>NC_045443.1:75378766-75483031 GCF_002776525.5 Piliocolobus tephrosceles
TCCTTCCTTCCTTCCTTCCTTCCTTCCTTCCTTCCTTCCTTCCTTCCTTCTCTTCCTCCTTCCTTCTCTTTCCTTCTCCTTCCTTCTCCTCCTCCTTCCTCCTCCTCCTCCCCCTCCTTCCTCCTCTTGCTTCCTGCTTCCTCCTTCCCCCTGCCCCTTCCTCTTCCTCCCTCCTCTTCCCCCCTGCTCCTCCTTCTTCTCCTTCTTCTTTCTTTCCTTTTCCTTCTCCTTCTCCTTCTTCTCTTTTACATTCCCCTTCCGATTGTGGTGCAAGATGAGAGAGAGAGTTGTGTCTAATACCCAGTTTAGGAATCAGTTTATTTTATATGCTGGTTAAATGGTAGACAAAAAAATGATCTTACAAACTTAGCTACATACTCGATGAGCCTTTTCTGGATTTTCAGTGAGCTGACTTGTTCATGTATAATATGAGTAAGTAAATTTTAGGTAATAATATCCTATGAACATTTTGTAGCAAATTACATTTGGGTCAGAAATCTTCCTTCTTTCTATAAAAGGCATATAATTGCATTGAAGTCAAGAACTTTAGGACTGCTCTTGCAAACGTTTAAAAATATTACATCACATTATCTTTCTTAGTATTAGGCCACAATAATTATTTGGCATCTTTCTTTTACTAATTTTTCGTGGGTCTGAAACAAATACATTTAAAAGAACACTGTGGATGGATAGAGAACTTCCAATTTGCCTCATTCCTTGTTATTGTTCCTCCTCGTTTCCTTCCTTATATAATCTTATAGCTAGTAGCAGAATGAAATATGAAGAAAGAAAATAATTAATATATGTTTCAGCATTATCATCTCATTGAATATTCAGATGCTGATCGGCAGAATAATAAGATTTATTATATTATGTTGTATTCAGCATGTTCAACTCTATTACTTATTCAGTAGAATAAATTCAGTAACACTTACTTTGAAGTTAATTAATATAAGCCTTTTTTTCCTCAAAATAAATGAATATATCTTGTCTGTGGTCATTTTTAAGGAAAAAGCATATCATTGTATATTACCTTTTTGTACAAAATTAATATTTTAAAGGAACATAAATAGTTTCTCTATTTTATAAGGCTAGATTCTTGAATCTATTTTTTTCGTTTTATTTTCTTTAAGAGACATTTTGACCTTGCTATAAAGCTAAGCTAGGGAGGACATTGGCAGAACTCTGTGTGTCCTCATGCATAACCTTTGATGAGAATTTAGTAAGACAGACAATAGTACCTTGCCAAGTTATTAATTTTAAATCTCATATTTACTGTAGAATGTAAATATTTATGGAATACCCCCAAATCCAGGGAGACGGATCACAAAGAATTGGAAGTTTTTAGCTTTCTGTACTCTTGCAAATCTTAGCTGTGTCACTGCTATATAATGCCATGATCAATTTTTTTTTTTTTTTTTTTTTTGCTTCTCACCCCAAATGATTGTAAACTGGTAATCACATTGAAACCAACCATTTAAAAGTCATGAGGGCTGGCATGGTGGCTCACTCCTGTAATCCTAAAACTTTGGGAGGCTGAGGCGGGTGGATCACTCGAGGTCAGTAGCTCGATACCAGTCTGGCCAACATGGCAAAACCCCTCTCTATAAAAATATAAAAAATTAGCCAGACATGGTGGTGTGCACTTGTAGTCCCAGCTACTTGGGAGGGTGAGGCTGGAGAATCGCTTGAACCCGGGAGGGAGAGGTTGCAGTGAACCAAGATCGCACCACTGCTCTCCAGCCTGTGTGACAGAGCAATATTCTGTCTCAAAATCAAAAACAAAAACAAAAACAAACCAACAAAATGCGCTACGGGAATCACCCTTTTAAAATAGCAAAGACAACATTATTCACCTCTAGAAATACAAATATAGTTTTTAAAATAAATATTTGCTAGGTTTAGGATGAAAATATCTTCATTTTCATATTGTATCAATCCTTTCTCCATCTAGCTATCTTTTGACGTACTTAACAAATACTGCTGGTTGAATTTAAATTACCCACATCCTAACATTCTAAGACACACATGCAACAATCTCAGTCTGTATGGATGCTTTCACTGGGACTTATTTGCAAAGTACAAGATCCAGTTTTATGTTAAGTAGGTGGGTTGCTAATCTGCAAGAATGCCATTCTTGATCAGGCCTTTATGAATTGTTTGTAAGTACCAGCTGGACAATGAAAGCTTTATATTCATTCTGCAATTAGCCAAAATAATTCTAGTTAAAGTCTGGTTAAGACTTCTAGTATGAAATGAATGTAAACTATTCATTCTTTATCGTTCTTTCTGGTTTCATTTTGGCACATGCATTTATTAAAATACAATCCCCTAAGTTGCTTTTTCACTGCTTTTCATGTTGCAGATTGAAAATGTTGATGTCTGCCTTAGTTTTCTAGCAGCCAGAGGGGTAAATGTTCAAGGTCTATCTGCTGAAGGTAAGAAAAAGAATGACTGAATTGTCACAAATGGCATCAATGCATTTAAATTATTTTTTATAATGTAAGAAATGTAACATTGGAGTATATGGCTCCTTAATATGATAAAAGAAATTGGTGAAGTCTTCAAGACAACTGAAACATAAACATAATGGTTATTACTATGTGCTTTAAGTATTTAAATGTTTTCCATATTTTGCCAGAACTGTTCTTTTCATAACCAACTATGTGGGAGAGGAGTGAATCAACAAAACATCTTTATGTCATTACTAGTTTATAGTATAATTAGATTTCTTAATTAGATTAATAGATAATTAGATAATTGTTGGATGGACATAAATACAGGTAAAATACTTTAAGTCTTAATATTATTTTATTAATACCATTTCTATAATATATTCAAGTTGGTAGAAATAGTCAAAATAGTTGGTTAGTTTAAATAAGTCACTATGAAGTATGAAATAATTAGAACTAACAGCATTAACCACTGTTATATAGAAATGTTTTAAATCATTAAAGATTCAAAAGATCATCACTAAAATTGAAAGACAGTAAAATGGAGAAAACTTGAACAAGTTTTGACGTTTATCTTTTTCGGAGTTTATTTTACTTTCACATATAAAGGTGGCAAAAGTTGGCAAACGCTTGCCACACATAAGATAAAATTTGCCATACTTGAGAACCCTGATATTTAAATTTCTTTTATATTTACATATTATAATGTATAATTAAATTACACATTTAATGACCAAGAAGCTCAGGTTCAAACCTAACTGATAGTTCTGTAACTTAGAATAACATTTGAATAAAATTCCCCAGGACAATATGTTGCTAAGTAGTTAAAGGCAGGCTAGAATTGCTGCCATTTATTCATTTTTTGTGTATCGTCCTTATGAAAACCTTTATTAATATAAGCCTATTGATTTTCATCCATCTTTTAAAAATATATGAATGCTCAAAATTTACTCTCTAAATTAATTAAACATGCAAAATAATAAAACAATTTTTTAAAAACTCTTCAAAACAAAATCTTTCAGGTTTATAGGAGAATATTAACACTCTCTCAATGTAGCCTCAGATTGATAAGCCAACTCTTCAATATGACGGAAACTATGAGAAATGTTTGGGGAGGAAATAGAACAACTCAGAGGGTCATTTTATATTAATTATTTTACTGCATAGTTTGAGTTATATGATAAACCGTCAGAGATCAAGAAATCCAAAGAGTTGGTTAATTTTCCTAAACTCCAAAAGGGGACATAAAGCCTTGATCTCAGAGGAGGATGTATTTTATTGCCAACAGCAAGTTTTATTTAAAATATGATTATAGGTTGTGTAGCTTACTTTCAAGCTTTACTTCCTTCTCTTTCCCTATTTTTTAAGTTATAACTACAGGAGAAAAATGTAGGCTTATTTGTAACCTGCATTGTGAATTTTATTTTTTTATTCAATATTTGAAAATCTTGCACAGGAACTTCATCTGTTAGAACCAGGATTTTTACTTATTCAATTATGTTATCTAACATAAGCTAATCTTCATTATTTATTAATATATAGCATAAATTAAAAATAAAAGAATTGGAACATTAAAAATTGATATGTCTGGTTTTTGGAAGATATACATACACAGATACATATTTTGATATATATGGATATATATTTGGAAGATATATACATACATAAATATGTATAAATGAGTTGGTGAGTGGGTGATTTAGAAAGAAAGTTGATTGCAACGAATCCAGTTGGTATTACGAGGTGCACCCACATCATCAATATTTATAAATGCAGGACAACCAACATTTCAGTGGCTTTCTTTCTCCAGTTTGTAGCCACTGCTATGCTGGCAACAGCTGTGTATATTTGTGAGGGAAAGCAACGTGCTAAATCAAATGGTTAGCACAAGAGAGAGCTCATTTATTTCTAAGCAGCAGCTAACTGGAGAAAAATTGTAGTTCAAGGTCAGCAAAGAATATCACTTCTGAGAGTGCTTTGTTCTTTTTACCCTCTATCCTTTGATTCTCTCCCTGAAATTCCAAGGTATTTGGAAATGTTAACATGTTTCAGAAATTCAGGTTTGTTTGTGACTCAACTGTGACTGACAGAATTAAGTTGTATCTCTATCTTCACAGATTTAGTTCAAGAGGATTGCATCTAGAGTTTGTTAAAAAGGACATTGAATACATACGATGCTTCTTTTGTATTTTTCATTTCATACAGAAATAAGAAATGGAAACTTAAAAGCCATTCTAGGGCTGTTTTTCAGTTTGTCTCGCTACAAGCAGCAACAACACCACCAACAACAGTACTACCAGTCCTTGGTGGAACTTCAGCAGCGAGTTACTCACGCTTCCCCTCCATCGGAAGCTGGCCAGGCCAAAACCCAACAAGATATGCAGTCCAGGTAAGGAAAGGAAGTAGGGAATGTGTTTCCAATTAGTTTGTGTAGATATAACTTGTTTTTAACAAATTATTGTCCACGAGTTTGAAAAACGTACTCATGTACTTGTATCAGTGTCATGGGATTATTTGACTTGTGTAATGGAAACTAAAACCACTCTTCTTTTGCTTGGACAAGCAACGTCTGTCATCTTTTGGGTGACCTATTTTGTTTGCTTTCTAAAGATTGTTGTTCTGTATCACAGTGTGAAATGTCTTCGGTGTAAGTAATGTGGCATGGCTACTTTCTTCTACAAATGACTTTAGTATTTAGAATGTGCTATTGAGTCCTAGTCTCCTGTCGTATAGTTATCGTTCATTGATACTTTTGATTAATTAAGTCTGTCAAAAATTTCAGGTCTGTTAAACATAGGAGCTTGAGGTTTGGGAACATAGTGTTTTTGATGTGTGTGTGTGTGTGTGTATGCACATACATGTATTATTTGTCTGGCTTGAGTCTTTTGGCATATGTAGACACAGCCTGGGTGGAGTGTCCCAAATCATGGCAACTTCCTTTTCTCTTCCATTATTAGTTTTGTGTTTTTTTTTTTTTTTTTTTTTTCAAATTTAGAATTGCATCAGTCAGTGTTCAACTAGAGGAGTCAAGCAAGTAAACGATATATAACAAGAGACTTATTGTGAAGAATTGGTTTAGTATGATTGTGCATTCTGGTTAGGCAAGTATGAAATCTGAAGGGCAGCCCAGCTGGGAGGGCAGGCTAAAACTCTTGTCATGAACTGAAATTGCAGTACACAGGTAGAATTTCTCCTCTCGAGGAAGCCTTAGTTCTGCTTTTGAAAAGCAAAACTGTCAGCTGGGCACGATGGCTCATGCCTGTATTCCCAGCACTTTGGGAGACTGAGGTGGATGTATCATAAGGTCAGGAGTTCAAGACCAGCCTGGCCAAGATGGTGAAAGCCTGTCTCTATGAAAAATACAAAAGTAGCCATGTGTGGTGACAGGCTTCTGTATTCCCAGCACTCTGGAGGCTGAGGCAGAAAATTGCTTGAACCCGGGAGGCAGAGAGGTTGCAGTGAGCCAAGATCCAGCCTGGGTGACAGAGCAAGACTCCATCTAAAAAAAAAAAAAAAAAAAAAAAACTTTCTTTCAACTAGTTGAATCAAGATCACTCAGATTATCTAAAATAAACTTTACTGAAAGTCAATTGATTATAGAATTTTATGACTTCCTCAAAGTATCTACATAGCAACAATAGTATTTTACGGGATAACTTAGACTATAGTCTAACATAGTTTACACGTCAAAATAAATGATCACAGAATGAAGTTTCACTTAACAACTTTCATACAAACTACTATATTTGTTCCTGAACAATGACTGGGGTATTGGTTAGTTAGCTCTATTACATAAATAGTTATGATTATTTTTCTTAAGGAGAGAGGATATGAAAATCCCTTTCATCGTCTTTGAAAATATAAACACTTGTCAACAAATGTAAATATTTAACTTTGTCCACCTTAGAAGTCAAGTTTGAAACCTACTAACATCTAACCTTGAGTTTGGTAATTAGAAATGACTCAAACAATTAAAATGATGTTCCAAAATACATTTATGAACCACCTCCCACTTACTGTCAGTTGTTCAGTTGTTCAGAAATCACCTCTCTTTCATCTATTAACCAACCCTCACATAGACCTTGTTTGTTACTTCATAATAAACAATATTTATTTCTCTATACAACCATGTAAATTCTATTCCCTTTGGAAGATTTTCACTCATCAATGAATTTTTAAATGAATAAAAAAAGCTATAGTTTTACTGAAAACATAGCATATAATATAAAGTTTATGAAGTGATGGGGGATATATTTTATTATAAAATAATGCAGATATTTGACTGCTCTTGAAGCTCATCTTGGCTTTTGGTTTTATCAAGTGAGATTGTACAAGACTCATAGTGGAAAATAAATCTCTATAGGATAAGTTTCTTGGATTTTCGTAAGCATAGAGAAGAAGAAAGTGGATGACATCATGTTTTATGTTTTTTTGTGTGTGTGTGTGTGTGTGGATGGTTGGAACAAAGAGATGGATTCTGAAAAGTGCCAGAAATAATATTACTAGAGTTTGGTTTAAGCAATTTAAATAAAAAAGACACGAGAAGAGTAGCTGAAAAAATAAAGGAAATAAAATGATTTCGTGTAAAGCATGTTGACTCTGGAAGTGATACGGAATATCATTTGACATTGCTTTACCTCACTCTTTTTCTGTATCTTCCATGTGAAATTTATTGTCAAGAATTTCTTGCTCAGAATTTCTTGGTAATTATGACCCTTTTAGGAAATTGTTTCTTTTCCTGTTCTTCTTGCTGGATATACATTACTGTTATGAAACTATGGGGTAATTTAAAATATAAAACCATGTATAATACTCATGGTTTTTATACTGTTTTGTGGAAGGATGTCTCAATTTTTCATTACAAGTTTATGAAAAGTATTCTTTTCAATAGTGTCCTTTAAGGCTGAGGGAGACTTTTAGCAAAATTTTCTTCTGGATTTAATTACTTTTTGAATTGACATATAATTTAATAAATGTTTATGGAGTAACAGCTTTACTAAAAGTAGTATTCAGGACCCTAATATAGAAGAGTTCAAGTCTTAATTTCAATAGTTTTACTTTTAATTGAATTTGTTACATGTTTTAAAGGATATGATATTTAAGACATTGATACTTATTTTTATTCATATAGATTTGGTGTATCACATTAATATATGAATTAGAATTTATGTGGACTTACCTGTAGCAATCAATATTTTTAAAGCATTTTTCAAAAGGCCATAATGATAATATACATAGGAATGTAATATAGTAGCTATGTGTTAGAACCAAGATAATTAATGCAGAAAAATTCCTAGTGACAAATTTATCTTCATTTGCTAGAGGTGTGAGTCATAAATCATGATTTATGATGCCTTTCTATTGATTTCAAAGTTCTTTCCAAGTAAATAGTTTAAATGTCAACTTGCTGTATACTTTTCTGGATATTTGGCCAGAAAATGTTCTTATATTTTTCTCTGTAGACTAATGAACATTTCTTTGGGCACATTGGTTCAGTTCAGTAAAAGTGTTTCTGTTTTATTCTCTTTGTTTAAAGTAAATTGGCATAATTCTACCTACTTCTGCAACATTTATTTTATCCATTAATAATTTTTAATTTGATTTTGCTATTTTGAAAATAACTCCAGATGTTTTTAGTCAATTTGAATAGCTTTCATTTAAACAGAAATTTGGATTTAAAGATTAACAAGTGAAATATACAGGAGAAAAAATAAAACTTGAACCAAAAGGAAAGAATACAGTAACAAACTCTGCTCTCCTACTCTCTCAGTTGCCTCTCCACCTTTGAGTGTATGTATCTATAGGGGCATGGGTCGTGTGCTGTATGTGAGCTTGAGTGGGTGTGTGCACAAGTGTGCATGCATGTGTGTCCTGCTCAAGTGGCACCAGGAGCTCTAATTATTAAGAGTTTACCTCTGGAATCAGACTGCCAGGACTTGGATCTGGATTAAAGTAAACGTAGGATTCAGATTTTAAGTTTCTTAAATTCATTACAAGGAATTATTTCGCTTATTTGGAGTGATAAAGACTTGATTAACCAAGTAATCAATTCTTTACAATTTAGATATATTTAATATAAAACTGATATTTTATCTATGTCACTATTTTTTGATAAACTTTATGTGGGTAATGATTCAACATCTTGCTATATTTCAAAATATTAAGCATCTTATTTGCATTTATTTAGTATGATAAATAAAACTAGTTCATTTTATATTTCTTAATTTTCTTTTTATTTTGAAAAAGGAAGATAAAAATTCTTCTCTCCAACCAAAAGAGGAAATATGAGAAGTGTTTCAATATAAAATGCTAAAAAAATCTTATATAAAGGTTGGTATCATAGTTATTTTTCACAGGTATTAATTGGGAGAAGAAGGAAATCACTTTGCTTATTCTAGGAAACAATGTAAAAATAAATCCTATAATTTTAAAATTCATAAAATTCATTTTCATCCTAGGCTATTTCTGTCAACCTTACTTTTTCATATGTTGCATTTTGACAATTAGAGTTCTAGTTGACAGGAAAGCCAAAAGAAAATTCTATTTCAACCCTATGCAGTACCTGGCACATACCAGCCAACACTCAGTAAATGAATGCATGATTTTCCTAAGAATATCTGGTAAAAACATTACAGTGAAAAAAATATAAAATGAAATTTGATTTTTCTTATGTACTGACCTGGTTATACACAAGGTGTTAGGATGATAGTACATGTAAAAGATAATTTTTTTTATTTGCTAAAAGCTTTTTTAAAAGACGTGATTTTTCTTAAAATATATGTTTTTATCTTAATTTTTGACCAGATTATTAAGTGATTTTCCTTCCCGTTATTAAATAGTTAACGAATTTTACCAACTCATAGATAGTGGTTATTAAATCACATGAATAGTTTATGTAGTATACAATTGAAACATGTAAAAAGAAGAAAATTGAATGTGAAAGTAGAGGTCAGAGATTACATAGATAGATGATAGAGGTGGCAAAGCCAGTGGTGATATATCTTTCTGAATTTAAAAATATTATTTTGGGAACTTGAAAGATTATGATCTCTGCAGATGATCATACGTCCTTCTGCTTTTGATTTTGTAGGAGCAAATCAATCATGTGTCCACTTTCAGTTAAGATGAACGTGCTCTTACAGGACAGTTTCACAAGTTAAACTGTGAAATCCCTGGGTATATGTTTTCTGAATGGCTTGTCTGTTCCCTTGCAGTCCCTTTCCAAGGTTCCTGTGACCCCTACCACACACGTTGCTTTTGGAACCCTCTTACCATAGAGGACATTTGCCTTCCAGGGTGTCTTTTCCAGGAAACATTATTTTCTTCTGGGAGATTCACTTGAAACTGGGACGGTTTACAGCTTTTTGGCCAAAGGTTATAAATCTTGAGAGGTATATAAGGCAGTTTAATTTAAGATGACAGGAAGGCTCTAGTAATTTAAGCCCTTGTGAACCTGGCTTCAATTAGCTGCCTAACACAGTTCTGTGTTGTGGCCTATAGTGTGCTCTTTAAAAAAGTCAGTTAATCAATTAAACTTTAAACAAAACAAAAACATAAAAGAAGAGGGATATTTATAAATCATTTTTAAAGCAGGATTTTTTTATCTCTAGAGGGAAATAATTGAAGAGAAAGAAATTATTCTTAATTGACTGCATTTGGAAACCCAGAGTATGTAATACTAAGAGAGAAAGTTTGTGTGTGCACGTTTACACACTTTTGTTATGTTCTAACACTGGTGTTTCAGTTGTTACAGATGAAGATTATATTATAGTAAAGGTGGGACTCAGATTTTAAGTTTCTTAACTTCATTACAAGCAAATATTTCGCTACATTTGGAGTGATAATGACTTGATTAGCCAAGAAATCAATTTTTAAAAAATTAAATATATTTAGCATAAAAATTAGATAGTATCTCAGTATTTTTGTTGTTTTGTTTTGTTTTGTTTTGTTTTGAGACAGAGTCTCACTCTGTCATCCAGGCTGGAGTGCAGTGGCACAATCTCAGCTCACTGCAACCTCTGCCTCCCGAGTTCAAGCCATTCTCCTGCCTCAGCCTCCCTAGTAGCTGGGATTACAGGTGCCCGTCACCATGGCCAGCTATTTTTTTTTTTTTTTTTTTTTTGGCATTTTTTTGTGGAGATGTGGTTTTACCATGTTGGCCATGGTGGTCTCGAACTCCTAGCCTCAGATGATCTGCCTGCCTCAGCCTCCCAAAGTGATAGGATTATAGGCATGAGCCATCATTCCCAGCCGCTATGTCAGTATTCTTGGATGCATTTTATGTGGGTAAAGATTAAACATCTTCTGTGTTGGTTATTTCAGAGTCAGGCAAGTATGGGTTGGAATCCTGCTTGCCAATTCCCAGTGGAGTGGCGTGGCCAAGTGATTTTAACCTGCTCAAATCCTAGTGTTCTTCCTCTAATATTGGAATGGTGGCAACTTTCTCATAAGGGTGTTGAGGAAACCAGATGAAATGGTTTATATATAAAATGCTTACTTAGCATAACACAGCATATAATAGACACTCAAACCAGCTATTTCCATCTTCCCTTCTCTCATTTGAAGATCATATTACCTGTGTAATAAAATACATTGACCCACATTAAAAACCTTAAGTCAACCTCATTACTGTTCTCCCTTTTCTTTCTCTAATCAAGTCTGCCCATTCCACTTCTAAGTTTAATTAAATATATGAAAATAATTTAAAGTAACAATATTTCCACTAAAATAGCTTAATAATGCTCAGTCCTTTGTATGCCCAGTCTAAATAAGCAGAATAACCCCTTTAATTACTTTAGGTATTTTTTTTAGTAGTTACTTCCATGTAGCTAAATAAAATGCTTCAACCACTGGTTTCTGTTCATCAATTTGATCATTATCATTTGATTCACACTTCTCTATTTCTCCCCACCCTCATTAATTGATTCTACAAGTTTTTATTAAGTACATAGTATGTTCTAGACAATCTTCTAGTCACGGGAGTTAGGCAGAAGACAAAAGAGATTAAAAAAATTTGCTGTCTTGAAGCTTTCATTCTAGTGATTGGAGATAATACAAAATTAATTAAAATATTTACCAGTAATTTGACAGCTGATGATGGAGAAAAAAAAATCAGAAAAGGGCATATCAGATGTGTGAGAGCCACTTTTTTGCTAATTAAAATTTAATGAGGACTGAGGAAAGTCCTCATTCAGATGATGACACTAAGCAAAGAAAATGAGAGAATGTTGTCGGTGAATATTTCAGGGCAGAGCGTTTCAGGCTGAGAGAAGAAATGCTCTTAGACCTTGAATTAAGAGCCTGTCTGGTTTTCTTCAAGAAGAGAAAACATCTATCCCAGTTAGACTGGATCAGAGGGAAAGAGGCAGAAGAAGAGTAGGTTATAATTCGAAGAAACATAAGAATTAGTATGGCCCTGTTGCCATTGTGAAGACTTTGGCTTTTATTCCTGGAGAGAGGGGAAGATAGTAAGTGCCATGAGGAACATAAACAGGCATATAAATAAAGTGGTCACATTGTCTGCTGTGTTGAAAATAGAGTGTAGTAGGGAAAAGGTGGTAGCAAGAAGTCGTGGAAAAAACTTGGGCTATCGTGTTGAACGTACAGAGAGGAAGTTAAATGCCAAATGCGTTTTGAAGGTAATGTCAGTAGAAGAAACTGATAGACTTGTAATGAAATTGGTACACAAAAAGGGGACTGTAGCATGGATAAAAAGGAGGCTATAATGGGAGACTCTGTGTTATCAATGCAGTATTAGCTGTTGGAAAGATGGTGTTTCCATTTGCTGAAATGAAGGAAAAAAATTGTGAGGGAAGGTTTGGTAGGGAGAAAGTCAGATATTCACTTATTATCATGTGAGCTTTGAAACATCTGTGAGATATATCCAAAATACTGAGGAGGCCATTAGAATTGCAAGACTGGGTTTTAAGGGACAGATGGAGCCTATAGATAAAAATCATGAAAAAATAAGTATATAGCAACAATAAAAAGCTATGAGGCTAGACATGATTAAGTCACCAAAATCTGTACATAGATGAAGAAGAGAACTGAGGCCTTGGATCAGGAGCTTATCAATGTTTAGAGATTAAGGAGATGGCAAGACTTGACAGAGGAGACCAAAAAGAGTTAGCCTGTTAAGTAGGAAGAAAAGTAGAACTTGATGTCCTGGGAAGCAGGTGTATAAAGTGTTCAATGGAGAGACAGATCAGTAGTCATACCTTATATGGAGCCCCTTCTGAACCATTCTAAATAGTTTATACATACATTTACCGTCTCAATCCTCATGACAATCCTATGATGTACGTACTGTTTTCTTTTTTTTTCTTCCTTCCTTCCTTCCTTCCTTCCTTCCTTCCTTCCTTCCTTCCTTCCTTCTTTCCTTCCTTCCTTCCCTTTCCTTCTTTTCTTTTCTTTTCCTTTTTGAGATGGAGTCTTTTCTTTTTTTTTTTATTATACTTTAAGTTCTAGGGTACATGTGCATAACGTGCAGGTTTGTTACATATGTATACATGTGCCATGTTGGTGTGCTGCACCCATCAACTCGTCAGCACCCATCAATTCATCATTTATATCAGGTATAACTCCCCAATGTCTTTTCTTTTTTGAGATGGAATCTCACTCTGGCACCAGGCTGGAGTGCAGAGGCACGATCTCGACTCACTACAACCTCCGCCTCCCAGGTTCAAGAGATTCTCCTGCCTCAGCCTCCCAAGTAGCTGGGACTACAGGCATACGCCACCATACCCGACTAATTTTGTATGTTTAGTAGAGATGTGGTTTCACTGTGTTGGCCAGGACGGTCTCGATCTTGACCTCATGATCTGCCTGCCTCGGCCTTCCAAAGTGCTGGGATTACAGGTGTGAGTCACCACACCCGGCCTGTACTGTATTCTTAATACTAATTTTGACATAAGAAAAATGGAAAGATCAATTAAATTGCACAGTTTCACAGAAACTAGGCTGTATATTGGATCAAGGCAATCTAGTACAGAGTTTGTGTTTCTAACCATTAATTACAGAATGTCTACTACATGAAATGTGGGATGTAAGTAGCATGAGGACTGAGAAGTGACCTAGGGCTTCTGTGCTGGATGAGAGCTCTTTCAGTGAGGTAGTTGCTGTGATAACTTGATTGAAATCTGTGCAAAAGAGAATGAGAGGGAGGAATTACAGATAGAGATACACAATTTAATGTGTCCATTAAAAAACGAGATAGCAAATATAGGCAAGTCTTTCTAGGAGTGTTACTAACATAGTTACACTCCACTATCTTTAGTTTTTTTGTTGGTTAACTTTGTGCCTTTATATATTTTTGTACCTTTATATAATGGAATAACATCTGTATTTCTTTTTCAATCACCTGTAGAATATCTTTTGGTTTTTGTAAAACCTGGATATTAAAACTACGGTGTGGTTCTCCTCTATCCACTGACAATTTCCAATCTCTGTTATTGGCACTTTTATTTTTTGTTACCAATGTTCATATGATTAATCTATTTTGTACACGTACCTGATTGTTCCATGCTTTTAGTATAGGTTGATTCTAAAAGTTGTATGTGTATATATATATACATACATACACACACACACACACACACACGTGTGTATATATATATACATATTCTTCAGAATCAAGTAATATACTCTGATTCTTCCCTAGTTAAGGCCTATCTGAAAGTTGATATTTGTTTGAATTGATGCATAAAATGGTAGATAATTTGAGTAAGGGCCAGAGCTCATTTTATGATAGTTTGGGGAGATGAGTCCAAGTAAACCAAGGGATCACTGTATGCCAGTGTCTTTTTTCTGGGATTATTCACTTATTATAGTTTAAAATGCTTTTTGTGTTCAGATAGTTGGTTTTGGTTTAGTTTTGTTTGTAAAAAAAATTATTCTTAGTTTTACTTTTCTTAACTAAGTCAGAATCAATTAAACTTAATTTTCTAGGTATAAAATAAAAACATCATAATTGTATTTTATCTTTCCAGAAGAATTGTGAGAATATAAATACATTTGAAAGTATGAGACTAACTCTTAATTTAAGAACTTAAGAAATACTTTTTGCCATAAATATGTAGATAAAAACAATGGTGAGCCATTATTTGTCCTATCAAATCTTTTTTAAGAGGTGAAATGTTATTATAATAGAGCTGTGACTCATGATAACTAATTTGTGATTTATTTATTTAAAATTTTATCACAGGACATTTTGATGGCCCAGTTAGATATTTTCTACCAAACACTAGAAATTTGATTCCAACCAGAGGTACTACGTATTTGGCATATATGAGCCACTTTCTTCTCAAATAGAGCACTGATAATATATGTAATTATTTCATTTACAATTTTATACTATATGAAATTATTTATTAATCTTTTCTACTAAAGACTAACATCAAAAAGTTAAAATTTATTAAAAATTTTCAAAAATTTTCGAAACTTATTAAAGTCAATAGCTATTGAATTTGTTAATCTGTTTTCTACTAAAGACTAACCTCATCTCAACTTTTTAAGGTTAGTCTTTATAAAAAACAGATTAATAAAGTCAATATATAATTTTCAATAAATTTCTAAAATTATAATTAATAAATTCAATAACTATTAGCTTTTCATAATCCCTTCTCTATGCCTTTACTTCTGACCATCCCAAATGCCTCTCTCTTTCTGATTGATCTCTCAGTCTCATAAGATGTTAAAAGAAAATAACTTGATTTTATTAATTACAGTTTTCAATATGGAGTAAAATTACATCTCAGTACAGTCAGAACTTCAGCTTCGAAAAGTTGAAGTTAGTCGTCAGTAGAAAACATATTAATAATTATGGACCTTTTTTCTATTTTTCTATTATAAGTCAATAACTTTTCAAATTACTGACATAATAAAAACTGCAACTGTCTCAAAAATCATAATTGTCTGGACATGATAGCTCATGTCTATAATCTCAGAACTTTGGGAGGCCAAGTCAGGAGGTCACCTGAGGTCAGGATTCCAGACCAGCCTGGTCAACACTGTGAGACTTGCTCTCTACAAAAAAAAATACAATACAGAAAAAAGAAAAAAAAAAAAAAAAAAAAAAAAAGCCAGAAGTGGTAGTGTGTGCCTGCTGTCCTGATTACTTGGGAGGCTGAGGTGGGAGGATGGCTCGAAACCAAGAGGTCAAAACTGCAGTAAGCCATAATTGCACCACTGCATTCCAGCCTGGGCACAGAGATTCCTCCGTGTATATATATATGCTATAATAATTATGTCAATATAATCATTAGATTGTTTTTCTGTAGCCAAGTCTACATGGAAAATCAGGAGATAACTTAGTGAGCATGGAATTAGATTTAGGGGATTTGCATGTTTCAGCAACTTAGTCTTGCTTATGAGACTTTAACCATTAGTCAAGGGCACACTTTCAACTACACCTCTTTATATTCCCTTTTCTATGCTTCTACTTCTGACCATCCCAAATTCCTCCCTCTTTCTGATTGAGCTCTCAGTCTCATAAGATGTGAAAAGAAAAAAAAAAAAAAGCCTTCTCTTTCTGCTGTGTGGCAGACTCTAGACCAGTGCTCACCTATCAGAGATGTTTTGTGACCCCAGTCACTGCTTACTAAAATTGTTACTGAAATGCCAGAGATTTGGTCTAGGTCCTGCTGTGCACTACAGAGAAAGCCAGTTACTGAGAGAATGAGTATTGCCAGAGAAGAAGGCTTTAACTGGGTGCTGCAGCTGAGGAGGAGGAAGACCAGTCTCAAAACCAACTAAAATTAGGGGTTTATATGGCAAGGAAGAAACGTAGCTATGTGTGGGAAAACAGGAACGAGGGAGGGATAAGGAAGAAGAGTTGATCAACAGGAAGCAGGTGGTCAGTTAAGCAATCATGACAGATGAGGGGCCTGGCGTCTTATTGTCCAGATATAATTATCTGATAAGTTTCAGTTCCTTGACACTATTTGGGATGCCTGATGGTTGGTTTCCCAAGAAAAAAACTCAGATAAGACAACCGTAAGTTTCTCAAGTTTTAAGACTGGAGGGGTCAATTTCTATGTTTATTCAAAAGAAACCATAAACATCAGTTCTATGGGACAATTGGGCTGGCTTGATTACGATTATATTGATGATTATATTTGCTTTGCAGTAAATGGAGAGCAGCCCAATTGTAAGGACTTGATAGAATAGATTTTCTCACAAATGTTCATATACTTTATAGATATTCATCTTTTAAATGTAATAAAAGTCATTTTCCTGAGCATATGTGTTAAGAAAAATTTAACATATTTTGTGATGACTACAATGCTTTTTAAGTATTTAGAAGTATTAAATAATCTGATTTTTCACTGATCTGTGTGGTCTTTGCCTAAGTTAGTTTAAATTTTTAGTTTGACAAAATAACTTTTGCTACCAGTATTCAAGGTCTGATTTTTTAAAGGTGGTTGCATTCAAATGAATTTTTGGAATGAAGCTCGGAATGTATTGAGATGTAATTTTACTCCATGCTAAAAATTGAAAATGGGAAAACATCCACAGAATAGCATCGTGGAGTAGTACATTGAGCTGTGTGTAACAGCATTTTGGAAAATCTAATTTATGGTGATATTGTAAAAGAAATATGAGCTTCATTTCCTGAATTCTCCTTTATCTTGAAGTTTGACATTCCTAAAAGAGCAAGAGACTTTGATGCTGTAATATCTTACACAGGCCTCTGCCTCTTTAGTTACTGTTTTGAGATCTCACAAAAGCAGACCATGCAGGTGGCCTTATTAACTATCTGTGGAAATTTAAGATAAGACAGAGGTTATAACATATTTTCATACTGTATTTCACTAACAGGATAAGTGATCACAGTAACCTGTCCCAAATGCAATTCAGATGATATTTCAGCCACCCGGTTACTAAAAAGAAACACATGTGGATAAAAGCTGTTTCTGACTTATTTATGGATTAGGCAATAACTGTTTTCAGTGAACTCTTAGCAAAAGGGGACCGTATTTTATGATATACTCTGCAGTGAAGACAGTTTTTGCAAAATGCCTTAACTATTTTTTAAGGACCACATATAGTTTTGAGGTACCCAAGATATATTTGCAGAAGTGGCTAAATAACTCTTTCTTAGTGCTAATAGCATGTTAGTTATCATTTTATAGCAGTTCACAAGGATCCTGCAGAAGTCTTTATACTAAAGGAAGAATTTAGTTTAAGGAGCTCTTTAAATCTTAATTCTGAATATATCGTTTCATTTCTATCCCAAGCAATTATAGGACATATAAAGAAATTTATTTCCATCTATCTCCGTCTTAAAAACCCTTAGTGAATGTATTTAACTGTCTTTAAAGTTTATTCTTTTGTCTAAAATTCCTTAGCATAAAACTTTAAAAAATACATTTAATTATAGTGTATTTTGGGTACTTTATTTCAAATTTTTTTCTCAAGCCATTTTCAGTGAATTTGAAAGGAAATAATTTCTGTCTTTTTAACATAATACTGTATTATAGAAGAGAAAATTGGGAGGTAAAAATTGCCCACTAAAACTCAAACCCAAGAAATTCCTCATTTTATACTCTGAGATTTGTTTCTTTATATTCCTCTATGTTTTCTTGTGAATGATGCTTTTAGAAAAAATGAATGTGATATCATAGTTAAGCATGCTTTTCTCTTTCTTTGGGAATCAAGAGTACTATGTGTCTCACTATATAGGGATTCTGAATATGGATTTCTTCTCTTGTGATATGTTTATTTGACTCTAAGACTGAGGGCAAATACATAGGGCCAGAAACAAGGATGATTCTAAAATGATTTTCTATAAAATTTCTTAATATAGATAAGAGTTATAAATACGTATATATTTATATATGAGTTATAAATATATGATAAAACAAGTTATAAAAACCTATATAATATGAAACATTGCCCTGACATTCTATTTTGCTCTGATAAATATGGTTTATTTAACTACTTTTTTTTTTAAGTACATCCATTTAAAAATTACTGTTTTCCACCTGGTTTTTAGGTTTTGATGAACCAGCCACTGTCTACTTGGGCAGAGTCAATGCATAACATATGGCTTAACATTAGAGCCTTGTGTTCTTTTCCACTGGTGATTTGAAAGTTCAAATGTGACTTTTCCACAAATAAATTGGCCCTCACCATGAACCAAGAGATACATTAGACATGTGGCTAAGATAAAGTGATGTTCCTTTTCAAATCACCCACCGTCTTATAGAGTACCTAGATATTTAAGCAGATCACTTAATAGACATGTTAAGTAATTGAACAAAGCACAAGTTGCTTAGTGATCAAAGTTAGAGGAAAGGGCACATATGAAGGGGCTGACAAAGGAAATGCCATTTCACATTCAAGAAACGGTAGTTATTTGGCTGGGGAGAAAGTTAAAGTAGAAATGGGTTCTGGGTATCTATTGCTGCTTTACAAAAGCATCCCACAATCTAACGGCACAAAACAACATAACCATTTTACGATGCTCATGGATTTTGTAAGCCAAGGAATCAGACAGGGCATAAAGAGGATGGCTTGTCCTTGCTCCACTATGTCCAGGACATGCAATGGAGAAGGATGGAATGGCGGGGATGTCACAAACTGGTGAGAGACAGAATATCTGTGGTTAGAAAATCCACTTCCAAGATGATTTCTTGACTCACAGGTCTAGCAGCTTAACTGAAATTCACACGACCACTCCAGCATGACACCCTTAGTGGTATCACACTTCTCACATGGTAGTTCTAGTGGTTAAAGCAGCCTCAAGCCCACTCAGACTCTAAGAGATGGGTGGATAGCACAAAGATCTCACTTCTCAATGGAAGGATGATCAATGAATGTATTGTATTCCTGTGTTAAAATTGTCATAGCATATAATGAGGGAGAAGACTGGAGAAATAGGCAGAGGTCAGTTTGTGGAAGTTGTGAACTCTACGCCTAGAAGCTGGGACTTATTTCTAAATGTAAAGTAAAATTGCTTTGAGAAATTTTTACCAGAGGAAAAATAAGACTATTTATAGCTTAGAAATATTGCCCTGGTGACAGGGTAGAGAAAATATGTGCTTTGGGCAGGAGAATAGAGATGGACCCTGCTCTGGTGGCAAGAGAATAAACATTTTAATGTTTGCAGATGTGAAAGTCAGACTGGAACAATGAATTCGGCTCCTGATTGGATTCCAAGTAAGGGTAAAAGACAATCATCATGCCTCTACTTTCATTGATGAATTGAAATATCATGTATTTCAGTAAGACAGAAAATATAATCCTATAGTGGAAACAGATGAGAGGAAGGGGGCAGAGAGAAAAAAATTTAGCTTTGGCCTTCCTAGGTTTAAGATTTTAATGGAACTTTGGTGACTAGTATGTGGCTCCGGAAACTAGGAGAGAAGCCAGAGCCAGAGTTACAGATCTGGGAACATTAGCTTAGCTATGTTTTATTGATTGAAACAATAGAAATGGAAGAAATAGCTCAGGAAAAGAGAATAAAGGTAGCGGAAAGAGAGGAGAGCTCGACACAAAACTCTGGGGACCACAAACAGTTACAGGTGAAGTGAGCAAACAAGGAGAATGAGAGAATGTTCTTTTTGTTTTGCAGTGTACTGAGTTATGGTAACCTTTTGCTAAATTCGTAAGTGTAAATTGTTTTTCTATTGAGAAGTACTTCGTCTTCTGAGACATTTTGTTCTTGTCTTTCAAATTATTTGATACAAATGAAATACAAAATTCTGGTTGAAATATTAAATAAACCATATTGAACATATATTCATCTAATCACTGCATCACACAACAAAACACTAAGTCCTAAATTTAAGACACTTTTGGATTCTGTGCAGTGTTGAGATTTATGTTTTGAAAGGCTCACCCTGTGTGTGCTGTTTTGGGAATGCTGGTTCTTTGGTGTCTTATTGGGACAGTTTCTAATGATTTCTTACTGGGCTAAGTCCTGTGGGACTTACGTTGTTGCCTTTGGCAAGCGAGAATAATGAATAATATCCATAAAATTTTGAAGGAGAATAAGACTTAATTGTATTTGATTTCAAGAAATCACAGTCCTAAAGTAATTTTAAACTGGGAGACCAAGAGCCACAGTTAAAAGCTCAGCCATTGTCCTGAAACAGCCATGCTTATGTGCTTTCAAGTAAGAATAACGTAACATCAACAGTGGTAAGTGAGAACCAAGGGATGTGGTATTAGAAAGACTTCCAAGTGCAGGTGTGCAGGGTAATAGTGGCTAAAATTCACACAGGATTCATTAGAATAGCTACAGAGCCTCCAGAGACTCTCAAGTATGCATGTTTTAAACCTGTTATAGCACTTATCTTTATCAGACACCCTTCTAAGTGATCTACGATTTGGTCCTCATAAAAACCTTCAGGGGCCGGGCACGGTGGCTCACTCCTGTAATCCCAGCACTTTGGGAGGCTGAGGCGGGCGGATCATGAGGTCAGGAGATCAAGACCATCCTGGCTAACACGGTGAAACCCTGTCTCTACTAAAAAAAATACAAAAAAATTAGCCGGGCGTGGTGGCGGGTGCCTGTAGTCCCAGCTCCTTGGGCGGCTGAGGCAGGAGAAGGGCATGAACCCGGGAGGCGGAGCTTGCAGTGAGCCAAGATAGCTCCACTGCACTCCAGCCTGGGCGACAGAGCGAGACTCTGTCTCATAAAAACAAACAAACAACAACAACTAAAACACACACACACACACACACACACAATGCTCTAAGTAGCTGTCATCCTCATTTAACAGATGAGAAACTAGGCACAAAGCAGCTGAGCTGAGATCTGGGTAGGGCAGCTGGCTGTAGATTCTTTGCTATTAACCAATGTATTAGATGTTTACTACTGGCATTTGAATATATTAATTCACAGAAGATAAATAATGTCATCTATCATTTCTTCACATCTGCAAAATGCTTTTGTTACTCTTTCCAAACTTGACTTTGATTTCCATTAAATATAAAATTACAATTTTTTTTTTGAGATGGAGTCTCGTTGTCTCACCCATGCAGTGGTGTGATCTCAGCTCCCTGCAACCTCCACCTCCTGAGTTCAAGCGATTCTCCTGCTTCAACCTCCAAAGTAGCTGGGATTACAGGTGCATGCCACCATGCCTGGCTAATTTTTTGTATTTTTGGTAGAGACAGGGTTTCACGGTGTTAGCCAAGATGGTCTCAATCTCCTGACCTCGTGATCCAGCCACCTAGGCCTCCCAAAGTGCTGGGATTACAGGCGTGAGCCACCACACCCAGCCTATACTTTTTATGAATAATATTAGTTAGTATACATGGCTTTAGGGGTTATAATTCTCCAAATGAAACAGTAACCTCTGTACGCTTTAACCTTCCAAATTAGTCTTTGTAACACAGTGCCAGTACATCGGAGGTGGTCAATATAAGTCTTTTCAATGATTCATTAATGGGACAATTGCATAAATGAATCTTCATGTTTGTCAGAATAAGGGGAACATTGAGCTAAGTTTGGTTTCTCAATAGCTATGTCTATGTGCCACTTTGAAAACCTTAGGAATGTGAAGCTGCTTTCTTATTTATTCATTAATTCAATATCCAAAAGTATTTATATACTTTGTTAGTGAATCGTTAGAATAAGATCAGAGAGGCCTCTTCACTCTGTCAGCACTCTAACGGTGGGATTCACACCTGAATATCCATTTTCCCAATGTTTTCTATTTCTTTCTCCACTTTTTTTTTGTATTTAGATATAACGTTGAATTGGAATTTTCTTTTCACACACTATACAAGGGATGTTCAGCTTCATTTTCCCACACTCTTTTTTTTTTTTTTTTTTTGAGACGGAGTCTCGCTCTATCGCCCAGGCTGGAGTGCAGCAGTGCGATCTCGGCTCACTGTAAGCTCTGCCTCCCGGGTTCATGCCATTCTCCCGTCTCAGCCTCCCTAGTAGTTGGGACTACAGGTGCCCGCCACCACACCCAGCTAAGTTTTTCTATTTTTAGTAGAGACAGGGTTTCACCGTGTTAGCCAGGATGGTCTCGATCTCTTGACCTCATGATCCACCTGCCTCGGCCTCTCAAAGTGCTGAGATTACAGGTGTGAGCCACTGCGCCCGGCCTCCCACACTCTTTTCTATGTAACTTTATTGTACACAGAACAACTCAAGTCAGAGGCCCAGAATTTGTCTTAGATTCTTCCCTTTCTTTCAATTCCTGTGTCCACTATTTTAACTTATTTTAATCATTTACTTCTATTTACTGTGCCTCTGACTTCATTCAGGCCTATATAAAATCCTGCCTGAATTTTAGCCATGATTTCCTATTTTATCTGTTTTCAACCTTGTTAACATCTCCCAACCTCATTTCTTCCTCACTCTTACATATCTAAAGGAAAGGATCTATCTAATCTGAGAATTTAGTATTTCTTCTGCAATTAAATTTTTTTGGTAGTCTCCCACTGCAATCATAAGAAAGACCAAATTCCTTAGCAAATTGATAGGGCTCCCTAGGTTCTTACTTGGAAAAAAACTAGGTGTTAAAATATTATTTGTAGGGCTGGGTGCGGTGGCTTATGCCTGTAATCCCAGCACTTTGGGAGGCTAAGGCAGGTGGATCACTTGACGTCAGGAGTTTGAGACCAATCTGGCCAACATGGTAAAACCCTATCTCTACTAAAAATACAAAAGTCATCCGGGTGTGGTGGCATGCACCTGTAATCCAAGCTACTCGAGAGGCTGAGGCAGGAGAATTGCTTGAACATGGGAGGTGGAGGTTGTAGTGAGCTGAGATTGTGCCACTGCACTCCAGCCTGGGCGACAGAGCAAAACTCCATCTCTAATAATAATAATATTAATAATAATAGTAATAATATTTGTAGAATGAATGAGAAAATTAAAAATATTTATAATTACCACAATAAATAAGCATAAGTTGAAACAATTCAAATATCAACTTCCTCAGCTGAGATTTTTTATAAGAAGCTTGATATTATCCAAAGAGATAAAATTCATACATTATATGAGGTTAAGGTATTATGTTTTGGTGATTTATAGAATTCTGTATGTGCATTATGTTGAAGCAAATTTGATTCTTGAGGTTGAAAACTAACCTAAGGTATGAGGTCATATATACATATATATGACCACATTTTGCATGAAAGTCTGCTATTAAAATAACTACAACATAAATAGAATAGTCTACAAAAATCTTACATGAAATTATTAACATTTTCTTAACTATATTGATGAAGGCATGGAGAGGAGATACAAATACATTTTAACTCTCATTCTAATTCTTGTTGAAAAATAAGGGCTGTTTGAATCCTTTGCAAGGATTATGAGGCTACCGTAGAAATTAGTAGGAAAAACAGTTCCATGATTGATTAGTGATGTCTGTAATGGATGTGGGAGTGGCCAATTATAAATTATGTTTCATATTTATTAGCCCTGAATAAAACGTTGCTAAAAGTTTTAAATAATATTTGCTTGTAAGACTATAAGAATAGTTGCTTAAGTACTATAATTATTTTAACCTTTAAAATTGTTTTATTTACTCTTGATTTCTATGTAAAGTGGATTGAAGTTGTTTAATATTATTTCTCTGAATGTCAAATGGTATATTTTGAAATTAGATTTGTTTGATACTTGCAGAGATGATATTCTGTACACATATTCTACAATATCTTGGAAATCTTCACAAATCTATGGAGCAATAAAAACACTTCAACTGATAATTTATACAGACAATATGGTACAAGAGAACAGAGTACAGCTTATGGAATGTTAACAAATTTAAGTTCAAATTTCAGCCCTTTAATTTACAAAATGTGTAAAATGCACGAGTTAACATCTAAAGACTTAATTTTTCATATTTGTCAGTTGGTTGTATAGTAGAACCTTTGCAGGACTGCTGTGAGGATTGAATAAGATAAACATTAATTGCTGCCAGTTAGTAAGGATGTAATAATGACTAGTGTCTGTCTGTTCCCTCCTTTAACATCTGATAATTCCATTCTTGGAACAAATTCCCTTGCTTAGAAGGTAGGGATATAACATGCCATCGTTTGAAAATATCACCCAGCAAATGTCAATGAATTATTTCGTTATTGAACATATACCAGCCCCATGATAGAGAATAAGAATGCAAAAATGAACATAATTCCTACCCCGGAGAACAACACAGTCTGTTTAGGAGACAGATACTTAAATGATTAGTTACTGCACCATCAAGATACAATATTCAAGACATGTCAAGGAGATATTCAGAAAGGGGATTCTGAAGTCTAGGATTGAGATTGGGGTTTGAAATATACAATTACTATAAAAGAAGGAAGGAGTCTATTATATCTGGGATTTTAATTTTTAGAATATTTATGGTAACAGCATGAAATTTTGTGGGTGGTGACAGTGAGTGAACCTGCATTTGGGAAGCAGAAGTAATAGCTGGAGATGTGGCTGTTGTGTCAGGAATGTTAAAATGATGAAGTCTGTAAGAAGGGGGCTGCTGACATCTGGAGAAGAGGCATGGCTTGAGATTTTGGAATATGCTGTTTGACTTTAGAAACTGTGAGTGTTCTCCTTCCAAGGAGACATCTGTGGATATTCTGTAGCGCACAGTATCTCCAATTTTATTATGCATAGGAATCACCTGCGGATTCTGTTTAAATGAAGATTCAAATCAGTAAGTCTGAGATGGGATCTAAGGTTTTATATTTCTAACAAGCCCCAGGTGATGTCAGTGTTGTTGGTCTACAGACCACATTTTGAGTAGTGAGGCTCTAGTGGTTAGTAAAAATGGGTAACCACAGATTCGGCCCTTTTTACCTTAAGAAGCTTTTTTTCCTTATAATAAATGGATTTCATAATTCCACATGAGCATTTACACTGAAGCTGAAATAGGAAGCTCTGGCAGTTTGGATCCTGCTGTGTTTTGATCACCAGATGAATTCCATACTTTAAAAATAGTTGACTGTGTATAGTTTTCTCTTCTTCCCTTCCATGTTTGGGAAAAATAAAAAGCAGCTCCTTGATATTCCAGTTTACTAGAAAGATGATCACATACTTCCTTTAGTAGGATCCACAGGGAGCCTCAAAATATTTACTTCTTTTGTGCTTCTGTTTCTGACATCATTTGCCCACCCATAAAGCTAGTAGGAGTCTAATCATACAGGATTTCAGAAAAAAAATGCACTCTTCAATTCAGACATCTAAAAGCCCTTAGTTTACTGCTTTTCTGACTCAGTTTATTTTCCTCCATTGCCTGAGAGCTGTGTCTACATGTCACCTGTGTCTGTTTTACTAGGACTCGGCAAGTTGGCTGTGCTTACTCACCTGGTTTGTTACTAGTATGTTATAAACTTGAAGCCTGGAAAATGGTATTACAAGCACGGTGGAGAATAAAATGTTTTTCTGCTGTCCAAGGAGGCATAGACAATAATGTTAAGAAAAATAAAGGAGCTATTGAGAAAGATTTTGAGTTAGATCAAACAAGTAATGAGAGAAATGGGAAGAGGTTGATTATGTGAAAATTTGATAGAAAAATAATGAAAGAAAAGTAGAGGCATATTGAAACAGAAGATTTGATATTTCTGTCCACCCTAGATTACCAGTGATTTTTAAGCTTACAGTAATAGCTTATTTTTTTAGACAACATTGCAAACGTTCAACTAAGTCTCCCTTACTCTCTTTTTGACTTCTTTTCAGATGAAAAGACAAAAACAGGGAGAGGCAACAGATATTTAAGTGTAGTTACTAAGGACATAAAAACAGGATGGCAGTAATACTATAATTAGAAACAGCAATTAACAAATGTCTCACTAGCTTACACATAAATACACGTGTGTACGGTGCCTTTACCTTTACACGATATTTCATAAACATTAGGTATTAGGCCAAACCAAACACTTTGCCCATTGGGCTTCCTGTGGAAGCTAAAGAGTTAGCTAAAACCAACCAACCAACCAACCAAACAAAAATAAATTGTTCTTACAAGGAGTCCGAGGAGTTCATGCTTCTTAATCTATAAACGTCTGAGAGTGGCAGACACTTACGTAGCAACAGGACAGTGACTTTTGACTAGGTGCCTCTTAGAAATGCAGTTGGTACAATGTAGTCTGTTAGTAGCTGAGATCATGAAAAATAAAGGACAAAAATCATGAAATTGATAAGACCAATGGGTTAATTGATGAAATAATATTTATTCTCTATACTGGAAAATAGATCCATGGAATAGTGAAGTTGCCTTACAAATAAATCAAATATAAACAATTTTTTATATACTAAGCATTTGTGGCAGTTATACTTGGCAGATAATTACTTTCGAGAGGATAATAAGAATAGTTCTTATTCTGCTTTTTAAAAACATACTGAATTCCATTTAAATTTCTCATGGATCCGTCAATCTGACTTAACCATTATCACCTCACAATTTACCTTTTTTAAAATTCATATCCAACCATTCCAAGCTCCTAATTCCACTATTGACTATTTCAAATCAGCTATTCACCTCATTTTGTTAAAAAAATAAATATATATCTGTGAAAGATAGAGTTTATTTTTTAATACACTTACAATATTATTCAAACACTAGGGGTTTAGTCTAGGTCCTGCTCTCTGTTGCACAGTAAGCCAATCACTAAAATAACAAGAATTTCCAAGGGAGAAGACTTTCCTCAGTTGCTGCAGCTGACAAGAATGGGAGATCAGTTTCAAATTCACCTCCCCAATCAACTAAAACTGGGGGTTTAGTGGGGAAGTAAATGGCTACATGTGGAAAAGCAGGAATTAGGGAAAGGTAAGGAAGAAAAGTTGGTCAACAGGAAATAGGTCATCTGTAAGGAAAACAGGAATTAGCAATGAGTAAGAAAGTAATCATGACAAATGAGGGGCCTGGCATCTCATTGTCTAGATGTGGTGATCTGGTAAGTTTCAGTTTCTTGATACTATCTGAGAGGCCTAATGGTCAGTTTCCTGAGAAAAGGAACTCAGATAAAACAAATGTAAGTTGCTCAAATTTTAAAACTGTGAGGATCAATTTCTATGTTTATTCAAAAGAAACTATAATTTTATGGGACATTTAGGCCAGCTTCAACAATTCAACATAACTATCACACTTAAAAAATTAATATTAATTACTTAGTTTCATTTAACATCCTAATGTTAAAATTTTCTCAATTTTCTCATAAAGTTGAACAGTTGCTTATTTGAGTCAGAATTCAAATAAGCTTCTGTACATTACAATTGGTTTTAAGTTCTTATAAGACTCTGTAAGTTTTCTCTTCATAATTTTCCTTGCAATTTATTTGTTAAAGAAATTGGGTCATTTGTCCTATTGAGTGCTCCACTGTCTGTGTTTTCATTATTGTATTTCTGTAATATAGATCTTTGAAAATTTGTCTCTATTAATTGTGTTAATAATACACTTCCTGTTACAGCACTTATGGTGCTAGTTTGGTGACATGTGACATACTATGTTTTCAAAATGTATTAGTTTTATTATTTCTTTATTTAATTTTTTTATTTTTTGCGAGCAGAGCCTCACTCTGTCACCCAGGCTGGAGTGCAATGGTGCTATCTGGGCTCACTGCAACCTCTGCCTCCTGGATTCAAGCAACTCTCCTGCCTCAGCCTCCAAAGTAGCTGGGATTACAGGCTCCACCAGGCCCAGCTAATTTTTGTATTTTTAGTAGAGATGGGGTTTCACCATGTTGGCCAGGCTGGTCTCAAACTCCTCACCTTGTGATCCACCTGCCTCAGACTACCAAAGTGCTGGGATTACCGATGTGAGCCACTGTGCCCGGCCTAGTTTTATTTTTTAAGAGACAAGAGTAGACAAATTTCCAATATCTATGATAGTACTGGTACATTTGATGAAGAGATTGCCTTGAAGAAATCGCATTGTTTATAAATTTAAATAACTAAAGTTAAATTTTTGCATTATGTAAAAGGGTACAAAGCACAGTTATGAAAGCTTAGAGATTTAATATGTGTCTAGAAGGTGATAAAATGTTGCATAGACTTGGTGTAATTTAAGGTAATACTAGAAAAATGGTTAGAATTTGGTAGGATAGACATAGGTAGAGAGTATTCCAATAGGAGTTATAGCGTGAGTAAAGGCACAGAAAAGTAGAAAAGTACAAGTGAGATAAAAACCCCTCTTGTCTTTTATCCTGTGACAAAGATAGTAGAACATAAACATAGAAACATAAGAATATTTTATAAGGCTGGGTGCAGTGTCTCACACCTGTAATCCCAGGACTTCGGGAGGCCAAGGTGAGCAGATCAAGAGGTCACGAGTTTGAGACCATCTTGGCCAACATGGCGAAACACTGCCTCTATTAAAAATGCAAAAAGTAGCCAGGTGTGGTGGTGGGTGCCTGTAATCCCAGCTACTTGGGAGGCTGAGGCAGGAGAATTGCTTGAACCCAGGTGGTGGAGGTTGTAGTGAGCCAAGATTACGCCACTGCACTCCAGCCTGGGTGACAGAGCAAGACTCCGTTTCAAAAAAAGAAATGAATATTTTTTAGAGGAACTTGAATATCAAATTTTACTTTGAATCTTCACTAATTAGTTGCATGTTTTAGAAAATCTATTGTATGTCTTTGATCTTTGCTTCCTTCACCTATAATTTCACTTCCCTATTTGAGACAAACAATAATATCAAGACACAAGCCTAGATACATTCATTTCAATTCAAATATTTGATTCTGAAGTATGAATTAGATTAGCAATACAGCATTTGAATTTCTCTAGGTCAGCGGTATCGTGGGACGTATTCAAGGCTTGAGTTAGAGTGATAAACATCGGAATTGATGGAAAACACAGGTACAGAGGAATTGTAGATATTGAATTAGTATGACTAGGTATTGATTTCTCTTCTGTAATAATTGAAAGGGAAATGGAAAGAGTCAGCTGTTGAGATTTTCAGCCTACATTATTAAGAAAATTGTGGTCCTGCGGATAGAAATAAAGAAATTTTAGGAAGGAGCTTATTGAGAGCTAGGGAATAAAAGAAGGAGAATGGAGAGTTTGTGGTGAGTTTGAAGCACATGCAAATGGAGAGGTCTTTCAATTGGTACTGATGGATGGGAATATGAACAGAGGTTAATTTTAGGAGTAGAATTTTAGTTTAAATCTTAGTATAAAGTGAATTACTAAGTAAACAATGCATAAAAATATTTGAGGAAAGAGGACATACTCTTGAAGGAAAAATAACATGCCTTTAAGAGGGGGGGAAACAAGGACCCCAAAAAGAAAAGAGAAAATGGGACAAAAATGATGGTGAATTAATTGGGTCAGCTTACTGGAATGCCAGTGTATGAACAGGAGAGGCTCAAAAAGGAGCAGGGACCAACATGGTTAAATACAAAGACTTTAGAACACAGTGAACATTGAAGAAAACACTTCAAGATAACAGCTTCACCAGTGCAAGAAAGCAGGACAGAAACTACCTATTAAGGGATTACAGTGAGAGGGTTTGGTGTAAGAATTCAGGTTCAAAGTAGAGTATTCTTATATAATAAATCGGAAAACACACATGGACCATAAAATGAAATTGATTTTGGCCAAATCATTCAAACTTTATGGACTTTGTTGTTGTTTCTCCAGTTCTATGCTAAGAATTATATTATGGCACTTCTTTAAAATAATGAGGTGGGGGGACCAATAAGGTGGCTTCAACTCACTAAAAGAAAATATATTGTTTCATTGTCATCTATTTTGCTAATAGGTGTGTTCAATTTAGAGAAAGTAGGGTAGACATAGTGGTAAACAGATAGTTCTCTTACTCTTGAATTGACAAGTAGACTGAGAAGTTCACAAAAGGTTTTTCCTCACTTTGCATGTTTTTATTCTTCAATTTTCAAAATGCTATTTCACTGAATTGAGACAGTTTGGTTTTTATTTCTGAATTACTTTCTGATAGTATTATTACTGAGGTAGTTTAGCCAGTTGTGGCCAGTTGTTTTGGTGCTCAGTGTAGTTAGAATACAGATTGCGTTATACACAAATAACAATTTATCACATGCCGAATGTGCTCTGTGAATCTGAGAATTCCCTCTGTATGAGGATATATTTCCCTCAAGCCAGGCAATTTTAAGGACCTGCAAGCTCCCACCACAGCCTAGCTCGGTGTAGTAAAAGTTATCTTAGTAAACACATCATCATCCTAAGTAATCCTTTCCTTGACTAAAATACCCCCTACTTGGCAGAGAAGCAACTGGATCAACTGCAGCAGGGCTCCAAGTGATCCCACCCTGATTCCAACACCCCCATGTTGTTCTTGTTTCCTTGGAGGCCTTAAAAACTGTGTATGCACAGCAACTGGGTTAATGTAGAGCCATCCCAATTCATCTGAGAAGTGATTCTCCACTTGGGCATCAACCCATGACCATCACAGGCTATGTGAACATGTCCTGGGTTTATCGGATCTAACTATATCTTTCAGAACACTGATTCCAGAACTCGTAGGTAACTCAGAGATCAGTTGAAGTTAATGTGTAAATGTGCATTTTATTTATAAAGTATTGCTCTTCAAAATATGGCTTAAATCATGCTTTCTTGTGTGCCTTTGAACAAATATTTTGATTTAAAAAATCATTGAGAAATGTAATTACAGAATGCCCAGAAGTTGTCGTATTTGTTAAGTTTGTTTATGAAGAACTTAAGCCCACTTTAATTTCTGTTTGTGTATCGATCTTCCCTGAGACAAAACATCTTTTATTGTTTACTCCCTTGAAAATAATCTAGTCCTAGAGGCCAGCAATAACTTATTAGACAGAAACCAGATTATTTAATCACTTGACTTTCAAAATAATATTTAGATTGAAAAAAGCAAATTAGAAGAGTTTACAAAAGGAACTAATGATTGTCATCCCACACTCTTCTTTTTCATTTTAAACTTTTTAAGAAAGTGATCTTTGATCATGTCAGTGAAACTTTAGTTTCCCTGAATTTCACAGTCATTTACAAGGTTGAATTTTTTATATGACGAAATAATACTATTTTTAAAATATTAATAATATTACACGGCCAAAACTGTAAAGTCAGTGATAACACATTTTATGACAAGATGTGTACTGCATTATTTCATAGTACATTCATAATCCAAAGTCATGTCGAACATATAACATTACCATAATTTTCTAATTAATTTGTTCTTTATACATGTTTATACGTGTTCCAATTGCATTTCATTAATTCATCGTTTTCTTGTAAGTTTGTGCTTTCCTTCCATGTTCAAAGAATCTCTTTAATTCAATTTCTCTGTTTCTCCTCATACAGTCTGGCAGCCAGATATGCAACTCAGTCTAATCACAGTGGAATTGCAACCAGTCAAAAAAAGCCTACTAGGTCAGTTAATATTCTCTAATTTATTGCTTCTTAGTGATATTCAAGTAAATACCCAGTGATATTTTGTCCTATCTTTTTTTTTTTTTTTTTTTTTAATGATGCACTTCTGAATGAGAGGTTTAGAGCACTAAAGTTTTCCAGGAAGATTTTCATACACAGTCTCAGGGATGAGCATGTTTGTGTTAGATAATTAAATGGGTTTTGGCATCTTTTTTAGTTTAGTTATATGTAGCGCTATAACTGGGCTGAACTCTAGGTTCTAGGCTTAGAACAATCAAGAAAACCATTACTTTGAATGCCCAATTATTTCCAAGTCACATAATCTGGAAGTTATACAACAAAATTGTAATTGCTTTTTGAGATGGGCACGCATTAATTATTGCACATTTTAATGGAGAACTGAAAAGCATTGGTAGATTTTAGTGGGGAAGTTAGTACCAGGTCAGTCTGGACTGTTCTTCTATCTATAATAGTTTAATTATTTTGCTTCTTTATGACATAGGTATAAAAAAGACAGCCTGTTATAATAAATGACAGTACATTATGTACTGTTTGGAAAATAATGACCTATAAAAATGTTTTGAAAGAGTTTGATTTTTAAAAAATGTTAAGTTGCTGAAGGCATGATGGTAGCATGGAACAGCTGAATACAGCCGCAGTAAAAGAGTTTTTTTGCACCTCTGATTAGTATGTGATCCTTTGTGTCATCTTACTCACTGGGAAGTATCCAGCAGTGGTTTATTAATTATTGTTCCATTGATGAATCATATTATGCAATGTTTGACCACAAGGAATGCGTCTGATGCTTTGACTTGAGGTAGGTGTCTTTCCCCTTGCCTTGGCTTTCTAAGTTATATTCATTTCCAGAGTAGCCAACATGATTCTGGAAAGGCAAATTTAAAAGATATTTAATTAAAAATTATGATGGGTAAGGAACAGTGACTTGCTATGCACAATGACCATTCTTTTTTTTTTTTTTTTGAGACGGAATCTCTCTCTGTCGCCCAGGCTGGAGTGCAGTGGCTGGAACTCAGCTCACTGCAAGCTCCGCCTCCCGGGTTCACGCCATTCTCCTGCCTCAGCCTCCCGAGGAGCTGGGACTAGGGGCGCACGCCGCCGCGCCCAGCTAATTTTTTTGTATTTTTAGTAGAGACGGGGTTTCACCATGTTAGCCAGGATGGTTTCGATCTCCTGACCTCGTGATCCACCCACCTCGACCTCCCAAAGTGCTGGGATTACAGGCGTGAGGCACCGCAACCGGCCAGCATGTAAAATATTTTTAAGTACTGTATTTTGATAGATCTCCCTTTCTCTCTCTCTCTCTCCCTCTCTCTCCCCCTCTCTCCCCCCTCCCCCTTTCCCCCTGGCTCCCCCTCCCCTGTCTCCCTCCTCTCTGCTTCATCTCATTTCCTTTTTTATTACCTTGATGACTAGTCTGAAAGCCTGCCCTGGCCACCTGTCAAATTAGGGTAATGAGAAGAGCAAATGTATTTTTAAATTTGTTTTAATTTGTTCTTCTAAGGACTGAAGATCATTTGACTTCATGGGTTGCAGTAAACATTAAAATGTATTTTAATTATTTTCTGGAAACAGGTCAATTTGCATTACAAGCAGGGCAAGTTTTGTGACAAAATTTGTTTATATGTTTGAGTTTGGAATGAACTTTCTAAGCCTATGCCTATGTCTACAGAAATAGTTCTCAGATTTATTATGATTAGGACACTTGACCAAATTCATTAGTTGGTTTCCTTCAACAGAGTGCAATCACTGGTTCTGTAAATTCGTAGCATCTCTGGTTATTGTGCTATACTTAACAAATCCTTGTAGATTCACTTGAGCAAAAGTTAAATGCTGGAATCATTTGGAAAATATTCTAATCTTTTGTATGACACAATGTCCAATTAGCAAAATAGTTAAAGGGACTATTTATCAGCCATATGTATTTAAACACTAAAATATAATTCACATTTTCAAGCTATTAACCATTCTAAGAAATCAACAGTTTTGTTTTTAAGTTGGTATTTGTTTTTTTTTATTCCCTGATGTTCATTCTATTTTATAATGACCGTTACTATTATAAAAACACTTATATTTTCTGAAGGTGGTTTGATGTTCTAATATTCTATGAAAATGATATAGTCAAGTAGTATTATAAAGGTGAGTAAAATGTTGAGCATGTAACAGCTGGATTGTGAAATTTTGGTATATCGGATACCAATATGAGAGACATTAATAATCTTTGCTTTAAAAAAATTATAAAGATGATTAGAAAAAATAGTGCTATATTTGTAGATTTTGAATTCTTGTTTTCCTTTCAAATAAAAATTTTCAGAGTACACAGTGACATTCATATGGTGGCAGGAAATAAACAAAACTTTCAATATCATATTTTCTAAATAGATCTTAGAATGTCAGTATTAGTTCTCGGCCAGATGCGGTGGCTCACACCTGTAATCCCAACACTTTGGGAGGCTGAGGCGGGATCACTTGAGGTCAGGAGTTCAAGACTAGCCTAGCCAACATGGGGAAACCCTGTCTCTACCAAAATACAGAGATGAGCTGAGCATGCCTATAATCCTAGCTACTCAGAGACTGAGGCAGGAGAATCGCTTCAACCCTGGAGACAAAGTTTCAGTGAGCTGAGATCGTGCCACTGTACTCTAGTCTGGGCGACAGAGTGAGACCCTGTCTCAAAAAAAAACCAGAACCAAAAAAGAATGTCAATATTAGTTCTTCATTTCTAATTTTTAATTTCTAGATTAAATATACCTATAGAATATATATTAGTATTATAAAATCAAAATCTAGTAATTGCATATTTTAGGCACAATTCAATACATAATTGGTCACTGAAATTTTAATTTGGAAATTGCTTAAGAGTGAAATGAATGATCCAAACTGATATTTTAGTTCAAATAAAGCAACAATAAGTTATAACCTCCAGTCAAACCACCTCTAATTATAAGATAGTCTGTTAATATTTCTTCATATCCTATCATTCATACACAAAGAGTAGCTAAAGCTATTGTCACTACATGTAAGCATATTTTAAATTGTCATCCAGCTAACAGTGATTTTCTTCTGAGATCTGCATCTTTTCTTGTTATATCTCCTCTGTGATCAGTTGGCCAAACTTGTGAGATAAGCAGCTAAGTCTGGATGCTTATTTTTGTCAAGAAAATGAAAGAGGTTTTTTGTGTGGCAGACCAGTGAAATATAATTTAACTCATGACCTGGGTCTTGGTACCATGTTTTCATTAGTGTAGCTAAGTAACTTAGATATTCAGTGAGCATTAGCTATTCCCTCTTGTTCAGTAACTTTCTTGTGATTAATATCCAAGCAAACTTACTATATAACTACCTACAATAAAAACAAATACCTTATACGCTGAAAAGAACAACTTAATAACTGAAATAGCTGATGAATATGCTCAGAATATAAAGTTAAGTGTTATTGTTTCCTTTACTTTCATGTAATTGTTACAGTACTTTTAAGGCAAAGTTTTATTCATCAGGGATGGGGTATGACTTTTTTAGTTAAGGTTTGTTTTAATTATTCTATATTATTACAATTATGGAGGGACATGTCTATTGAAAAGTGAAACAAGATTTTTCTGAAGATCTCCAGCATTGGGCTTAGCTATTTATTTGTCACTTCTATCACCGTTTTCTGCTAAATATATTTTAGAACATCCTATGTTGTAAATTTCTGACTTTTATGTCCCTACTCAGCACCTCCTGCTCCTTACCTTTTTGTAATGTACAATAATGATGTAATTTTTCTCCTACTATTTCAGGCTTCCAGGGCCCTCTAGGGTGCCTGCTGCAGGCAGCAGCAGCAAGGTCCAGGGAGCCTCTAATTTAAATAGGAGAAGTCAGAGCTTTAACAGCATTGACAAAAACAAGCCTCCAAATTATGCAAATGGAAACGAAAAAGGTAAGTGTTTGTTACATCATTATGACACAAGTCTAACATGAGTCTTGTGAATTACATGCTAAATCTAATATTTGAGCCGCCTAACAGCTTTGGGCCTGGAGATGTTATCAGTGGAGTTTCTTTATGTTTCCTAACTGTCCCCTCCTGACTGCCAGTTTTCTGATCTGAAGAACATTTTAAACAAACTCATTTATTTTAAGTTGTTATATATGCAAGTATAAATACTGTTTTTTTAAAAACAGTTCCTTCCAAATGCATGTAAATCACATTTTCTTATGTCTTTTTATGTTTTTGAAAATGTATCCTGAAATCATAAAGCCATACTGAATTTATTTGAATTCTTAGCTTCAGTTAAGGTAAGAGTCATAAGTGTTTCTGGCAGTTAAGTTGAAACATAATTACAGTAGGTTTTTATCTTTGCAAGCAGCAGATCCCAGAGATATAATGACCTCAGTTTTCCCCAAAAGACAAATTATTCACATTTGTTTTGTTTTCTTGAAATAGTGCATAACATAAATATCAAATCACAAAATCAAGGACATGAAAGTGAGAGTGTCTGTTAAAGGCATATTATAAATGAATCGTATGCCACACAGTTCTCTGTGATTTACAAAGTGGGTATTTAAAGAGGTGCTGATTTGATGCTTGTCACTGAGTAGCAGGGAGGACGGGGACGAGTATGTGTAGTTTACACCTCAATCATGAGGAAATGAAGAACTTGTGTGTTTTAAGTCGTATAGCTGTGTGAGAAACTAGGGTGTTCTGCTGGGTTTTGAGGAAGTGTTTTCAAATCAATAGAACTTCAAACTTTTCTTCAGAGTGTTAGGCTCTACGTGGAAAAACACATGAAATTAAAAAGTGGCACAAATATTTAGTTAGTAGAACATTTGGCAAATTGGGATCGAATAATTCAACCATGTGCAAACATTTTTGCTCAAAATAGATAATTGTGAATTGTTTCATATAGGCAAATGATTAGACAACTTCCTCTTACTCAAATGTGAACGGACAGATGTGATCTAGAAGCAAGACACTCTTGTGTGAATATTCCCTTTCGCCTAAAGCAAAAGTGGACAGACTTTAAACCCCTGAGAGCAGAGCAGTGTGTGTTAAGATTGTAATATCCTAAGCTCTTGAGTTAAATGGAAAATGAAAAAACAAAAATGTGTATTTGGAAGTTAGGAATGTTTTCTTTAAAATGTAAAATAAAATTTTAGATTTAAGATCACAAGAAATATTACCAAAGACTTATACTCTTCCTGGGGCTGAGGGAGATGACAGTTCCTCACCAGAAAAAATAATGCCCTCATTTCCTGACTTTTCTTAAAAATATTATACAAGTTCAGGCTAAAACTTCCTTTACATGTGGGAAATTTCTAGGGGAAGCTAACAGGCTTAGAAATAAAGACGTGTTAATTAGACTGCCAAAGTGTCCAATTAAGCAACACGATACCACCGTTATTAATATTCTTGCAAGAAATTACTAGTAATATTTATAAATAGACTTAGAAGTGCATTCGATGAATTAATACTTTTATATCTTAATTTATCTGAATTTTTCTGTAATGTGAAAATGTTTTCTTTAACTTATTTCTGGCATCTAAAAGTAAAATTCTGATGATAGACAAGCGTTAATATTTTTCAATGGCCACTCAATTCATGCATACCTTCCCTACCTACGCTTAGAAAGTAGTGCAAAATTAGAAAGTGGCAATGTTGATAATAACCACAAGGTGGAGACAGATGTCATGTAATATGCAGTCTGCTCATATAAAGCACATTTCCTTAGACAAGAGTTTTCATATGATATAATAAAGACATCTGGAATTTGTCTTGTATGCAATATGAAATTTGCTATTAAACGTGGAGTTAAAACTTTATGTCAATAGATCCAATGACAATGTCCGTAAATTAATTATGCCATGCTATATTTCCAAAATGTTATCTTAAATTATAAGAGCAAGCTAGATAATAATATATTACATATAAAACAGTTTATAAAAATACAAAAAAATTAGCCAGACGTGGTGGCGGGCACCTCTAGTCCCAGCTACTCAGGAGGCTGAGGCAAGAGAATGGCGTGAACCTGGGAGGCAGAGCTTGCAGTGAACCGAGATTGCACCACTGCACTGCAGCCTGGGTGACAGAGCGAGACTCCCTCTCAAAAAAAAAAAAAAGAGTTATAATCTATTCTGTATTCAAATGGTATATCTTTTAATAAATATGTTTGTTTTAACGTTTTTTAATATGAAGATTTATAGTTCTAGAATAATGTTTATAAAAATATACAAATCCATCTGGTGATGAATTGACCTCTATCACAAACTAGTTTGCATATATACCTTGGGTGTGACCAACCAAGGTGAAAAATCAAGAACTTTTAAAAGTTATAGTATTATACTGATAGAACTCAGAAAGTACTAACTTGAATATTCTTATTCTAATTGCTTTTCCTTTTTAGCTATTAAAAAATAAGAATATTTAAATTAATAACAAGATATTTTATTGGCAGGATTAACCAAATTATCTGTAATGTGTTCCTTGAATGTTTTTAAGTGGAAATATACTTTATACATTCTTTAACAAGTCTGAGGGGATGAGTTACATAAATCAGTTCAGGAATCTATACAAGCTGTAATACATAGTAAAGGTTTATTCACAATTAAAACAGTTACATTTCTATATTAAAAAAACAAACTGTTGAAAGCACAGTGGCTTTTCATATGTATGATTTGTAAAACAAATTAGCTTTTTTAAAGTGATGTGATGCTTAATGAGAAGAAATCAGTAGAGAATTACAAACTGCACTTCAAAAAATGCATCTAATGTCATAATTTTAATAATGAACTTTGAAAAAAGAATGTGCTCATTTTACAGTCTCATTAAATGAATTAAAATATCAGCGAACATTGTAGTAGATTATCACTGGCAGAGAAGGCTGAAATAGAAACCTTACAATGGGATTCACTGCCATCTGAACATTATGTTGAAGTGGAACGTGGAAACAAATTTCTCAGAACAAGTGGTGAAATGAAAACAGCATCATTTGTAAAGCATTTCTTTTGAGAGTCCTTCAGTTTCTTCTCCTGATGACCTGCCATTCAGAAACTGACAATGAATAATACACTCTGACACAAGCATTTGTCAATTTGCCCAGCGCCGTATGAGAGAACTCTAGACAGATATATGTTCTGAGAAAAACCAAATAGCAGTTAACTGTAAATCAAATATTGTAGAAACTATGCCGTGGTTCATTTGGACATATACTTTGCATGCCTGAAGCAAGTTACCTTAAGAAATCATTCTGGTTTTACAAAATTTGTATTAAAAAAATCTAAAAATGCAAAAAAGCTTATTATTAGGAATTTATCTATAGCTTTATTTGGAATCTAGTTTCTTTATTATGATCTATAAACATGCATCATTTGATGGAGTTCCTTCATGGAGAGGTGTTTTTCCATGATGTTGCTAAGAAACATGCCCCGGCACCAGAGGGGATACTACCTGCCATCTTTTTGCCATTTCTCTCCTGTGATTCTTACATTGTACCTGTTTGCTCACTGAACCGGGCTTCTTTCTCTTTGTCTAGATTCTAATCAGGTATCTTCTGGTGTGGAAGCTTTTGCTTTTATTTATACACAACACAGAATTAATAAGATGGATGCCAAGGATTTAGCAACATTTTAATTCAACATTATACAGCTATTAGAGTTAATGAGAATTATGCATTAGTCATTAAATTTGGGCAGCTTATTCAGCTAAAACATAGATGTCTAGCTCTTAAACACTTTTTTTTTAATTACTCTGAAATTACAATAAACTCAAAGAACTGAACTGTTTTCAAGCCAATGCAAATGTGCTTTAGTTATTATATTACTTTACTAGTGATTTAATTATGTATTTTACTGCTTTATTACTTAATACTTATATAAGCCTAAAATACATTATTAATGTCATAATTTCAGGGATTTTAGAATTCTTACCATGAGTTACCATAACTAGGGGCATATATAAAAAATATGTATATATCTATATATATTTGTATCTATGTATTTGTATCTTATCAATCGATAAGACTAAATAGACTTGGGCATATGTGTTGTTGGTTTATGCATTCATGCACAACTACTGAGGTGTCCACAAAGTATATATACCCGTACATAAATTACGTACTGGCTGGTGGGTGAATGTAAGCTTCTCTAAATAGCACAACTCTCCACAGAGTGGCACTGTGATATTGCAAATGATACAATATAAGCATGTGCAGAATGAACAGCTCTTCCGGGATCCTTATAAAACACCATCCCATGTTTCTGTTGAGTCACTATGAAATTGATGACTGAGGCAATACACAAGCAATTATTTATGCAAAGCAGTGTGGGGAGGTGCACGAGGAGCCACTTAATACCAAGACATATTTAGATTTGAATGCCACTTTTCTTCAGCTTAATTTTGTTAAAGCATTTGGTATGTTGTTATGAAATTAAAGTCCTAATTATTTATCAAAATAAGTGGCATAGCCACATTGTTTAATCATTTTCCTCTTTCCACCATGATCTGTGATGCTTAAAGTATTCTATATTCAGCAGGGACCATCTATATCACTGAACACAATGCTTGCCATGCAAGAAATACTTCAGAATTGAATGGTGCTTTTGTCATCATTTTTGTTGTCACTTCTTATATTTCAGAGTTGAAACCTAGTTTGCTTTTATCAAAGCAACACACTATTCAGTGAGGAAAAAGAGATAAGCAGATTAAGATGATCATCTCTATGTCTTTTCTCAGACTGATACCACTCTTGGTAGCGTGATGCTAATTCTACAGGTAACTGAGGTTCCAGAGAGAAATGAAACCTCTATATAAATTTTCCGTATGCCTGATGTGACTGCCACATTTACATCAATGTATTAATTTTAGAACCAGGTTGGCATCGTTCCCAATTCATCAATATTGTTTATTTCCAAGATGAGATAACTAGACGTTAGTTCTGTGAATTTAGATGTTTTGCAAGTATGAAGTAATATCTATTCTCACATCAAGTCAGAGGAACAGGTGCAAGTAAGATGCTAAAGAAGAGGGTATATAGTACCTGAATAAAATGATTTGTGTGATGTTCTCCCCATTTATATCCTGCTCACCAAAGAAGAAGGAAAACAAGGAGTTACCCAATTAACTTGACTGTGCGATAAATGTGGCTTGCTGGAGAGCCATTTCAGCAGAATTTCTGGCATGTAGTAAACATGTGGAAAGAAGAGACAGTGAAAATCTTCCAAATGTTTGAGTCAGACAAAAATGAGTTCCCATTCAGATTTTTTTCTAAATTTTGCCATATGTATGATTGAAAACAAATTACTTTATTTTTCTAAGTTTTCATTTTCTCATTTTTAACAAGAGAGATCATAAGTATATTGTAGATTATTATGGGTTTAAATGAGATACTGTGTATGAAGTACTTATTAAGTACTTGGAATAAAGTAAGCAGTAGATGAATAATAATATTTGGTTATGGTGGAGCTGGCAATGGTGAATGTAGATGAGGTATAAGAAGAGAAAGCAGAAGAGACAGGGTGGAAGCAAATTGCTATTTGGGGACCATAGACAAGAGGTAAGGCTGTAAGCAGAGATAGCCCATAAAAATGCAAGATACAAATCCATTTTGGGAATGCCTTTAAATATGTGCATTAGAAATCTGTGATTTTCCCCATGCTGAGATTCATTCATAGTCAGAAGTTGAGTAATCAACATTCAGAAATATGTCATTGAGACCAGGCTACTTATTACTGAATATATAAATGGCCACGATTTTAATTTGTGACTACATTCATTCTGTAGAAACTACAGGTGCTGCCATTTCAGCTGCTGTTGTGCAGTCTTTACTGTGAGGAGTCCAGAGAGACTCGTTATTCCAGTGCCTTCCTCATGCACAATAACCTACGATTTGCCGTCTTAATGAAATCTGAAGCACCTCATTGCCTCTGTATAGAAACAGGTTGTGGACAGATTTAGAGCGGAGATTCGGGAAATGTCTTATATGTGTGTACCCACCTGAGAATGATTTTACAGCTGCTGTTATGACCATTACTGTGGGTTGGATGTGAATGTCATAATTCATAGTCCCTCTTGTTTCATTTTTGGATGCAGTGATGTTGAAATTCCTCTTCTGTACTTGAACTTCTATAGCAGTCTTTCTAGCTAATGTCTTCAACTTGTTTCTCTTTTCTAAGGAAAGAGCACCTTCTCTTAATTCCCTTGTTCATCAGCCACGTAAAAAAGCATCCTGACTGGCTCTTTTCTACCCTCTCTGCTCAACCCCACCAAAGCTCCCAGGCACATTCTTACTTCTTAACCTAGGTGTAGATGCACAGAAGATACATACCGAGTACGTGGCCAGAGAGATAAGGAAAAATGACATTAGGAAAACCCGAAGAGTTTGTTTTGGTTTTACAGATTATTTGAAGCAAACTGCTGAACATCCAAGTAAACTCAGAGCTAGCCAAGGTTCTGAAAGTTCAGTGAAAAATGTTAATATTGCATGGCTATGAAGCATGTAATAAACTTAGCAATTTGGGGGACTGTCTTAGGAAACAGCCCTTTAAAACTGAAAAGGCCAGGAGTTTTCAGAATTTGTGAGTCTCCTCAATCCTTGCTACTCAAAGTATGATTTGTGTGTGAGCAGCACCGGCATCATCTAGAAGATTGTTCACAATGCAGAACCTCAGGGCCCACTGCAGACCTGCTGAATCATAGTGTGCATTTAACAGGATCCCCAAGTGTCATGTGTGCACATTACAGTTTTGAGAACGACTGTGTTAAACACTTAGAATGTTTGACATTCTAAGAAAATTACAGAGCTCGGACTGTAGAGTGACAAAATGTGGGGTCAAAGCCTAGCTCCACCATACATTCCTCATTAGGTTTCTAAATCATTTCATGAAGCTTACCAAGCTCTGGTTTCTACAAATGTGAGTTAGGAATGTGAGCCCTTCCCCCTTCACTGGGCTGTCGTGAAATAATACAGTTAAAGAACCTTCAATAAAATGTCAGTTAGCATAATTACATTTGTAATAATTATTAATATATTCATTATAGAATATGAAATAGCTCAAATAACTTTTTTTTTTTTTTTTTTGGAGACAGAGTCTTGCTCTGTCACCGAGGCTGGAGGGCAGCAGTGAGATCTCAGCTCACTGTGACCTCTGCTTCCTGAGTTCAAGCAATTCTTATGCCTCAGCCTCCGGAGTAGCTAGGATTACAGGTATGTGCCGCCACGCCTAGCTAATTATTGTATTTTTAGTAGAGATAGAGTTTCATCATATTGGCCAGGATTGTCTCAAACTCCTGGCCTCAAATGATCCACCTGACTTGGCCTCCCAAAGTGCTAGGATTATAGGCAGGAGCTACTGTGCCCAGCCACAAATGACTTCAAGATCAGTGTGAGTAAGGATGATTTCAATAGGATGTCATCATGTTCTGCTTAACAATATGTCCAGCAGAATAGGCTTTGATTTTGGGGACTGTGTTTATCTCCAACTCTGTGTCCATATATATGTAAAATTTTTAAATGTTAAAAAATAGAATAAATTTTAATATAGCTCCCCAAAAATATGTGTAAATGTTTCTTCTGGCTAAAAAACCTATACATCTCCATTATACCACCTGTTTTGATCTTATTCTGCAGGTCTCTCTGAGTCCTCACAACTCTGATCTTCTCTACCGTTTTCTTTCCCACATGACACTCACCTGACATTTAATATATACAGTGGTATTTATCTTTTATGACTCTATTTATTTCCCTCCTACAAGATTATAATGTGTCTTGGAATGTCTTATATAGAGTAGTCACTCTAAATATTAACAGATGATGATCCTAGATTCATGTTCTATAAACAGTAGGAACTGAATAACATTAATTTTCCTGGAAAGAGTAGAAAAATATCCGTATATGTTCAACAAAAATCAGCAAAACATTATGTTCACTGTGGGAAATGCACAGGCATGTACACAGTTCATTGAACCTGAGAAAATTCATTTTGTTTGGAGGAAAAATTCTTAGTTTCTAATTGAATCTGGGTACCTGAGGAACAAAGTTCACTTAATATAATTCTATTCAGGGCATTAATTGGATAGTTACTATTTTCTATGTTTCTATAGTCAAGGGAATGTTGTAATTGATAAACCATTGAACTTACCCATCTGCATTTGAGGAATAGTATAATATAGTGGTTGACAGGATTAACTTATAACTCAAGCAAAGTTCAGTGCTCAATTGTATAACCTTGGCCAGATTACTTAGCCTCTTTGTGCCTCCTTTTTTTCACACATAAAATAGGGGAAATAATGGAAAGTTCATGCTGTTGTTGGGAGGATTAATTGAGATAATACGTGTTAAACACTTACTTCAGTGCCTGCCATGTAGTGGGTGCTATATACATGGCATAAAACAGTAATACAGGCATGGTCTTTGCTTTCATGGAATGCACAGTATTATGGAGGCAATAGGCAGTTGCAGTAGAGTGATAATGACTATAATAGAGGGAATGGTAAGCTATGGGAGAAAGTAGAAGAGCCACCTAATTCAGACTCGATGCTATGGGGGTCAGAGGTGGGTGTGGGAGTAATTTTTTCCCCCTGAGGAAGTAAGGTCACAGCTGACACCTGATGAATAAGGTGCTTCTACCTGTCACCTGTCGGTAGTCAGTGAACTCCATCCGCTACTAAGAATCATTTAAATTATGAGGAAATGTTGTTAGTCTTTGAAAGGGATCTGTTGGTGAAATAATCTTGAAACTATTTGTACTTATAACATAGATAATAAGCAAAATATTGGAATCCCTTCACAGAAAGAGAATGTATTTGAGTAATTGAATGTTCTGAAGCTTGTAGGATTGGTCTTGAATCAATCAATATATCCACTGTTTTTTAGAACACCTTAGTGTTTGTGTGTGAATCTAATTAATTTTCATAAATATTCCAAAGATGAGCACAAGTAGACTTTACATGAATATTTTTAAAAGATCATTTTCTTATTATATGCTTTAAAATTTATACCATATAAGCATTTTGACTTTTCAGTGAGTGGCAAGAATGAAATATAGAATATATAGGCGTGGTCTTATATTATACTATTAGTATTAGTCTTTGCTAATTGAAATGAGGAATTGCAGAGGGGTAGTAAGAATTAGAAGTCATTGTTAGTCTACCAATTTGTTTAAGAAAATGTAATATAAATGTATTTGTGTACAATATTTTACTGTTAATATCAGTTTCAAATATCAACTATGTTATTTCAGGCACACTTAGTTTTTTAGAAAATAAAACCTGTCTAACTCACAAAAATTCCTGTAACCATTTGACTTCTTTTCCATCTCTAACTTCTTTGTTATTTCCTTCTGTTGTATGTCAATTTCTTTTTCTGAAAAAGACTAGTATTCTGTACCAATTGGCTTGATTACATATAGTTTATCATGTATTCTGACTTTGTTTTTTAAGTCAGGCATTTTTTTTTTAAAAGAAGACATTTAAAAATAAAAGCATTGTGGTTTTACATTTATAGGCGTTTAATAAAATGGAATGAGCTCCAATTCCTGAATAGTAGTAAAATAATATCTTTATATAACATTTCATTAAGCATTTCATCAAAAACAGATTTGTGTTTATTTTTCAATATCTGTATGTTTACAGTACCACTTAAATGTCTAATTCAATCATCCCCTCATCCCCAAAAACAGAAGGTGAAAGAGGGAGGCATTCATGGTTGATTAAACTTAAGATAAATGACTTGACCAGAATTTCAGTTTACAAATGTTAACGCTTGGATGGAGGTCTTTTAACTCTAAGCTCAGTTCTTTTTCTTGATTCTATACCATATTGTAAAATCCTTCCTTTAATTTAGTTTTGTCTTCTTAAAAATAAGACTGTAATCAAGCATTAATTATACTAGAAAAGTCATGTAAAGATTCATATCATAATGTGACTTCCAAGTGGAATGTAAACAAACACTAGTGCATTATGAAATACTTATATGACAAATAGATTTATTTTCCTATAACTCTTAAAAAGTAGTTTGATTTATTCTGACTAGCTGTAGGTGTGCTGGTTAAGAGCAGGGTCTCTGAAATCAGTTGAAATACCAGCTGTCTGACCATGAACAGTTATTCTCTCCTTGCCTCAGTTGCTTTAGCTGTAAAATGGGGATGATAATATTAATACGAACCTTGTAGGATTATTATAAAGATAAATATAGATAGATTGGTTAGTAGATTATCTGATCTATAGAAGCATAAATTTCAATAATGTATAAATTAAAATAAAATTAACAAAAAGCTAAATTATAAGTTTTACCCATATTTAATCAGATAAAAATTAACTAAACAATTAGCTAAACTCCTAGTAGCTTAAGCCAATTTTCAACATTCATTATACAACATATTTTTATAGGGCAAGGTGGAATATCCATTTACTAGTATGGGCTACAGCGGTGGTTGAAAAAGAACACAGAGAATTGCTTAGAGGAGGGATAGGGTTTTATTCATCTTTGAATATCGGTGACTAGCAAATTTATTTGGGTAAGACTAATTTCAGAGGGGAAAACAAAGCATAGTCCCCCCCAACCCCCCACCCCACAATCAATGCCTCTCAAACACTCTGCATTTTTGAAATATGTTTAAAAAATCACATCAGAGAAGTGATTGATGCCACATGTCTCTTTTCAGTTCAGAGGAGAGAGACTGCTATCCATCAATAGTTTGGAAGTTCTCAATTCTGTAATGTAAATGATCAAGATTAATGGCCTTTTCTTTATTTTTCTTCTAAACAATGTCCAGATTCCTCCAAAGGACCTCAATCGTCTTCAGGTGTAAATGGTAACATGCAGCCTCCCAGTACTGCTGGGCAGCCTCCTGCCTCTGCCATCCCTTCTCCAAGTGCCAGCAAACCCTGGCGCAGCAAGTCCATGAATGTCAAACACAGCGCCACCTCCACCATGTTGACTGTAAAGCAGTCAAGTCCAGCCACCTCACCCACGCCATCGTCAGACAGACTGAAACCACCTGTCTCAGAAGGGGTCAAAACTACTCCCTCAGGACAGAAATCCATGCTTGAGAAATTCAAGCTAGTCAATGCCCGGACTGCTTTACGCCCCCCGCAGCTTCCCAGTTCAGGACCTAGTGATGGTGGGAAGGATGATGATGCCTTTTCTGAATGTGGTGAAATGGAAGGTTTTAACAGTGGTCTGAATAGTGGTGGCTCAACAAATAGCAGTCCCAAAGTGTCACCTAAGTTGGCCCCTCCAAAAGCTGGAAGCAAAAATCTCAGCAATAAAAAGTCTTTGCTACAGCCAAAGGAAAAAGAAGAAAAGAACAGGGACAAAAATAAAGTTTGCACTGAAAAACCAGTCAAGGAAGAGAAGGATCAGGTGACCGAGATGGCTCCAAAAAAGACCTCCAAAATTGCAAGCTTGATCCCCAAGGGCAGCAAGACAACAGCAGCCAAGAAGGAAAGCTTAATTCCATCTTCCAGTGGGATTCCAAAACCAGGCTCTAAAGTTCCAACAGCAAAGCAAACCATTTCACCTGGCAGCACAGCAAGCAAAGAGTCTGAGAAATTCAGGACTACTAAGGGGAGCCCTTCCCAGTCCTTACCTAAGCCTATAACCATGGAGAAAGCAAGTGCATCTAGCTGTCCTGGCCCTTTGGAAGGAAGGGAAGCTGGTCAAGCCTCTTCTGCTTCCTGTACCATGACAGTGGCACAAAGCAGTGGGCAGAGCACGGGAAATGGTGCTGTCCAACTCCCTCAACAGCAGCAACACAGCCACCCAAATACGGCGACAGTGGCACCATTCATTTACAGGTAAGTTGGCCTCTGCTTATCCACAGTTGTAAATATATTTACAGGCCTACATACTCAGAGTGTAATAGGGAAGGCTGATAAAGTGGTGCTTTATGTTGTCATTTTGGAATGTTTCATGCTAAAGACAGAGGCCTAGAATTTAGTGCAGAATCTTAGTCTGGAAAAAAGCTTCCAACAGGATCCAGTTTTATTCCTTCTCTCATTCCCTCTCAGAAATTGAGACCTTCCAAAATTAAACTACTTGTTATCAAAAGCCAGCTAGAAACCAGATGCCACAAAGTTCTCTTGTGTTTATTCATATTATTGCTACTACCGTACTGCTTCTATTACTAGTAGCAGACTTTTAAAATAATTCTCACTTTTACAGAGTTTATGGTTGTTTTTGTTGTCATCTTTGGGAGAAAGTATACCATAATGGTTAAAGAGGCAGCCACTGAAATGATAAAGTTGTGGATTTCATTCCTAGTTCTGCCACTTTTCAGCTGTAAGACATTGGACAAGTTACTTAATTCTCTTTAGTCTCATTTTCTTCAGCTGTCGAATAGGAACCATGCACTACTTTGTAGAGTTGAGACTATTAACAGAGGTCATGCATATATCATGTTTACTGTATATCCTGATATGTTGCAAATGTTCTTCAAATGTTATTTATAAGGCACTACTTTCTCAATGTAAATTTTGTATTAATTTCCCCCAGCAAGGCATAGGTTTCTAGGTAAAAGGGGTTACATATATAATTTGTATTACTTATTTGGGTTGTATTATTGATTTGTTTCTTTTCTTACCTTTTATTTATTTATTATTTATTTTACTTTGAATTTTTGTTTTGTAGGCACTGAAATACACAATATAAAAATTTAAAATACATTATTATGCATTTTAAAATATGCGTCCTGCCACCCAATTGGTAAAGACAGAACACTTTGCCTGTTGTTCTGTGATTTGCTTTAATCGATTAGAGATGTGTCAGTAACTGCTGTGTGCCCAGTTTTTTCACTGCTTGGTTAGTAAGGAGATGGCCTGAGGAGCAATAATGTCTGCTTTGTCCCTCCTTCTGGCAGGTTGGCAATTTAACTACAGAAAGAAAATTTTACAAATAGGATGGATACAGGACCCACTATAATTAAGAAAGGGTCAAAACTGTATAGTTTAAAAATTTATTAATTTTTTGAATATAAAACTTTTTAAAATAAAGCAGTTTATACTGATTTATTTTTTTTCTCAATGAAGACCCTAAGTGCTTTTTTTCTGAGGTTTTTATACACTCAGCAAAACAAAATTATTATAATTATGTCATTTAATCTCTTGGGACATTACAATTGAATGCTGCTTTTCTGACTTCAGTAGTACTAATTCATTTAAAATATTTGTATTTGGATCAGATGGGAGTCTGCAGCTCCTTCTGACTCCAGGGTCCTTATTTGACAAAGCAGAATTTAAGATGTCAAAATCATGATCCACATTTCAAAAATGTGAGAAAAAAAACTGTGAAGTTTAAATATGTCATACTCAACACCCTTGTGGATTACAAATATATTCTGTAAAAACATCAATCCTTTCAAAAAATCACAAGTGAATTTCATAGGAAACTGTAAATCTAGAACTGCTAATTTAGTAGGCTTCTTTCTATAAGTAGCAACAAGCTTTTAAAAAAATTGTTTGCAATAAAATATCCAGTGGATACAAATTTAGTGGTTTCCATTTGAAAATGTAACTTTTAAGTATCAAAAACAGGAAGCAGCACAGCAGCACAGCTTAGAAGTTACAGTGCGGATCAGGTGTGTGACCCTGATGAGTTCTCCACTCTCTTGGAGTTTCGTTTGACCTCTTTAACAACAAGACTATAAAAGTGAGGCAATGTAGCCAAGCAGCTAAGAAAAGAGGCAACAGAGAGGCTGAGGCAGGAGGAGAGTCCCTTGAACCCAGGAGGCAGAGGTTGCAGGGAGCCGAGATTGTGCCATTACACCGCAGCCTAGGCAACAAGAGGGAAACTCAAACAAAAACAAAAACAAAAACGGTGATAGAATATGTCTTACTCTACCATTGTTCAGAAACAGCATCTTGTGGTGGTTGCCTGAGTGGGAATCTCAATGCCACCACTGGTTAGTTGTGTTACTTTGGGTCATATATGTAAAGATTCTGAACCACAATTTCCTAATCAGTGAAATAGGTGTAATAATGGTAGAAGCTATCTCATTAGGCTGTTTTGAAGATTGAGTTGATATTTATCTGTAGAACACTATCTGCCACATAGTAAACAGCCTTCCCTAAACTTCACTTTCTAATCCTATAAAGTATGATTGATAAAGGATGCCTACCTTGATGGATTGAATTAAAGATTAAAGAAAATAATCCCATGTAAAATTTTTAGCACACAGCCAGATTTTGAGAAAATTACATTAATATCAGTAATTATTTTTATAATTATCAACAATATAAGATAGCTAAAAATAAATAAAACCGTGGTTGGCATGGTGATTCATGCCTGTAATCCCAGCACTTTGGGAGGCCAAGGTGGGAGGATGGCTTGAGGCCAGGACTTTGAGACCAGCCTGTACACCAGAGCAAGACCCTGTTTCTACAATAAATAAAGAAATTGAAACTGTCTCATAAAATTTCACATTGAAGTCTATATACAAAGTAATATTCATGCAAATTTTTAAATCAATGCAGAACAGTTTTACAAATAGTAATGTAAATTCTCAAAAGGCAGAGTGGTTACTATTCATTCTTTTCAGCTTTCAATGGAAGGTGCTTGTTTATAGTCATGACATTTGGATTATGTAACCTTTTATGTTCTTTCTGACTTTCACTGTTCTATCCCCATGTAAGAATCCCTCCTATGAAATCCCTGACAATTATTTTTGGAGTTGCTAATCTTTTGATGAGATAATACTAATAATTTACTATTTTATGTTGGTATTATCATTTGTTGAGTGTTTACTTAGTGAAAGTCTTTGTGTCACAAAATATATGTGAATTTTCTCATTTAAACTTCATCATAAACTCATGAGAAAGAATGTTATCCCCCATTTTCCAGAAATGAAGAAGCAGAGATATTAAGTCAGAATAGTAATAATCTCTTGAGATCATAAAGCTAGTAGAAATTTGCTTTGCTTATCAGTTCTATCTACATGACAGAAATAAGAGGTATTGTTACTGGGAAAATTCTGGTTAGGAAAATGCCGATAGTACACTTGCAAAATTCTCAATCAGAACTATTTTATAATTGAAAATGGTCATTGCTGTTAATTAGTATAAATTATATAAATGTATACAGATACATATATATGATATATAAAGATAATTAAATAACTTTTATGTAATGGGAAGATTGATGGCTGATAGTGACTTTTTTCTCAGCTCAATTCTAGGTTAAGACTTATTCCTTCTGAGATTCTAATATATGCTTCATAATACTCTGTCAGAAACTGGATGTTCAGAGTTCTATAAATATAATGTGGATTCTGGAAGTTAATAGATTTCCTATTAGCCTAACTTCCTATCTAATATAAATTATTCTGTACATAGTTTCAGTAAGTCAATTATCTCTACAGAGTGATAAAGTAGTTTCGAATTTGCTGTTATTCTTATTCATTTATCAAATAGATATAACTAAGACAAAATATTGAAAATTAAAGAAAATATTTTATTTTGGTTTAAGAAGTTCCCGATAACTAGAGCTACCTGAAATTGGAATAGGCTGCTTTTTATAGTGTTAAGATGACCATCTGAAGTACTTAAAAAGTGGTAAAGTGACCAGTTATTACAGTTTAGACAAAGGGAAATTGGTGCATACTTTTTCATTTATGTACTCATCCCTCATTCTACAAATACTGTGTAACAGAAGATACAAAGATTTTTTTTCCCTCCTTGTGATAAACTCTAACTCATCTTTTATTTCTTACCCTTAACTTCTTGGTGATGCATTAGTTGACTCCATTTTGTCAGATTTGTAAAAAACCCTCTTTTTTCTACATTAATTCTGTATGTTGCATATACTTCCATAACAGTAATGCTTTAATATTTTTAAAGCATTCTGGGAGCTTCTTCTGGGAGTTCAGCCTACTAAGGGTAATAAGAATAATATAATCAAAAATATTAAAGCATTACTGTTATGGAAGTATATGCAACATACAGAATTAATGTAGAAAAAAGAGGGTTTTTTTACAAATCTGACAAAATGGAGTCAACTAATGCATCACCAAGAAGTTAAGATAAGGGTAAGAAATAAAAGATGAGTTAGAATTTATCACAAGGAGGGAAGAATGTTGTGCTATCATCCACATTGGATATTCTACAATTTTATAATGCAGGCATGATGGGAAAAATAATAGATAAATTGTGAGCTGCAAATACTAGTAACTGGAACTGCTACAGATACTAATGGTTAGGATTTGTAATTATATGAATGAGAGACTGTATTAATCCATTTTCACACTGCTATCAAGAAATATCCTGAGACTGGATAATATGTGAAGGAAAGCGGTTTAATTGACTCACAGTTCCGCATAGCTGGGGAGGCCTCAGGAAACTAACAATTAAGGTGGAAGGCGAAGGGGAAGCAAGGCACGTCTTACGTGGCAGCAGGCGAGAAAGAGAGGACAGGGGAAACTGCCACACACTTTTAAAGCATCAGATCTCCTGAGAACTCACTCACTATCAGGAGAACAGTATGGGGGAAACTGCCCCCATGATCCCATCACCTCCCACCAGGTCCCTCCCTCTACACCTGGGGATTACAATTCAGATTACAATTTGAGATAAGATTTGTGTGGGGACACAGAGCCAAACCATATCGGAGACTAAAGAAGAAAAGAAATGGAAGTAACTTGAATTTTGTTTTTCTCTTTCAATAACCCCTTCTCCGTACGTCAAATTTTCAGCGAGTCCTCCTAACCCGTCTTCTAAAACATACCCTCAATCAGACTTTCTTTCCATTTCCAACTCTTGTCTCCTGGTCCAAGCCACCTCACCACCAATTCTCATCTAGTTTCCAATGAGTCTCCCAGCTTCCACTCAGCTCTTTGCAATAACATCCTTCACACAGCTGGCATTCTCACCTTCTAAAGGCATAAATCATATATCTTATTCTAATTAATGAAGTCATCTATTAGATTTCCATTACATTTAAAAAAAAAACTCAAAAATTGCACCATGACCTTCCAGGTTCTAAGTAATCTAGTACCCTGTTCACAATTGATCCCCACACCCACATGAAGTCCCCGCTTCCCCCAACACATTGTATCTCAGCCTTCATCCTCTTTCTCAACAAACCAGTCTATCTTGCTTTAGAACATGTCTTTGGCATATCTGTTCATTTATGCCTGTAACAACTGTCTTCTAGATCACTGCAGGTCTGTCTTGTTATTAGAGCTCTGCTAATCTCCAACCACCTCCAACCACCTACTCAAGGGGAATATATATTATGCCCCTTCTCAGAATTCTATTTTATCATCCTCTTGTATTTTCTTTATACAGTTTATTACCATCTGATTTTTTCTTGTTTACTTATTAAGTAGTGTGATTTCAGCCACCTCCTAATGTAATGTAAGCTCATTGAAATTAAGAGTCTTGTCTTTCTTATTTAGTAGCATAATTGCCCAGTACACAGTCTACAAACAGTGAACCCAAATAAAAATTGTTAAATGAAACACTGTCATCCTGTGTTAGAATCAGTTGCTATAGAAGAATTTTCAAACCTGCCAAAAATGTACACTGGAACAAAAAATATTCTGAAGTCTCTCACTTCCTATAAATGGGAGGGTTTAACCAAAATACAAACAGCTTTAAAATATTTAAAGAATTAAACCATACCTTCTCTTCAGCACATTCATTCATTTATTTTTTATCTTCTTTCAACAACTACCTACTAAATATTTCTTATGCATGAGACCTCAAGGATTGAGTGAAAAATCATACATCCTATGTCATTTTCTTTTTATCATCCACAATGTAGTAGACAAGAGGCAAGCTCAAAGAGAACTACAAAATGCAGCTGGAAGGGTAAAGCTCCCTAGGACTGAACTAGATTTGTCATACTGAGGCTTCAAAAAAGTGGAAAATTACTTTTAGCTGTTGGAATCAGGGAAAGTAGCACCTGAACTGAGTCCAGAAAGATAAGTAGGATTTGGTAATGCAGAGATGAGGGGGGCAGGGAGGGAAACATAAGGCTGAAGGAACCACATAAACAATGTCAATATAAGAGATGTACGGTGGTCGGGGAAGTAAGTCAGTTTCTCTGGACATTGAAGATTGATTGAAGCCTGGTTGTAGTAGAAATTCTTCAAGGTCAGAAATTTGAACTTTATGTATGTATATATGTGTGTATATACATGTGTGCTTGCATGCACATGAGAATGTGTGTGGAAAGCATAATCAGAAAAGTTACTCTTTCTTCAGAATGTAAAATGGATTGTTTGTAGGAGAGGTCAGAGTAGGATGAACCAGGTTAAATGTATAGATGAAGGAGCAACTTACTGAATCTCTTAGGTGGGTTTGTTAAGTTTCAAACGAGGTTCCAATTATTGGAAGAAAAGAAGAAAAAGGAGAACAGCATAGTTTTTCCATTCTGTTTTTTTAAAACTCCTTTTTTTATTGTTCCTCTTCTTTCTTGGTGTCCACCCTGAGCTATATTATTTGAACCTGTTTTTCTTGCCTGGAGTTCAAAAATTGTTACCTTACATCTTTCAGACTTTCAAAAAATACCTCCCTTTTTCCCATATGTCATTTTTCTTCCATTGCTTTTGTGTTCATTATATCACAACTATATTCTACATGCTTTCAAGGACATGTGAAATAAAATAATACAGTAATTGGTTAATTATGGAAAAAAGAGAGACCTGTGTGTTTTCCTTAAACCTGTCTCTTTAGAAGTCTCCCACAAAGTTTTCAAATGACACCCAGATTTATAACATGCTGTTTTGAAGTCTACATTCTTTCTTTTCTGACCATTTGTAGTAAATGCCAAGGAAACAATGCATTGGACATAAAGCAAACATGTAGAGGCAAAGAGAGCAGAATCGGGGTTTTGAGCAGTTCTCAGAAAAGAAAAATACCTAACCCTTAGATAAGGCAAGGCACTATTCATAAGGAGAAACGTATCATGCTTCTTAAGCCCGTTAATTAAATATAAGCAGAGACCCTCTATAAACAACTTGATTTGTAAACTTAGGTCAAGAAAATCTGAATTTAGAGTGTTTCCTTCTTTTGATATAATATGCTGTACTTTACACAACCACACCATGAGTTTGCAGAACAGATTTTTATTATAAAATATTTCTGTGGGATTATAGATTTGCCTAACCAAGCCATTGTTGTTTCTTCTCTTCATGTTTTATTTTATGTTTTTGGAAACAATTTTAATCTTACAGAAAATTTGCAGGAATTGTGCAAATGACGCTCATGTACACTTCTCTCAGAGCACTCAGAGAACTTACTCAGGTTTCACCAAGTTTCACCAAATGTGATCCCTTTTAGTAATTCAGGATAAATATTGCATCTAGTAGTTGTCATGTCTTCCTAATATCCCTCAATCTGGAACAATTGTTTAGCCTTTCCCTGACTTTCATGATATTGATATATTGATGGCCAGGCATTTTATATAATGTTTCTAATTTGAGTTTGTCATGTAGTTCCTCATTATTAGATACACATTAAATGTATTTTTTGTCTGGAATGTTATCGAAATGATACTGTGTTTTTCCCGTTGCATTTTATTGGGTGTTTCATGATATGAATATCAATATCTTCCATTTTGGTTGTGTTGAATTTGATTGCTTGATTAAGGTAATATCTGCCACAGTTTTATATTCTAAGTGAATATGTTGTCTCCAGTTGTATGTAATACATATTTTTGTGGGAAGATATTTTGAGACTGTGTGTAAAAATTCAATTTTTTATCTACTTTCACCCACAGGTTTTAGCATCCATTGAGCTTTGTTGCCTGAATTAATAATGTGCTGTTATATGTGACTACCGGTTTTCTAATTCCATCCTGTCTTCTGCATTTGCTCTGTGGCATTCTACTTTAAGAAAGAGATACTTTCTCCTCATGATCTTTCTATCTATTTAAATTATATGGACAAATAGATTTCTACTGTATTTGTTATAATCCGTTGCTGTCACAACTTACTTTGGTGATTAATTTTCCAAGATGTGGCCACTGAGAGCCCCTCCAAGCTGGTTGTGTCTCCTTTCCAAATGCTCTATCACTCTTTGAGAATTTTCTTTCTTTATGGCTCAAGATGTTCTAGGCTCATCTTGCACATTCCCTAATTTGGCTTTAGATCCTATGCTTTTCTTTAAGGAACTCGTATGTCTTTTTGTATAGAGTGATATTAGAAACCAAGATCTCATTGTTCCTAGGTTTTCTTGGTGGTCAAAACCAAGAAATATATATGTGTATTTACAGACATACATACACACATATTTAATCATTATTTTAATATTGTATATTATTTATTATAATTCAATATAATTATGATTATTCATGTATACATACATTCATAATACCTCCAATTCCAGCCCAACACCACAGAGTTTAGTTTCCTTTCCATACTTGTGCCTCCTTTTGTCAACCATGAGAAACCTGGCTGGCATTATTCTCAATGTTTTCTTATTTGCTCAGCTCCCCTGAATTGAGCAAATCTTCTATCCACACTAGACCTCTGTTCACCCCAACAGTTTCCTGGCCTTGGCACTGGCTGTCACCTGTCTGCCTTTCCAGAATGAAGGAAATAGGAAAGCAAGCACATTACTGGTTTTTGAAATATATGTGCTTTTCTTTCTTTTTTGTTGGGGTTATAAACAGGAATTACAATACCATTAGTTAATGTTTCTGACTCAAATCAGTTCTACTTGTGTCTACATTTGTGACCATATCTATATCAAGGTGAATCCACAGGGGGAAATATTTCTTGAATATAAATCAATATGCAAACACTTATATTAATGACATTAAAGATTAGAGGTTTGATAATGTCTAGGATTTAATACTGATTTCCTTTTAATGATTAGTACATAAAAAATAACATTTAGGGGCTAGGCGCAGTGGCTCACATCTGTAATCCCAGCACTTTGGGAGGCTGAGGCAGGCGGATCAAGAGGTCACGACATGGAGACCATCCTGGCTAACACGGTGAAACCCGGTCTCTGCTAAAAATACAAAAAGTTAGCCGGGCGTGGTGGCGGGTACCTGTAGTCCCAGCTACTCAGGGAGGTTGAGGCAGGGGAATGGCATGAACCCAGGAGGTGAAGCTTGCAGTGAGCGGAGATCGTGCCACTGCACTCCAGCCTGGGCGACAGAGCGAGACTCTGTCTCAAAAAAAATAAAAAATAAAAAAATATATAACATTTAGGTTAGACCAGTGGATATGTCACATTCAAAGACTGAGTGACTGAGCTGTCTGTTAGCTAAGGGAACCTCAAATGCAATAAAATACTTAGTTCAAAGGGATTTTGATGGAGTTAAACTGTAGGGGAGTAGTTAATAGATCAGCATTTACAGGCAGCCAGATTCAAGTACTGGTCAAGCATCTACCAGATTGTTACCTAGGACCAGTTATTTAACCTCTAGATGTCTTAATTTCTTTATCTGCAGCCCCTATATTACAAGATTGTTGTGAATTTCAAGCGATATGCCCCGGGAAAATACTAAACACCACACTTGGCACATAGTAAGTGTGTAAAAACAGGTAATAGCTCTCATGGTAATCACTGGTATCATGACTTTTAATGACTACAACTCCCAGTAACAGATGAAGGACCTGGCTTATTAGAATTCTAAATAAATTACACTCTGGAGGCTGAGGTGAGAACATGGCTTGAGCCAGGAAGGGTGAAGCTGAAGTGAGCTACGGTTGCTCTAGTGTGCTCCAGCAGGGGTGATAGAGTGAGACCCTATCTCAAAAAGTAAATAAATAAAAGAAAGCTAAATAAACTGTTTTTGCAATGCTGTGTCTTGATGGTTTCAATACTTACTCATAACATGATGACCGTGTTGTAAATGCACAATGAGGTTGTCTACATAGGACCATGTTGCTGAATACTTTGAAGGAATATTATGATACGTATTTTTTCTTTTTCCAGTTAATAGGAAGAAAATGCATTATCAGTTTATGGGGAAACAGTGAATGATCCACTGCAATATTCACCATATCTGCCAAAATGTACTTTCTGATTAGAGAACACGCTTGATTCTAAAGTCTTTATAAATTATTTCATGAATCAACTCAAATATTTTTATTTAACTGGTACAAAGCATGCATAAAAATAGAGGGTAAGTTGTGAGTCTTCAGAGATTTAACTGGACTTCTTTGATCATTTGTATAAAAGGTACATCTTTACCAGTTGGCATTGATTGGTCCTCTATAGACTGGAATTAAAATCTAATTTTGCTGTAACAAATTGTGAGGTGGAAATACTAGAGAAATGGATGGCTTGTAACATCAGTAGACATTTCTGGTCGCATTTAGATGTGAATATAAACCAAGCATGACTTCTAAGTCCTTTTTACAGTGATTTGAAGTTTACCTTCACCAAGTTCCATTCTTTCATTGATCAGTCTGTTTCCTTATTAATGCTAATGTAGATCACTTATGTAGGGAATTTGATGAGAAATACATTGGAGAACTTAAGGTAAATAAGACTCTCTTGTGACTTACACTAAAAGACATAAAAGAGTAAGTCTGCCAAAAATGTGCACTGACACATTAACACAAATTCTAAAACGGCTTCCAAGACAAGACTGAGCTGTCACAAGTAGGAATACACTTTTTTAAAAGCATGTCTCAGACAGGGGGAGTGGGAACTTAACCCATGGAATTAAGTCTTTCATATTGAGGAAGATAGCCACAAGTCACCTTCTGAAGAATTCTTTTTAAGAACTGCTTGCTTTTAGTAGAGCAAAAACTGTAGTGCTAAAATACATTCCGAGTTTTCTTTTACTCCAGATTTTCTTAGATGGAGATAGAATCTTTATAACTAACATGGCCACAAATATTCTGGCTCCTGTGACAGCTGTTGGTCTTGTTCTCAAAGGAACCAGTTAGCCGTGGGCTTTAGATAAATATTTCAGTGAAATGCTTAATGTGACTCAGCTTCTAAAAGATGAATCTGTGAATACAAAATCTGCAGGACTAGAGGTCAACGCTGGCTCCCAGCCAGTTCAACAAGGTGCTGTGCCTCTGTGACACTTCTTGGCAGGCAGCCAGTCAGCTTTCCCTGGGGTCCACAATTTCACTACATACTCTCCATTTAAACTTCTTCAGCAACTAATAAAAATCTTTAGAACACTTCAGAGGATTGTTTCTCCCTTCGTTCAGAGACAATAGGCTAAGGAAGAGATCAGTGGGGAGTAGGGTGGCCCACAATAATTGAAGCCAGGTGGAAGAACAGACTTTAGAAATGAATGGGGAGGGACTGTCAGTAGATGGGGATATGTGAGAAATTAGGGTCCAGGAGAGAAAGAAACAGGCTACACAAAGAGCAGATATATTTGCCCTTTTAATATTGACCAGAATTTCACAAGAGAGGATGTATTTTCAGTCCTTTTGTAATAATAGTTGATTTCACAACTATTTTGCAAGGCAGGCATTTTTTCTTATTTTTACAGATGAACAAACAAGTTCAGAGAGGTGAAGTAACTTGCCAACATCACATGACTTGATAACTGATTAGTGATGGGGCCAAGTTTTACATCCAAACCCAGTATATTTACACATATGCTACTCTTTCTTGCATATGCTTTACCCACCAATAATTTTGTTTTACTCTTGTGGATAATATTATTTATCGATATATTTATAAAAGATTTGTTGACTGAAACTTATATTCTGACACAAGACTGGACACTGGGGATACAATGGTGAGTTCAAACATGGAGAATAGGGCCTAGTCTGGGAGTTAAACGTTAATCAATTAATTACATTAATCTCATGTCACAAGAGTATGAAGTGCTGAAAAGATAGGTCCAGGGAGTACCAAGTACTAAGTGCTTATAATTGGAGACTGCCTGATCGGTGAAATTAGGGAGGATTTTTAAAGAAATAGTCACTTGAGCTAAGACTTGGAGGAAAGGAATCAACTGGATGAAGTGGGGAGGAAAATAATCAAGTGTAAAGACCCTGTTTGGACAGGAAGCTATGGAAAGTGGGTAGAAGACTCTTGTGACCACAGTAGAGAGAGGAGAGAGGAGTCTTGTGTGAGATGATGCTGAAGACCATCATCCTATGGGTTGCATGGGACCCAACCATGCAAAACCTTGTAAGTTTCATAAAGGTTTCACCAGAGGGCTCCATGAATCAGGACCAGGTTTGTTAATAAAATATCATGACTTCAGTTCTATAAATGATGGGTTTGACATATTTTTGTGACAACCAAGAAGAAATGTCAATTAGTCTTATATACATCAGGAATTCAGCGTAAAGTGCTGGGTTAGAGTTAGAATTTTAAAATTTAGGTGTAAATATATAATAGCAAATACAATGAATATGATTGAGATCGTCTAGAGAAACTATAGACAAAAACTGGAAGCAGTATAGAATATTCCTTTGCTGAACTCCCAGGTTTCTGCTGTCTATATCCCCACTTCTTTTTCTGCTACCCAGAACCACAACATTTAATGATTATGTAAAGGAAAACAATAGAATAAAGTAGAATCCAGAGAAAATGGGAAACACACTAGAGAATTTTTGCCATAAAAGCCAAGGTAGGACAGTTTGATAAAGGAAGGAATGAGCTGCTGTTCTAAATGCTACCAAAGTATCAAATGAGTGGAAGACTAAAATATCTGTTAAATTTAGCTACTTTGAGATTTCTTTCTGGCCTTAATGGTATATACCCTATCACTTAAATAGTGTATTTTCTTTCTTAATGTGTTTATGCTCTTTATATTCAGTTTTAAGCTAGAATAAAATAGGAATGGTCTGTCAGAAATTATTGGAGGCCAAGGCACAACCAACTTTGTATTGGAAAGTTTCTTTCTTGCATAGTTCTTTTTTTCATATACTAATTCACATATATAACACATATATCAATACAGACAACGTATAGTTTTCCATAGTTTCTTAAAACCTAAGTGAACTTTTCAGTTTCTTGGCCTGTCAGTTAAATTTTGACTTTTTCTGATATCAATAATTACACTTTTTCTCTTGAAACTCAAATTTAGATTAAAAGCAAAATGTTAATTAAACATTGATTCAAAAATATAATACATTCTTCACTCACACATGAACATTATTTGTAAATATTCTTAAAGTAGTAAATATTGAAAGATCACTTGTCATGGCCCACACCTACTACCAGAAATAAAAGGGTAGATGTAAGGCAAATGAGATGTCTCAAAAGAACATAGTCCAGTGTGCAATCCCATATTAGCTTGCCTCCTTCTGTGTCTTAGTAGTTCATGCTCTGAACATTTAAAATGTGTGTTAGTTTGTGTCAAATATACATCGAATATGAAGCTGCATTAAAGAGAAAGCGTATCTTAAAACATTTGCCTGTGCTAAAGGAAAGAAACAATGCATGAAGTGTGATTAGAATCTCAAAAGTATTCAGGACCTTTGTTGAGTGCTTTTCATTTAATTAGACATACTCTTTACAAGCTAACCACACACACAAATACATACCCATGTACATACATAGACAAATGTGAAACAGATGATATGCAGGTAATTGTAAGAATGATAATTTGTTTCTGGTTGACTTTAATTGCTCTGAAATCTTTGGTAATTAAGTCATCATAATGATGTATGTAGTGTTGAACAATTTTTTTTTTATTTTTACACATATTTTAAAATATTTTAATAGAATTTTTGTTTAAAAAAAGAATTTTAGGTGTGATTTCAATACTTTCAGTATTCTCGCAAAAAAAAAAAAAAAAACCATACTTTGGCCATATTTCCTCTAAAATAGCAAAAGAAGTTGGATCTTTTTAAATATTTTGCCCTCAAATTATAATCAACTATTGGTAGTTATAAGCTTCCAAATTTAGACAAGTCTAAGAAATCTAATTCCACATCTCACTCCCACTTAGGTTGCATATGAAAAATAACAAAATTCTGCTATACATAGACAGCTCTGGAACCTTCTAGTCATAAAGAAATACTTATTTTGATGGAAAATTTGTAATTAATATTTCTTGTACTTTAGAACTTCCACTTTGATGAGTGACCGGTGATTATAATTGCTATTTCTTTCTATTTTCCTGGATAATTTCAGGGCACATTCAGAAAATGAAGGTACCTCTTTAGCATCGGCTGACTCCTGTACCAGTCCTACAAAGATGGACTTATCATATAGTAAGACTGCTAAGCAGTGCCTGGAGGAGATATCTGGTAAGTGACCTCATCAATGCATAGGTCAAACCTAGGAATTTCTGTATTCTCCCCATAAGACTTTTTGTTAAATCATATTTGTGGTATACTGTTTTTTATGCAAAAATGGATTGTATATATCTCATGCTTCAAAGATCATTAGCTATTTGGCTATTCTGCTTAGGATGATCTCTTTGTTACTAAAAAAGGAATGATAGTCCTTTCAGAAGTGAAGACTTTAACTCATTTTGCCCTCAGTCAAATTGAATAAAATCAGAGAAAACCTGCATAATACATTTGGAGATTGAACATAAACTAGTGATTGGCCATGTATATTCTCCATGGCTAATGCAGCCTGCTCTGTCATCAATTATATACTATTTAAAACATTTCTACAGGGTGATTTCAAATGACCATTTAAAAAAACTCTGAATAGGAAAATATTTTGTTATACATGGATGATGTAAGAAAAAAATAATACATACCCCAGACACAGTTATCAGGTTTTTGTTGTGTATAAAATGGGATGCTGGGCTTGAGCGCAATGTTTTCTCTAGGGTCCAGGTAAGCCTAAGCATATATGGAAGACATTTGGTTTAATGTCATTATATATAAATCTATATTCGTAAGGAACCAAGAAACCTCCTAGCAAAATATATTGCCCCTGAAGCGTGAGAGATTAAAGAGTACTTTATGTGTTCCTAAGTATAATAATGCATGAAAGTAGGGTTATGTCTGTTGTTCCAGGAAAACTCTGGCCCAAGCCTTGTGTATTCACAGCTAAGTTCAAATGAAGAAAACTACATAAATTATTTAATTTTAAAAAATTACTGTGTACTCCAAAGACCCAAAGTATAAGTATCGCTATGAAGCTCATGAAAGTGACTCTATCACAAATTTGGGGGTTAAGAAACTTCCTCACTTTGGCAGACCTGAAAAGGATTTGGCACGCATTAGAAATTAGACAGCATCCTGCAGTGGATATTGACAACAATTACAGAACAACATCCCAAGGGTACATTTGGAATCAGCATTAGTTGATAACATTAGGTATCAGAGATTTTATACGGAGATTACAACAAAGGCCCAGTACTAGGTAGGGGTAGAAATGGTAATGCCAAGACATAGATATGGGGATAGTAATTGTAGATTTTTCAAACACATGGGGGATGTGTTGACTTTCCATTAACTCTGTGTAGTACCATGGTCAAAATGATGCTGTATGTTTATTATGACCAGATGTTTTATAAAATTAGCATGACATGAAGATGTGTATACCTCATATATTTCTTTATACATAAATGTCTTCAATATGCATGCTAAGCACTAGAGCTCAAATCTGTAGGAGAGATGAATTTAGTAGAGTTTGAATTGCAATTTTTTGTGAATTTCACAAAGGAACACTGTTTTCAGAAACTAATATATCACAGTATATCTGATTGAATAAATAGTCTGTATTTGATGTTTTCTCCACTTTCTTATTGTCTACCATTTGATCACTTTTTCATTTTTCCAGTTGATATTTCCTTTTAACATTCGGATTTTTAATAGAATACCTGAAAGTGAATATAAACTAGCAATTAATATAATAATTTAATGGGTTTTTCAGATAGCATATCATTTTGCAGCAACAATCAATTATTTACATAAAATCATAGTTTTCAGTCTAGGATTTTGATATGAATTCAATAAAAGAAAGAAAACAGAAAATAAATGGTGCAATGAGACTTATCTACTTGTGTCAATCTTACTATCATCTGTTTAAATGCAGCCTATAGTGGGATAGTGAAAATGTCTCTCGATACTAACTTGAGATTTCCTGGAAGAATTGTGATATTTTTTGCAGTTAGTAAGTTATAAATTGAGTACTATAATTGAAGAAAGGTAGATGAGGAAATATGAGCAGGCCAGTCACCGAGATGACTGTCACAGAGAAATTAGATTATATATCTTCATCATTTTAAGATTTTTTGGTTTATGAGTAACTATCTCTCTCTTACCATTTCTGCCCTAATTTTTAGTGATTTTAGTATCTACATAGGTGTTCTTTCTAACACCTTGGCCTCTCCTCCCATGATTTTTGTCTTGCAGCCCCTCCTGAACTACTTATTCTCATCATCATACCCTAGATCTAGGCATCATCAGAAACTGCTACTTTATGTGACCTCACTGTCATGCACTGTGCTGTCACTGATTGCACAATCCTATCATTTCAGTATTCTTCCTTTTGTTCCCTGACTCCAGCAATGATTCCACTAGGGTTTCCAATTCATTGATCCTATCACTTTTTACTGTTCCTCACCAACCTCTGCATATTTTTCTTCTCTCCGTAGTCAGCTAATTTCCTGTAATAAGTGAATGTATTTTTATTTTTATATACCCTAACTCCATTGCCTCTCTGTCACTCCATTGTACTCATTTGATGAAATCGTGACCTGGCTACATTTAAATCTCCACCTATTCTATACCAATAATGAATGAACCAGGAGAAAACACATCGCATGTCAATGCGACTCACTTGACGTTCAGGACCTCCAACCTTAAGTGAATATGTAATGCTCCTGGCAGTCAGTCTATATTTTTTATACCTTTTTTTCTCAAATGTCCGACATTACCAGTTCCATTCTTTCTCTTAACTGATGACCTTGATGTGTACTTCACTTACAAAAGTGAAGCACAAAGAAAAGTTCACGAACCCCTGTCATCACATCTACCCAAGTATAACATTTATACCCGCTTAATACCTATTTACTCTGCTTTTACTTGGATTACTCTCTCTTCTCTTTAAAAGCTCCCTCCCAACCAAGTTACTTATTTTAGGCCATGGCATATTATCATTTCTCCAACCTTAATTTAAAAAAACAACTTCCCTTGACCTCAAATTTGTCCTCAAGTACTGTTGTCATGTATCTCCTTCTCTTATGGCGTATCGTAAAAAGAGTAGGGTTCAATCACAGTCTCTTAGGCTTTTAAGCCCACTTCTCCACTGGAACTGCTCTTATAGAAGTCACCACTAATGTCAACATGGCCAATCCAAGGATCAAGTCTCAGGCCTCATCTTATTTCACCTCGCAGCAGCTATTTGTCCTCTTCTAAGGAGGTTTCTTCCTTGGTGCTATAGTTTAGATACAGTTTGTTTGGCCTCACCAAGTCTCATGTTGAAATTTGATCTCCCTGGATGGAGGCGCGGTGGTTTGTGCTTGTAATCCCAGCACTTTGGGAGGCCAAGTGGGGCAGATCATGAGGTTGGGAGTTCGAAACCAGCCTGGCCAACACAGTGGAACCTCGTCTTTACTAATATTACAAAAATTAGCCGGGTGTGGTGGTGGACACCTGTAGTCCCAGCTACTCGGAAGACTGAGGCAGGAGAATCGCTTGAACCCGGGAGGAGGAGGTTGCAGTGGAGATCACACCACTGCACTCCAGTCTGGGCGACAGAGCTAGACTCCATCTCAAAAGAAAAAAAAGAAAGAAAAAAGAAGTTTGATCCCCAGTGTTGGAGGTGGGGCCTCATGGGAGGTGTTTGGATCCCAGGAGCAGACCCCTCATGAATGGCTTGGTGCCATCCTCCAGGGAGTGGGTGAATTTTCACTGCTAGGTCCCACATGAACTGATTGTTGAAAGTAACCTGGCACTTCCACTTTCTCTTGTTTATGCTCTCACCATATGATCTCTGCACAACAGCTCCCCTTTGCCTTTCACTGTGAGTAGAAACAGTCTGAAGTCCTCACCAGAAGCAGTTGCTGGAAGCAGCTTCTTGTACAGCCTAAAGACCAGTGAGCCAAATAAACCTCTTTTCTCCATAAATTACCCACCCTCAGATAATCCTTTATAGCATCACAAATGGACTAAGATACTTGATTTTCAGGGTCATATATCCCCTTAGTTTTCCTCAAACCTTACTGTTCCTTCTTGGTCTCCTTTTCTAGTTACACTTTTTTCTTGATGATTTCTTATGGTTGAAATGATCCAGGTCTCTGCTTCTAGGTTTCTCTACCTGTAAATGCCCTCTTGGTGATTTAATATCAATATTATCTCATGGCTTTAAGTTTCATCTATATTCAGGTGGCTTACAAATGTCTCTGCCTGCTCTAGTTCTCTGCCCTGAACTCTGGACTCAAATATCCAACTGCCAACACAATCTTTCCTCTTGAATATCTCATAGATACTTCAAACATAGTTTATCCCAAACTGAACCTTTGATATTAACCTATAAAATTGTACCCCTCAAAAACTCTTTACCCAAGTCTTCTCCATTTTGATTAATAAGAATTTCATCCTTCCAATTGCCCAAGCTTGAAACCTTAGACTTATTCATGACTCCTTTTTAATGCCTCACACCTGATGCCCTGATAGTCTATTCATTATAATATATTGTTGGCTCCAGAAGTATTGTTTTCTATTTGTACTCAGAGACAAATGGTGTTTATAAATCAACTTTTTGGGATATGTCTCAGTATTTAGACTCTTGTTACTTTTCTCAGAAATCCAGAAACTGAAAAAATTTAGATGACACAATATCTAACTATAAGAAATAAGGTACTAAGATACCTTAGAATAATTGCATTTTTAAAATATATCCAAAATTTGCCAATTCTCCTTTTTTCTACTTTTGTCTATTAAGTGGCATCACCAATGGATGGTTAGTACATAGGCAGCACTCAATAAATGCATGTAAAATGAAATTAATATAATGGATATAGCATTAAAATGAGAACTACACTAAAAAAGGAGCATCATAATTTTCAGATGAAAACAATAAACAGAAAAGATAGGAATTACCTCTTTGGCTTTGGAAGGCACTCAGGAAATAATCACAGTGAACTTATGATCAATTATACTATACAGAAGGAGTTGATATAAATGGAAAATAAAAATTTACTTTTGATTATACCATCACTGAATAATCAAAGAATATAAGGAAGAAAATGTTTAGTCATTCTACAGAAGTAATGTTACAGTTCAGAAGCTCTCCCTGTTGATCTGGGATTTTAAAACAGCACATTATAAAATGGAAGAAGGCCAGGGATGGTGTCTCATACCTGGAATAGTAGCATTTTAGGAGACCAAGGCAGGATGATTGCTTGAAGCCAGGAGTTCAAGACCAGCCTGGACAACATAGTGAGACCCTGCCTCTACAAAAAAAAAAAAAAAAATCAAATTAATCAGGCATAGTGGTGTATAGCATGTGTCTAGTTCTATCTACTCAGGAGGCTGAGGAGAGAAGTTTGCTTAAACTCAGGAGTTCCATGCTGCAGGAGCCACGATCATGCCACTGCACTCAAGCCTGGTGACAGAGCAATACCTTGTCTCAAAAAAAAAAAAAAAAAAAAAAAGTAGGGGCAGGGGGAAAAGAAGGATAAATTTGTAACACAGGTTGAACATCCATAATTTAAAAATCCAAAATTCAAAAGATCCCAAATTCATAAATTTTTGTGTGCTGACATAATGCCACGAATGGAAAATTCCAAACCTGATCTCCTGTGACAAATTGCAGTCAAAATGCAGGTGCACAACACAGTTTATTCAGCATTCTCAGGGGAAAAAATAGTCTCTTAGCCCCCTTTAGCCACTATGTATCTTTTCCATGCACACCTAGATTCCCCCATGCAAGCATATCCACAAAGGATAATACAATGGCATGTGTGCAGAGTGAACATGCCAATGGCAGGTTCCCCACAGTGCCCCACATTGGGCCAAGACCTATACGCATTACACTGTGGTTTTTCTTTTGTTTTTGTTTGTTTGCTTATTTTTCATTCTGTGGCATAAAGATATTGTTGAAAATGTCAAAAAGGCCTAAAGATACCCCTACAGGTAACAATGATAAGAAAAAAAGGAAGCGTTTATGTTTGTTTATAGCACAGAAAGTCAAGCTGTTGGAGAAACTAGACTGGTGTAAGTGAGAAACATCTTACAGAAGAGTATGGTGTTGGAATGACCACCATATATGACCTGAAGACACCAAAGGATAAATTGTTGAAGGTCTCCATTGAAAGTGATGAACAGAAGTTAATGAAAAATAGAAAATACTGCATAAAGCTAAAAATGAAGATCTCAATTGTGTATTGAAAGAGTGGATCCATCAGTGTGATGGTGTACACGTGCCACTTAATGGTATGCTGAAGGTTAAATAAGCAAAGATCTTTCACAGTGAACTGGCAATCGAAGGGAGCTAAATATTCAATAGGCATGTTGTAGAAATTTAAGAAAAATTATGGCATTAAATTTTTAAAGATTTGTGGTGATAAATAGTGAAGACATACATTAACTAGTTGGCCAAGATCATTGCTGATGAAAATCTGACTCTGGAACAAATCTTTGATGCCGAAACAACACACATTTTGATGCCTCGGAAAGATACTGACACAGAAGACGAGACAGCCCCTACAGGAAGTAAGGATGCCAAGGACAGAATAACTGAGATTGGATGTACTTATACAGCAGGAACCCATACATGAAAACTTGCTGTAATAACCAAAAGCTTGCGTCCTTGCTGTTTTCAGGGAGTAAATTTCTTACCAGTTTATTATTATGCTAACAAAAAGGCTTGGATCACCAGAGACATATTTTCTGATTGGTTTTATAAACATTTTGTGACAGCAGTTCTTGCTCACTTTCAGGAAGCTGGACTGCATGACTGCAAGAATTTATTTGATTATATTTATTCTACTCATTGTCTAGCTGAAATTATTATCAAAAACAATATTTATGCCATGTACTTTCCCCAAAATGTGACTTGTTAATTTAGCCAAGTGACCAGGTTATCCTTCAATCGATAAAGAATAAATATAAAAACACTTCCTTAAATAGCATGCCAGCAGTAGTGAACAGAGGTATATGTGTGGAAGATTTTCAAAAGGAGTTTAGCATGAAGGATGTCATATATGCTGTTGTCAAGCCTTGGAATTCAGTGACTAAAGACATGGTTATACCTGCCTGGCACAACCTCTAGTCTGCATCTATGTTCAGTGATGATGATGAACCAGGTGGTGCCTTTGAAGGATTCCATATGTCAAATGAGAAAAACAATGATGTCTGACCCTACCTATTCCGGAACAAAAATACTTTCAGAGTCTATTAGTAGGCTGGAAAAAGTGGATATCAAAGAAATTTTTAACATTGACAATGAGGCTCCAGTTGTTCATTCACTGAACATTGATGACATAGCCAAAATGGTGCTGAATTCAGGTGACTGTGATAATAGTAATGACGAAGATAACAATGTTAACACTGAAGAAAAAGTGCCAGAGACAAATGATGGAAATGCATGATGATCTTAGTGAAGAACTAGAGCAGTGTACATTCATTACAGAACAATAAATTATGCCAGTTGATAAAAATCAGAGAGCTTTCTAAGACAAAAACTGTTGTTAATGAGGCAGATGACTCTGGGGGAAACATTTTAAAAAGCTACCCAGCAGAATGCCGCCTCATCCCTAGGGGGCCCACTTCCCGGTCCCTCACCTGCTTCTGATGTTTCTTCTCACCTAAAAAAAGTACAGTGTTCAGTAACCTTTTAACCCAAACACAGCATTGAATGTAAAGATGGAAAGCCTGTGGTTGTTTGTGGTTGCTGTTGTTTCACAGCTGATCTATATCAATACCTGTTATTCTGGCAATGCTACTGTGCTTCTTGGTGACTTTGAACACATTATGTTTTCACTGCATTCATGCTATGTCATATTTTTTACTGGTAAGTACTTATGTATAAATAATTGCAATAAAATAATTGCTTATTAGTAGCATATAAATTCAGTCAGGAATGATGGTGATGCCACAAACCACAGATTGTCCACTTAGGTTGACTGAGAGAGAGACACCTTTGATTTCTGACGGTTCAATGCACGCAAACTTTGTTTCATGCAAAAAATTTTATAAAAATGTATTGAATTACCTTCAGGCTATGTGTATAAGATGTATATGAAACATATGTGACTTGGGTCTCATCCCCAAGACATCTCATTATGTATAGGCAAATATTCCAAAATCTGAAAAAATTCAACATGCAAAACACTTCTTGTTCCAATCATTTCTGATAAGGGATATTAAACCTGTAATAGAATAACACTATAAAAGAATGAACCTGTCAGAATTCTAAAGCTCATGAGATGTTTTCTATATTAATGACACCTCTCTGTCTCAGAATCTCCATCCCTTTCTCATAGTTCTATACAACTATAGAGGAGTTCTATAGTCTCCTTTTTCTGAGTTCTGGATGCTAGTGAAACCACAAAGCACATAAGCACCTGAATTTATTGCCAGGTTCTAGCTCAGAGTGGCCCACAGAATACACTTTCAAGATTGTTTGAAATGTGGAAAGAGAAATGTTCTAGGAATTGGAAAAAATAAATTTTGGCCTCTGCACTGCGATTATTTAGCAATTATTTGGCCTCTGCACTGCAAATTGCTCCTTGGTTCCTTTTCTGTGTGATGACTATGATGATGCTTAATAAACTCAGAAGATTGTTGTGAGATATGGTATTATTCTTCCATCAGTCTTTTCAGTAATTATCACCTGGTATCTTACACACGCCAGGCATCTCAAAATTTGGGAAAACAAATGTGACTAAGAAGTGAGCTCTTCTTTGAAAAAGTAAGAAACAAATAGATAAAATTTAACACCACAAGTAAATGAATAAATAGGCACATGGAAACAACTATCTTAGCTGTAAAGAGCCATGCAGAGCTTAAAAGAAGATCTGACATGTATATTGTTGAATTCTAATGAATAATGAAATTGCGGAATAACGTTCTAGGAAGAAACAACTTCATGAAAATAATTTGAAAGAAATTCTTCTGAACTTGTTCTTTTTATTAGTTTCTTTTTGTAAAAATGGGCATTTCTCCTAAACTCACTGAGATTCTGTAGTTCTCTGATTTTCTGTAATCCTAAGCTTCAACACTATTGTTATTGTTGAACTTTCATTGCTCGTGGTTGCTATAGGGGCCTCAGTGAGGAGTAATTATGCTCCCCAAGTGAAGTGGCCTTCGTGATATAAAATTCTGATGAAGTTAGTCTTGGCAGGGTAAGATGCAGGCTTTATAAACTTATAAAGTCTACATAATGTTCAGAGGCCTGAAAATAATACAGAAAATAAAATGTACAGAGTCTAGAAAGAGGCTTAGGTGAGTTCTATAGTTTCAGCTCTGTTGGCTCTATATGAAGCCTACCAGGAAGTCCTGGGGTAGTTTTGTGTGTCCGGTATCCATTGCCCCATCTTCTGATAACAGCGCCTTGATTTTCTTTGGGGATCATTCTCTGCTCTTGTGATCTAATTGAAATTGAAGTAAGTGGAGCCAATGAGAACAATCTATTCATTGACTGCAGTGACTGTTTGAGGACTGAATGTGTGACCCAATCCAGTTTGATCAGAACATAGACTCAATCTCAGGACTTTTCCTGAGGTTGTTATAAAAAAGGTGATCTCGTTTTCCACTACACCTAAAACTAATAAAAGAAAAGCTTAGACCTGCTTACAGTGACCTCCACCCTCAAATGATCAAACATAGAGGAAACAGAACCTGAATCACGAGAGACCAAATTCAAGGTCATTGTTGGAAATGACTGAGCCCCTGAAAAATCCACGTCTGAAACTATTTCTCCTCTGCTTTTGAGTTATGTAACCCAGAAAAATCTTTTTGTGCTTACACAAATGTGAAAACCATCCCTATTGCATGACCCACAAGATGTATGACATGTAAAGATTTGCCATACTATTAAGGAGCAAACTTGAATGGTTCACAATGCAATGCAGATGTGTTAGAGCGATTTGCTAAGTTAGAGAGCTTAGCTGTTTAAATTTTCACCAATGCAGTAACTCAATTGACATTATAAAAACATTGTCTTCATCATCAAATGGTAATGAAAGTTTAAAAAGGTAATAAATTATGGTTTGAAGATAAGCATCAGAAATGCATGACACTCAATAAGTAGAATACTGGATAAATGACTTTTTGAATTTGAATATTCTTCATAAGACTTCAGTGTATCTCTGCAAAATTTTTAAGTACATCACTTAAATTTGCTTTCGCTTATGATGTTCTTTGTGAGGAAACCTAGTTATATTTACCCAATCTGATGATGGTAGCTCCAATAATTACTATAGTCAGGCGAAATGTATTATATAATTTGTGCCATTGAAGAAGTAGCTTATTGCTTCCTGCCTTTCCTCTAAGATTCAAATCATGACCTCAATATTACAATGCTGCCTGAATTAATGGTGCAGATTTTACTGCTTTGGCTTGCATTTTATTCTCACATTCATTGACAGAAAGAATTTGTCTTCAGAGGCCATCCCTTTCATCATCTGCCAAATGTAAAGCTAGCCCAAATTTTCATCCCACTGGTACTCAAGAAAGTTTTTCAATTTTTTTTTCTGTAGATTCACATTTGCCCTTTTTTTGCATAAGACTATCCACCAACATGTATAACATTTGTTTAATTCGCTTCTTAACCTTTATCTGGAATTTATATTCAACTGAAAAATGTTCATAGATGCTGGACTGGCTCAATATCAATAAAGCTGGCATGTCATTTGTAAAAAAGTAATATTAAAATTATTGGATGAATTCAGGAAACCATTTTAGAAATAGAAGAATGTAAGTTAAACAGAAGGATAAGCGAATGGTTACATGTGCTTTTACTGACTACCAGACTTTGCATTAAAAATGGGAAATATCTGACATTTGCAATCTCTGTAAATGATCACTGAAATTGCTTGTGTGTGTGTGTGTGTGTGTGTGTGTGTTTATAAAGATCAAGAAGATCAAGCTCAGATAATTCAAATCAGTTTAGGTCTTTTACTTAAATAGCCACATTATAATTATGTTTACTGAAGAGCTGAAAAGCATTCCTTTCTAGCACATGATAATGGCTATAACTTATTTTAGGTCTTGGCGTAATTAGAATGATTCACATTTTTCCTACTGACTGGGCGTATTTGTCTCCTTTGCACTGCGACTTCCTCCTCCTCCTTGTATAACATACATTTATATGTGTGAATACAAACAAATATAAAAACATCCATATATGAATGTACACCCAAGGCAAGCAGGATGGCTGTCTCCAGGGAAGGAATGAGTGGGTTCCCCACTGTTGCTCAGGGTAAATGTGGACTGATGTAGTTCTGGGACAAACCTACTATAACCACAAGTTAATAACAATGTCTTTAAACAAAGAAACAGACAGAAACCCCCTTTGGATAAGCCTTCTCTACAATCTCCTCCTTGCTGGCTCCATTGGACTGAGCCCATCCTTTCCAGGGTTTACACCTCCAGAAGGATTAAATTTCCTGTCTCATTGAATCAGGAAGAACCATGTGATTTAATTTGACAAATGAAGTACAAGTGGAAAAATGACATGGGCTGTTCCTGAGCAGAAACTTGAGAGTCATTGCTTGGATCTCTCACCTCTCTTTTCCTTTGGTCATAAAATCAACACGTCCCAGACTAGGATTGCTCTTTCAGCGTGGTTATAGAATAAAGGACACCTGAGAGAGAGTTGTAACAAACACAGAGTGGATATTAATGTCAGCAAAAGTACATCTTTGTTTTAAATGCCACTGAAGTTTCTAAACCATTTGTAAATGCGATGTAACAATCTAAGGCAGGATTTCTCAACTTTGGCACTATTGATGTTATAAAATGCATAATTCTTTTTTTGCTTGGGGCTGTTTTGTCATTGTAGGATGTTTAGCAGCATCATTGGCCACTTCACCTTAGATGTCACACCACCACACCCACAGTTGTGATAAAGACAAATGTTTCCGGATATTGCCAAACGTCCCTTGGGGAAAAACCATCCCCAGCTGAAAACCACTAATCTCAGCATAGTAGTTCTCAAAGGGGATTTTCAGAGCAAGCGGTATCTGGAAATATGTTAGAAATACAAAGTCCCAGGACCCTCCCAGTCCCAATGAATGGCTGGGGCACAGCAAACTGTGTTTTAATAAATCCTCCAAGTGGTCCTGAACATATGAAGCTTGAGAACCACAGTTTTAAACTGATTTGTATATATATATATATGAGCAGTCTTGAATAAGTAAAGGGCATAAATATTGCTTTTATTTACAGATAAATAAGGTCAGCTCTTTTGATATGTAAAGCATCAGAATTGTATTTTTTGTTAATCTGTAAGGCTTTAGGGTATATTAGCATATATACTAGTGTAATAAATGTTAAATACATTGAAATTTCATAATTTGAACAAATTTCACTATGGTCTCAGGACTTGGAAATTCACTGAGTCACAATAACTCAAAATGAGGGAAAAAAAAATTCTGCTTAGGAATTCTAAGGGGAGTGTCATTCTGGTTTTCTAAAAAATACTTTACAAAATTGTTTTTGGAAGCATAACTGTCAGTTTCAATTATCTGACATTTGTACTCTGATTTTATTTAGCACATTTAATATCATTTTATATAAACACAACTAGTATTTTAAAAGTATAGAACTGAGAATGAGTATCAATAATGCTCAGATTTCTTTATTGCAAAATTCTGTCATAAATAATTGCTGTTCTTTCCATCTAATTTCCTTTTGCATATCTATAAAATGGATCTAAGTCTGATCTACCTTGAAAGGTGGGGCATAAGGAATAATTAACTTTGCACAGTAAGTGGTTATTATGTGTAAAGTTATAGGCAATGAATATTATAATGCTAATATATAGAGAGAGATAAGAGATTGGGTATTTCCTCTAGTTGAGATTGGCAATAGGAGGTAGAAAATCACAATTAATTTTGCCACATTAGCTCTGAAAATGATGAAGATAATATTTCTGCGTATTTCTCCGCTTTCCCTCATTTGATAAAGGAGAAATCCCTATTTTTCTTGTTGTGAGCAGAAAATCTTCAGAAGTTAAATACTAAAAAGTTAGTAGTCTTCTTCTTAACTGTCAATGGTACCCATGATTTCTGCTATACTATATATTTGTTTTTTAAAGTTGTCCTAAAATCAGAATTTTGTGGTGGTGTAGTGTACATATCAGTACAAGGTAAATACAAGAAAATTATCTTTAGGCTTTCTGTTTTCATGAAAACATTAAAAAATAAGAGCTGATTATGCTGTGATAGGCTTATGAAATAGACCTGGGAAAATGCAATATCAAAAGACATAATGTGCATTTTGTGTTATCTGTGACATTATTATGTTCCACACACTTGACCATAAACTTTCAATTTTATGCTTTGAGTCAAAATATCAAGGGAAACCCTTCTGAGTTTTTTTTTCTTTTTCTTTCCTTTTTGTTTTTACCAAAAGACTGTAAGAAATCTTTATTTTTATCATCACATTAGGATTTTAGGATTCATAATAAAAAGCCTTTGACTTTGTTCTTTAAAAGATAAGGGAAGTCTTTCCCTTTAAAGCATTATCTCCTAGCGGGTGGAGAGTGTCATGCTTCATTTTTTAGGTCCTTTACACTCTTGAATTTGATTTGTGCTTTTACAGCACAAATCCCAACATTCAGAAGGGAGATCTGCCTGCTTCAGCTGCCTGCAGCTACAGAGAATTAGTCTGTCATTCTCGGCATCAGGGAGTGTATGTTGTGTATGTCAGGGTGTGAGTGTGTGTTCGTGTTTGAGATTGGGTGGCGGAGAGTCATTTAAATGTGCATAAGGTTAATACTGGAAGATCTCATACAGGCTTGGCTCTGAAACCTGTGGCATTCTAGGCTGGACAGCCGTTCCCGTGCCTCTATTTTAATTTAGCAGGATGTTTGCTGCCATGGCAGCCAGCAGCATCCACTGCAGCAGCAAGGAAGAGCCATAGATCTGAGAATGCAGGTGGAATACTAAAATGTGAGAGGCTCGTGCAGGGCTGGGCTTCAGTGCTTAATTCCTGCTCTTCCCGGGCTCCTATGGGGAGGCTGTACTTGCTGCACTGTGTCAGCTCATTAGAGTAAAGGGTTACAGACCTAGGTCAGTTAAGGGCTGGTGAAAGGCAGGGAAAAAAAAAAGCAGAAAAAAAAAAAAGCAAAAAGCAAGAGACCTCAGCTCGTGCTTCACCTCCTGGTGTTTCGGAACACAGAAGCAATAGAGGGAAATGTGGACCCATCCTCCTGCTGAGACATGTGATTGGATGAAGACTGGCAAACGTAGTTGGCTTTCTGGACTACTTTGCAGCCGGAGCAGAGTCTTTGGTGAACTCTTTTCTGCTTCAGATATATTCGAGCAAAATATTTGTAAGTACTGCTGATTTAGTAAAATGATGTGTCAAGCTAAATTGTAGGCAAATAATTATATATAACATATCTCTAGAATCTTCTGTGAATGTGTGAGCTTGAGCTTTTATTTAAGTGCATGTGATAATTAAAATCAAATGGATCAGTTACAATCACAGTGTAAAAAGACAATATGAAGTCCAATTGAAAGGAAGGAGCCACTGGAAGAATCATGCAGCGGCCTGCTGAACTCTCTGTGTTCCGGAGCAAAGAAGTAAGAAGAAAGGGAGCTTGCCTTCAGAAACAAAAGTCTCTGACCAATCTTTCCCTCACCAGTGATGGGGAGAGGAGACCCACGGTGCGCATTTCCAACTGGTTTGGAAACGCTGCCAAGGCCAGTCAGAGAGAAGCCAACTATGCAGAGAGGCGCTCACTGTCCAGGTTTCTCTCGCGGTCTGTGCAGTCCCTGTATCACACCAGCGGCTCAGCCTGGAACCTCCTGCCTGCTGGGGGCAGCCAGTCAGACAGTGAAGACTTAGAGGAATTGTCTACAAGAAGAGGCTTAGAAGGTGAGAGTGATGAAGATAGTAGGTCCGAAGATGAAAACGTGTCCTCCAAGCCAAGCAGCATCAGCAGAAGCTGGGCTGAAGAGGAGGGAGAAAGCTGTTTGCGGGAAGGTACGGCTCATCTGGATGAGGACGTCATTCTTACCATGCTGGATGATCTGGAACAGGCACTTTACACTGACTTATTAGGTAAGTCCAATTTGCTCCTAAAAACGTGTATGGGATTTTAAGAAATTTCATAGTCTCTTATGAAATTATTTGCATTTTTCAAATAGCTTTCATTTTTTAGACTGATTTTTTAAAAATATAGTTACACTTTTAATTCCTATTTCTTGAAATGGTTTTTTTAATAATTTTTTTTTGGTAAAACTGAGCTATGAGCACCACTGGTAAGGTTCATTTGGAGAAAGTAAATTCCAGAAATCTGCCATGGGCATTATTAGCCTCGCTTAGTGTCCAGTACTTTCTAGACATCCATAAATAAGTTAACATTTTAAAACTCCAAACATGTTATTCACCTAATCATTAAAGGGACGTGTTTGTTCAACTTCCCTCAAGGTGACCTCATCGCAGATAAGGGATGAATAATGAAGGGCCTCCTGGGTAAATTTTCTGTAGAGTTAAGTTTCTTCTACTGCCTTCGTGCTACCTGAATAGAAGGCTTCTTCTATACCTCAGTGACAGGCCCTGTTTATTGCAGTGACACTTTCAGAAATGCAGGGGCCTCTGCTACCTTCTACCTTTTTTCTTTTCTTTTTTGTTTCAGTGTTTGACAAAAAGTAGTTCTGCATGTGCACATTATAAGTATTCAAGCTACTATGTGGATGACTATGAACTGTTTCCATACTTTAGAAACTAGGCCTTTTTGATAACATGAGTTTCAGTAGTAACTTCTGGCATATTATTTAATTAACTAAAGAAGAAGAGGTCAAGTAATTCTATAGTTTGTGACTAAACTTTAAATGTCAACTGTGAACGTTTTAATTGTTATTTCTGAATTCACTGTTCTACCAAAATATGTTTGCATCATGCAGTTCTTTCTTCCATAAGTATTAAATTACTGGCCATATCATATTTTATGTCCGTGTGTATTTCCACAAAGGACTTCATATTGGGCTCCTTAAATTGAAAGGAATTAAACCTGGACAGTGATCTCTTTGTTTCTGATTCATGAAACTAATGCTGAATGCAGGCTTGTTTTTATTCTTACTGTAGACCCTCCTGTTACAAGATGTTTTACGAGGTTTGCTGGATTCTTTTAGTAAACCAGCTTTAGAAGAAGAAAGCTTAGAGACAGCAGAGACAAACATTGTTCAATTTTTCATGTCAGTTTGGTTTTAAAAGAGTCATGTTTCCACAGTTGTCAGAATAGTGATTTCTGAATCTGAATACACCAGGTGCTCCAACACGAAGATTTAGTTTTGCACCATTGTCTGGTTTCTATGATGAATTGCTTCTCATAAAGGGCTATGTGCAGCACAAAGGCGAGAGAAAGTCTTAATGTTTATGAAGCCTTTTCTTTTTGGGATCCTTTGGAACTATAGAATCAGATAATATTCCTCTTTTGCTTTTGAAGTGGTATTATTTATCTTGTTCTCAGTATCTCTTAAGTATTTACAAAGATACGAACAGAGTGCAGTCCCCTGACAGCATCTGATGCTTACTCAGTTAAATTATAGCATGCTGTGGGTGGGTGTATATATGACACGTGCCTTTTTGTGCATAAATAACTTGGAGCATTTTTGTCAGAGGGTAACCTCTCAAAAGAAGCCGGTATGCCTTGGTTTTTCAAGAGCATCTGCATATTGTATTTATGTCATTATTCTGTTTCAGTATTTTTTTTCCTACTTATGCCAGTATTCAAAAATGCAAGTGAAAAAGTAAGGGGAAGTTTATTCAAATAGCTGTGATATGAATAATCATATCTCCAGATAATGAAGCATTCTGATGCAATTCCCTAAATAATGATACATGTTAAGTTGTTGAATATATCTACGCCCACAGCACACAGGAATTTCAGAATTTCTGCCACGTGCTTCAATAGGTTCTGCTTACGACTCAAAATGGCCTCTTCCAAGTTAGTTTTTACATGGGGTTCCTTGAGTTTAACTCTTTACTCTTAGATATCCTCCTAAATTAGACAGATGAAGATTTGTCCTATAACTGTAGAGGAGCATATTTTATAAGTAACTATAAAGCTTTTGGCCATATTTTGTTATTTTTCTCCAAAGTGTCAAGATTAACCAGAGGAGTTTAAAAGTTTTCATCCAAATCACTACTAGGGCCATCCACAAAACTAGAGTTACTTCATACAATAAATCAGGACGCTGTTCTCTATATAACATCTGTAATATGGATGGGGTAGATGGCATAATTCTCTGAGAATAAGGTTTATTCATATAGATTTGATTTCCTATTAAAAGATGGCAATGCTGACAGTGTTAATTACAATGTGTATAATTAAAGCCTAAAAATTAAGAACAGGATCACACATTAAATGGTCTTTCTGCCACCAAATAGTAATGTAGAAGTACCAAATTGACGCTGTTATTTTTTTTTTCCTCTACTCAAAGAACACCTTATGAGCAGTGAGAAAGCACTTTGCACCAATGTTAAAACCTCAAGTCGATTTCAGAATATACCATTCTGGAAAATGTGTGGAAGCCATTCCATTGTGTTTGACACATAGGAAGCCTCTTTCAGGAATAATGGTTGACTTTGAGATTGTGCAAGTAGGAGGAGTCCCAACATTACTGTGATTAAATACACTTCTCAGGTGCATTTTTCTGGTAACTTTTATTGTTACTAAACATTTAATTTTATTTTTGCTTTTATATTTGGACTTTGCAATTGTGTTTTTCCCCCAAAGCCTCTGGACCTCACTCAGTTACAAATTTACAGGATAATTAAGGCTGTGCAATCAGTCCTTAGGGGTTTGTAAGTACATTTAGTTTTATCTTGCCTTTTGTGGGTCATTGAAAACACTTACTGCAATAAATTCTGCTTTCGTTATTATCTTTCGTGACATGAATAAGGCAGCAGTTATGTTTAGCTCAATAAGTGTTGGGAAGAAAAGGTCCATTTGTCTGTCATGAGGAGGGCAATGTCGTAAGTGAATGTCATAATGAAAAAAACCTAAGGAATGAGGGAGGCTGTGGTTCTAAAACATGAGAGAAACCAGATAAACAATGAATTCAGTTAGAAGAATCCAACGATCTAAGATACCTGTTGGATTGGAAAAAAGAAATTGAAAAGGAGATGAAGTAGTTGTGAAAATATATTTAGTGAAATGACATGTCTAAAAATACAACATTCTTAAAATTAATATAAAAAGATGGAATATAATTGAGATATTAATTTTAATATTCCAGTTGGCAAGTGATTGAGATGCAGCTGGATTACAACTTAAAAGTTTTCCTAGGGGAAGGGGGAAAGGGATAGGAACATGTAATGATGCGTTCTAGGAATCTGTGTGAGGTCAATTACTTGTACCTCCACCCATGAAAATAAAAAAAGGTCATCTCAACTTACTCCTTTCATGACTTTTTATCTTTCACTTACAATCTATGATGTGAATAACTGTATGAAATCTTTCATATTGAATCTTGGGTTTAGTGCTTCTCCAGTTGTGTCCCCTTCACTACTTATTTTGACCAGGTTTGAATTAATTTCTTCTTTGCATGTCTCTTCCTTGACTGTAATAATTTTATTTGCAGTCTGTAAGATTTTCTCTACAAAACCCTTCTTTTTCTTCATAGTTCTATCAGATTATTTGGAAGTGAAAGGTAGACTTCTTTATAGCCATTTGTGAAATACCCTGTATTATATGTATGAGGAGAAATGTGGGAAGAACTTCCAGGAAGAATATGATCAGTCTCAAGGGTTATTAACAGTTCTGAGTTCTACAAGAATAGTGTTAATCTACAGGATTAGTGATTGTGTTAATTTAATTAGTGTAGAGAAAGTTTGTCATGTGCATGAGATCTCAACATATGTTTTATTATTCTTTAAAAAGATTAAATTCAGCAAAGTTTCTCAGTACTTTATGTTTGAAATAATGATGTTCTTATTAAGTATACTTTAATTGTTAAAATGATTTATAAATTCAAGGGAAGAAATTTACAGGCTGGCAGCACAATGGCGGCTGTTTTGGCAACCACCCAAAGTGAGGAATAATGAACAAAGTAGTAATGTTTGCCTGAAAAATCTAGTAAAGGAATTAGCAGTTGTCCTGCAATATGTGAGTGGCTGCCTTGGTAAAGATATTGTAAATTTGTTCATTTGGTTTCAAATCCACTGGAACCACTGGGTGAAAGTTTAAGGGAGACAAATTATTGCTTATCCCCCATAAATGTTTTACATTTTGACCTGCTACTGGAAGGAACCATCTCTTACTGGTGAGGTAGAGGCCTTTCCAATGTTGGGGTTTTCAGGCAGAGGCAGATGACCTTGTCCCATGTGAGACAGATGAATGCTATGGCCAAGAGCTAAGGCAAGACAATCTCGGAAATCCCCACCAACTGTATGATTGTGATGATAAGTGTTAAAGGGGCATGTTTGCTATAGATTTTTAAAAATCTGGCCTGAATGTTAAGAAAGTAAATTAACAGGTTAAATAGTTAGCTATATTCCTAAAACAGATTATAAATATGTATCTTGACTTCTCTATGTGAAAATTTTCATAGTGTAACTTAATAGATACTATTTTTTGCTTTTCTTTTCCTTCCCTTTCTTTTTCTTCCAACCTCTTTCCATTCCATTCCATTCCCTTCCCAGCCATCCCGTCTACTTCCTTTTTCTCTGTCTCCTCTCCTTCCCTGTCCTTCTCTTAATGTATCCATTCCAATTCCCTCCTTCCTTTCTGTTTTCACTTTTATCAAAAGTGCCCATCACTAGATACCCTCTTCAGTCCAAATTGAACAGAACAAAAATTGTGCTTAGACTACTCTCTTTTCATGTTCTTCCTATTATCTCGACTCACTGGCTTTAGAAGGCTACTAGCTTGGGAAGTATTGGATGACTATAAACAAAATGACTTAAGGACACTTCTGCCCCTAGTTGATAGGTGGTGATTGTATCAGGCCAGCGTTAGTCATACTTGCAGAGCTATTTGTTTCATGCTCATTAGATACAAACGTTTTGGGTTTAGATGCCCAGGAATTTACTTGAACTCTGGTATCATTGGTAGAACTGTAGAAATTAGAGAAGTAATTAAAAATAAAACCATTCAATTTTGTCAGTTTTTGTCCATAAGTCTAATGAAAGACTTCAAAAGCTCTTGCTTCCATAAGAAAATACCTCGGCCGGGCATGGTAGCTCACATCTGAAATCCCAGCACTTTGGGAGGCCAAGGCAGGCAGATCGTTTGAGGTCAGGAGTTCGAGAGCAGCGTGACCAACTTGGTGAAACCCCATCTCTACTAAATACAAAAATTAGCCAGGCATAGAGGCGAGGGCCTGATATCAGCTACTTGGGAGGCTGAAGCAGGGGAATCGCTTGAACCCCAGAGGTGGAGGTTGCAGTGATCCAAGATGGCGCCGCTGCACTCCAGCCTGGGCAACAGAGTGAGACTCTGTCTGAAAATTAAAATAAAAAAATAAAAGGCTTCTACTTTATTCCCCAGATTCCAAATGTGTACTTTCTACATAGGACAAATTTACCTCAAGTATTCTGAGTACACCTAGAAACACCTTGAAATAATTAGGATCCTAATGATCATAGATTTTTTTAATTCTGGGGTACATGTGCAGAACGTGCAGGTATGTTACATAGATATATACATGCCATGGTGGTTTGCTGCACCCATCAACCCGTCATCTACATTAGATGTTTCTCCTCATGCTCTCCCTCCCCTTGGCCCCCCACCCACTAACAGGCTTTCTAGCTTCATCCATGTCCCTGCAAAGGACATGAACTCATCCATCTTTATGGCTGCATAGTATTCCATGGTGTATATGTACCACATTTTCTTTATGCAGTCTATCTTTGATGGGCATTTGGGTTGGTTCCAAGTCTTTGCTATTGTGAACAGTGCTGCAATAAACATACATGTGCATGTGTCTTTATAGTAGAATGATTTATAATCCTTTGGTTATATACTCATTAATGGGATTGCTGGATCAAATGTTATTTCTGGTTCTAGATCCTTGAGGAATTGCCACACTGTCTTCCACAGTGACTGAACTAATATGTACTCCCACCAACAGTGTAAAGGCATTCCTATTTCTCCACATCCTCTCTGGCATCTGTTGTTTCTTGACTTTTTAGTGATCCCCATTCTAACTGGCATGAGATGGTATCTCATTGTGGTTTTGATTTGCATTTCTGTAATGACCAGTGATGATGAGCTTTCTTTCATATGTTTGTTGGCTGCATAAATGTCTTCTTTTGAGAAGTGTCTGTTCATATACTTCACCTACTTTTTGATGGGATTGTTTTTTTCTTGTAACTTTGTTTAAATTCCTTGTAGATTCTGGATATTAGCTCTTTGTCAGATGGATAGATTGCAAAAATTGTCTCCCATCTGTAGGTTGCCTATTCACTCTGATGATAGTTTCTTTTGCTGTGCAGAAGCGCCTTAGTTTAATTAGATCCCATTTGTCAATTTTGGCTTTTGTTGCCCTTGCTTTTGGTGTTTTAGTTGTGAAGTGTTTGCCCATGCTTATGTCCTGAATGGTATTGCCTAGATTTTCTTCTTGGGTTTTTATGGTTTCAGGTCTTAGGTTTAAGTCCTTAATCCATCTTGAGTTAATTTTTGTATAAAGTGTAAGGAAGGGATCCAGTTTCAGTTATCTGCATATGGCTAGCCAGTTTTCCCAGCACCATTTATTGAATAGGGAATCCTTTCCCCATTGCTTGTGTGTGTCAGGTTTGTCAAAGATCAGATGGTTGTAGATGTGTGGTGTTATTTCTGAGGCCTCTGTTCTGTTTCATTGGTCTATATATCTGCTTTTGTACCAGTACCATGCTGTTTTGGTTACTGTGGCCTTGGAGTATAGTTTGAAGTCAGGTAGCATGATGCTTCCAGCTTTGTTCTTTTCCTTTAGGATTATCTTGACTATACAGGCTCATTTTTGGTTTCAAATGAAATTTAAGGTAGTTTTTTCTAACTCTATGAAGAAAGTCACTGGTAGCTTGACAGAGATAGCATTGAATCTCAAAATTACTTTGGGCAGTATGGCCATTTTCATGATATTGATTCTTCCTATCCATGAGCATGGAATATTTTTCCATTTGTTTGTGTCCTCTCTTATTTCCTTGAGCTGTGTTTTATAGTTCTTTCTGAAGAGGTCCTTCACATCCCTTGTAAGTTGTATTCCTAGGTATTTTGTTATCTTTGTAGCAGTTGTGAATGGGAATTCACTCATGATTTGTCTGTTTGTTTGTCTATTATTCGTATATAGGAATGCTTGTGATTTTCGCACATTGATTTTGTAACCTGAGACTGCTGAATTTGCTTATCAGCTTAAGGAGTTTTTGGCTGAGAAGATAGGGTTTTCTAAATATAAAATCATGTCATCTGCAAACAGAGACAATTTGACTTCCTGTCTTTCTATTTGAATACCTTTATTTCTTTCTCTTGCCTGATTACCCTTGCCAGAACTTCCAATACTATGTTGAGTAGGAGTGGTGAGGGAGGGCATCCTTGTCTTGTGCAGGTTTTCAAAGGGAATGCTTCTGGCTTTTGTCCATTCAGTGTGATATTGGCTGTGGGTCTGTCATAAATAGCCCTTATTATTTTGAGATACATTCCATCAATAACTAGTAATTGAGAGTTCTTAGCATGAAGGGGTGTTGAATTTTATCAAAGGCCTTTTCTGCATCTATTGAGATAATCATGTGGTTTTTGCAATTGGTTCTGTTTATGTGATGCATTATGTTTATTGATTTGCATATGTTGAACCAGCCTTGCATCCCAGCGATGAAGCCAACTTGATCATAGTGGATAAGCTTTTTTTTCTTTCTTTTTTTTTTTTTCTTTTTGTTTTTGTGATCACACAGGCACGATCTCGGCTCACTGCAACCTCTGCCTCCTAGGTACAAACGATTCTCTTGCCTCAGCCTCCCGAGTAGCTGGGACTGCAGGTGCATGCCACTGTACCCGGCTAATTTTGTATTTTTAGTAGAGACGGGGTTTCACCATGTTGGCCAGGATTGTCTCGAACTCCTGACCTCGTGATCTGCCCCTCCTCGGCCTCCCAAAGTGCTGGGATTACAGGCGTGAGTTACTGCACCAGCCAGTGGATAAGCTTTTTGATGTGTTTACTAGATTCAGTTTGCCAGTATTTTATTGAGCAGTTTTGCATCGATATTCATTAGGGATATCGGCCTGAATTTTTCTTTTTGTATGTGTGTGTGTCTCTGCCAGGTTTTGGTATCAGGATGATGCTGGCCTCATAAAATGAGTTAGGGAGGTGTCCCTCTTTTTCTATTGACTGGACTAGTTTTAGAAGGAATGGTACCAGCTCCTCTTTGTAGCTCTGGTAGAATTCAGCTGTGAATCCATCTGGTCCTGGGCTTTTTTTGGTTGGTAGGCTATTAATTACTGCCTCAATTTCAGAACTTGTTATTGGTCTGTTCAGGGATTTGACTTCTTCCTGGTTTAGTGTTGGGAGGGTGTATGTGTCCAGGAATTTATCTATTTCTTCTAGATTTTCTAGTTTATGTGCATAGTAGTGTTTATAGTATTCTTTGATGGTAGTTTGTGTTTCTGTGGGATCAGTGGTAATATCCCCTTTGTCATCTTTTATCACATCTATTTCATTCTTCTCTATTTTCTTCTTTATTAGTCTGGCTAACAGTCTTCTATTTTGTTAATCTTTTCAAAAACCAGCTCCGGATTCATTGATTTTTTTGAAGGGTTTTTGTGTCTCTCTCTCCTTCAATTCTGCTCTTATCTTAGTTATTTCTTGTTTTCTGCTAGCTTTTGAATGTGTTTGCTCTTGCTTCTCTAGTTCTCTTAATTGTGATATTAGGGTGCTGATTTTTGGATATTTCCTGCTTTCTCCTGTGGGCATTTAGTGCTACAAATTTCCCTCTACACACAGCTTTAGCTGTGTCCCAGACATTCTGGTATTTGTTTCTTTATTCTCATTGATTTCAAAGAACTTACTGCTTTCTGCCTTAATTTCTTTATTTACCCGGTGGTCATTCAGGAGCAGGTTGTTCAGTTTCTATGTAGTTGTACAGTTTTAAGTGAGTTTCTTAACCTTGAGTTCTAATTTGATTGCACTGTGGTCTGAGAGAGTATTTGTTAGGATTTCTGTTCTTTTGCATTTGCTGAGGGGTGTTTTACTTCCAATTCTGTAATCAGTTTTAGAATAAGTGTGATGTGGTGCTGAGAAGAATGTATATTCTGTGTATTTGGGGTGGAGAGTTCTGTGGATGTCTATTAGGTCCGCTTGGTCCAGAGCTGAGTTCAAGTCCTGAATATCTTTGTTAATTTTCTCTCTCGTTGATGTGTCTCATATTGACAATGGGGTGTTAAAGTCTCCCACTATTATTGTGTGGGAGTCTAAGTCTCTGTAGGTCTCTAAGAACTTGCTTTATTAATCTGGGTGCTTCTGTTTTGGGTGCATATACATTTAGGATAGTTAGCTCTTCTTGTTGCGTTGATCCCTTTACCATTATGCAATGACCTTCTTTGTCTTTTTTTATATTTAAAACAGATAAAAAGTCTGTTTTATCAGAGTCTAGAATTGCAATCCCTGCTTTTATTTGCTTTCCATTTGCTTGGTAAATATTCCTCCATCCCTTTATTTTGAGCCTATGTGAGTCTTTGCACGTGAATCTTATGAAGCTTAGTTTGGCTGAATATGAAATTCTGGGTTGAAAATTCTTTTCTTTAAGAATGTTGAGGCTGGGTGTGGTGGCTCACGCCTGTAATCCCAGCACTTTGGGAGGCCAAGGCTGGTGGATCACAAGGTCAGGAGATCAAGGTCATCCTGGCCAACACGGTGAAACCCTGTCTCTACTAAAAATACAAAAAAATTAGCTGGGCCTGGTGGTGGTCGCCTGTAGTCCCAGCTACTCAGAAGGCTGAGGCAGGAGAATGGTATGAACCCAGGAGGTGGAGCTTGCAGTGAGCCGAGATTGTGCCACTGCACTCCAGCTTGCGTGACAGAGCAAGACTCCGTCTCAAGAAAAAAGAAGAACGTTGAGAGGCTGGACGCGGTGGCTCAAGCCTGTAATCCCAGCACTTTGGGAGGCCGAGACGGGCGGATCACGAGGTCAGGAGATCGAGACCATCCTGGCTAACACGGTGAAACCTCGTCTCTACTAAAAACTACAAAAAACTAGCCGGGCGAGGTAGCGGCGCCTGTAGTCCCAGCCACTCCGGAGGCTGAGGCAGGAGAATAGCGTGAACCCGGGAGGTGGAGCTTGCAGTGAGCTGAGATCTGGCCACAGCTCTCTAGCCTGGGTGACAGAGCGAGACTCCGTCTTAAAAAAAAAAAAAAAAAAAGAACTTAAAAAAAAAAAGAACGTTGAATATTGGCCCCCACTCTCTCTGGCTTGTTGGGTTTCTGCAGAGAGATCCACTGTTAGTCTGATGGGCTTCCCTTTGTGGGTAACTAACCTTTCTCTCTGGCTGCCCTTAATGTTGTTTCCTTCATTTCGACTTTGGTGAATCTGACAATTATGTGTCTTGGGATTGCTCTTCTCAAAGAGTATCTTTGCAGCGTTCCTTGTATTTCCTGAATTTGAATGTTGGCCTGTCTTGCTAGGCTGGGCAAGTTCTCCTGGATAATATCCTGAAGAGTGTTTTCCAGCTTAGTTCCATTCTTTCCGTCACTTTCAGGTACACCTATCAAACCTAGGTTTGGTCTTTTCACAGAGTCCCGTGTTTCTTGGAGGCTTTGTTTGTTCCTTTTCATTCTTTTTTTCTCTAATCTTGTCTTCATGCTGTATTTCATTAAGTTGATCTTCAATCTCAGATATCCTTTCTTCCCCTTGATCTATTCAGCTATTTCTACTTGTGTATGCTTCATGAAGTTCTCGTGCTGTGTTTTTCAACTCCATCAGGTCATTTGTGTTCTTGTGTACTAAACTGGTTATTCTAGTTAATAATTCCTCTAACCTTTTTTCAAAGTTCTTAGCTTCCTTTCATTGGGTTAGAACATTCTCCTTTAGCTTGGAGGAGTTTGTTCTCCTCCAAGGAGGAGAAGGACTTGGAGGAGACCTTCTAAAGTCTACTTCTGTAAATTCATCAAACTCATACTCTGTCCAGTTTTGTTCCCTTGCTGGTGAAGAGTTGTGATCCTTTGGAGGAGAAGAGGCATTCTGGTTTTTGGAATTTTCAGGCTTTTTGAGCTGGTTTTTTTTTTTTTTTTTTTTTTTTTTTCTTATCTTTGTGGATTTATCTACCTTTGGCCTCTAATGTTTGTGACCTTCGAATGGGGTTTTTATGTGGACATCTTTTTTGTTGACATTGATGCTATTCCTTTCTGTTTGTTAGTTTTCCTTGTAACAGTCAGGCCCCTCTGCTGCAGGTCTTCTGGAGTTTGCTGGAGGTCCACTCCAGATCCTCTTTGCCTGGGTGTCACCAGCAGAGGCTGCAGAACAGCAAAGATTGCTGCCTCTTCCTTCTTCTGGAAGCTTGGTCCCAGAGGGACACCCGCCAGATGCCAGCTGGAGCTCTCCTGTATGAGGAGTCTGTCAACACCTGCTGGGAGGTGTCTCCTTGTCAGGAGGCATGTGGGTCAGGGACCCACTTGAGGGGGCCATTTGTCTCTTAGCGGAGCTAGAGCACTGTGCTGGGAGATCCGCTGCTCTCTTCAGAGCCAGTGGGCAAGAATGTTTTAGTCTGCTGAAGCTGTACCCACAGCTGCCCCTTCCCCCAGGTGCTCTGTCCCAGGGAGATGAGAGTTTTATTTGTAAGCCCCTGACTGGGGCTGCTGCCTTTCTTTCAGATATGCCCTGCCCAGAGAGGAGGAATCTAGAGAGGCAGTCTGGCTACAGCAGCTTTGCCAAGCTGCAGTGGGCTCTGCCCAGTCCAAAATTCCCAGCAGGTTTGTTTACATTGTGAGGGGAAAAGTGCCTGCACTCAAGCCTCAGTTATGACAGTCGCCCCTCCCCTAACCAAGCTCCAGGGTCCCAGGTGTACTTCAGACTGCTGTGCTGGCAGCACGAATTTCAAGCCAGTGGATCTTAGCTTGCTGGGCTCCATGGCGGGGGGATCTACTGAGCTAGACCACTTAGCTCCCTGGCTTCAGGCCCCTTTCCAGAGGAGTGGATGGTTCTGTCTCGCTGGCATTCCAGGTGCCACTGGGGTACCAAAAAAAAAAGCTCCTGCAGCTAGCTCAGTGTCTGCCCAAACGGCTGCCCAGTTTTGTGCTTGAAACCCAGGCCCTTGGTGATGTAGGCACCCAGTGGAATCTCCTGGTGTGCAGTTTATAAAGACCCTGGGAAAAGCATAGTATCTGGACCGGATAGTTCCGTCCCTCAAGGCACAGTCCCTCACAGCTTGCCTTGGCTAGGGGAGGGAGTTCCCCAACCCTATGCACTTCCCAGGTCAGGCAACACCCCACCCTGCTTCTGCTCACCCTCGGTGGGCTGCACCCACTGTCTGACCAGTCCCATTGAGATGAACACCGGCCTTCTGTGTTGATCTCACTGGGAGCTGCAGACCGGAGCTGTTCCTATTTAGCCATCTTTCTCAGGTCATAATCATAGATTTTTAATTAATCCCAGCAACATGGATTGGTAAACAGCATATTTCCAAGTGATTTTTTTTTTTTATTTTAAGGTCAAACCTACAAAGTGTTATTGTGTTATCACCACTTAAAATTATTACTTGTGATACTATATTTGTATCTATTCACATTTTATTTGTAGAAAGAATTATAATTTGTAGATGATAATAGTTATTTGAAGTGTATTACATATCCTTTTACTTTTAAGAAGAGGTGACTTATCTATGTATACAATTATTTTGAGGATAATAAATGTCATGAATAGTAAATTTATCATGTTGCTTTCCTAGGTGAAGACCCTGAAACAAGAAGAATGAGAACCGTTAAAAACATAGCAGATTTGAGGCAGAATTTAGAAGAGACTATGTCCAGTCTTCGTGGGACTCAGATAAGCCACAGGTTTTTTTCAATTCTGCATATATTTGAGCCAATAAAAAAAAATAATTACAAACAAACGTTTAACTTTTCTTATAATGACAGAGATGGGATTTCAGTTTCCCCTTACTATTTCCTCTCGTTTTATATGAAAATTGATTCGTAATTATCCTTAAACTGAAAATTCACACATATACCTATTTATCTTTTATCTCTATCTCTATCTGCTATCTATGTCTTTTTCAGTATAACCTCCAGTTCAATGGAATTAGTTACTGCAACTACCACCATCACTGTTAAGTGGATTTGTAATACCTGTCCTAGAAAATAGTGGCACAAGTTGCACTTGAAATGCATCTAGGCAGGGTGGTAGGGAGACATTCAAGCATAATTGTAGTTAACTTTCAGAATAGGTCTGGGAAGATTACAATGAGTTAAGGATTTGCTGAAAATGTAAAGCAATATGTTGTTTTACCCAAGGTATACTGATGGCCTTTCTTTTGAAAACAACCAAAAGCTGTAAAATGTATGCCCCTTTCCACAGCTTGACCTCACAATGAGCATATAGTTTAGCTTTCAGGAAGATGACATGTTTATAAGACATGACCCTCAACTCTAGCCTGTTCTGTCATCATGCATTCTAGGTTGTGGCCCTAAGTGAACCAGAGTTTAGTTATTTCTCCATTTTATTTGACAGCACCCTGGAGACAACATTTGACAGCACTGTGACAACAGAAGTGAATGGAAGGAGCATACCCAACTTGACAAGTCGACCCACCCCCATGACCTGGAGGTTGGGCCAGGCATGTCCGCGACTTCAGGCGGGAGATGCCCCCTCCCTGGGTGCTGGCTATCCTCGCAGTGGTACCAGTCGATTCATCCACACAGACCCCTCGAGGTTCATGTATACCACGCCTCTCCGTCGAGCTGCTGTATCTCGGCTGGGAAACATGTCACAGATTGACATGAATGAGAAAGCAAGCAGTGACCTGGACATGTCTTCTGAAGTCGATGTGGGTGGATATATGAGTGATGGTGATATCCTTGGGAAAAGTCTCAGGACTGATGACATCAACAGTGGGTAAGTGGCCTTGTTCTCCATCAGCATTGTGTAAAGAGGGGAGGTGGTCTACTAGAATGCATTCACTATAAACAAATGTGTAAGTTTTCCCAGAAAGTCATGAGAAAATATGAGATACCTGAGGTTATTCAGTGTTGAAGGGCCCTTCCTCTGTTAATTCATGGAGACTAAAGAATCCAGATTTCTATAAATTCATTATAAGCCACTAAGTTTTTCTGTTGTTGAGAGAAACACATGTGGCTTCTGTTTTTCAGAGTGATTTTCACATGCTTCTTAAGTAACAGATTTTGTAGTGAAGGACGTGGGAAGGAGACAGGAGGAGTTTTGCTGATTTGCTTGATTTTTCTTCTTTTTTAGCTTGTCAGAAGCTGCGTGTAACTGCTTTGAGGACAAATATTTTCTTACTGTCTTCAATTATGCACCCCCAATTGAACTTGAGGGAAAAATAACTTTGGAGTTGAAAGTTTCACTCTGTCCATTTTCTTTTGGTGGTATCAGATTTCAATACATCTCAGACCCTGTTTTTCCTCTGTGTCCTATTACATCCCAAAACATGTTGTGATTGTAAAACTCTCAGAGTATATTAACAATTTGGGATATTTGACTTAATCAGAGAATAGGCCCAAAGGGAGGCAATAGGATATTCTATTAATAATTGTAATTGCCATTTTGAGCATTTCCTGTGATGTACTATGCTCTTGTTAAGTGCTTTGAAGATACTGTTTTACTTTACCTTCTCACCACCAGTAATGCTTACAAGGTGAATGTTTTTATACATGTTCTATAGATAAGGAAACTGAGTCTAATTGGCCCTGGCTGGGGCCTAACGCTAGTGAAACGGCAGACCTGCATTAGAACTCAGTTATGTCTGACTTCAAACACAGGCTCAGTAATATGTGGAAAAGCTTCCCAATTAACTTCGTCTATAAACTTTGTGTGAGTCTGGATTTTGACCTACTCTTTGTCTTTATGTATCTGAGAGGACCCATGTAGGAAATAACTCTTCTATATAAGTGACCTTTCCTGACTTCATTCATGAAAAGTTTATGTTTGAATAGTGACACGACCTAAAAAAAGAGTACAAAATAGCTTTTGATTAGATTTAGAGCTTTGCTCTGATATCCTGATACCTACTAGTCCATTCCTGGTATCCACCCTACCTGACTTTCTAAAAATTTAGAATTATAGAGGCTAATTATGATTAATTAAGATAGCTTGTTCATTTGCCACTGGATTCGGAGTGCCTCATTTGAATCTCTCCCATTCGCTATCTGTGGACCCCTTGGGAACCTAATGTATCCAAATGAGTTTTTGTCATCTAAAATAAGGATAAAATTGTACCATCTTCATGAAGTTGTTAGGATCATCCCCAAGTTTAGTTTGCACAATGCTTGGCATGATACAAGCACTCAATAAATTTATCATCCTCTTTATCATCACTATTACATTTATTATCATTAATAACCATACCAATTTTTGGTTGTTGTTAGTTATAATGATCATGTTTGTGTGTATGTAACGTAGCTTAGGAGGCAGTGCCCAGTTCAGAAAACATAATGGCAAAGCAAGAGTGTGTAAGGTACACTCTTTCTCCCATCTCTCTCTTCTTTCTTCTCCATTCTTTCCACTCTATCCCCTCTTCTCTTTTTTTCTCAATCTCCTTAAATGTGGACAGATGTGTGAATTCAATTTTATATTCACTATTCAAATATATTTGTATGGCTAATTATATACATAAGTATACCCATATATTATATATAAAGATATATATACAAAGGCTGGGCACAGTGATTCATTCCTGTAATCCCAACACTTTGGGAGGCCAAGGCAGGTGGATCACCCATGGTCAGGAGTTCAAGACCAGCCTGTCCAACATGGCAAAACCCCATCTCTACTAAAAAAGTTAGCCAGGCATGGTGGCATATGCCTGTATTCCCGGCTACTTGGGAGACGGAGGCCGGAGAACCACCTGAACCCGGGAGGCAGAAGTTGCAGTGAGCCGAGATTGCACCACTGCACCACTCCAGCCTGGGTGACGGAGTGAGACTCCATCTAATATATGTATGTATGCATATGTGTATGTATGTATGTGTGTGTGTATATATATGTGTGTGTGTGTATTTGTATGTATATATACCTGTGTGCACTCTATATCATTATTCGTGGTACTTATGTTCTATGGAGTCACCACAAACACTGCATTAGTGAATACTGAACTGTTGTCCCTAGTAGAGATACAGATTTTGGTTCCTGTATTTGGCCACAATATTTTTGTCAACTGATCAATACATAACCTTGCTTTATGTGTGTCTCTCTTTAAAGACACCTTATTTAATACATACTACTGATTCATTCACATGGAACTCGCAGCTAACAGCGCCATAACTCAGGCCTGAAAGGAGCTTATCCAGTGCATATTTTATCTGAGAGACACATTGAAGACTTCTTGCAATTAGGAACATAATATGACACTTCAGCACCAAGTTTGGGGGCCTTTTTAAACAGCACAATTCTCAGCATAAAAACACAAAAAGAAGGTGCGGTGCAGTGGCTCACACCTGTAATCCCAGCACTTTGGGAGGCTGAGGCAGGCAGATCACGAGGTCAGGAGATGGAGACCATTCTGGCTAACATGGTGAAACCCCGTCTCTACTAAAAAATACAAAAAAAAAAAAAATTAGCTGGGTGTGGTGACAGGCGCCTGTAGTCCCAGATACTTGGGAGGCGGAGGCAAGAGAATGGCACGAACCCAGGAGGCGGAGCTTGCAGTGAGCCAAGACCGCATCACTGCACTCTAGCCTGGGCCACAGAGCGAGATTCCGTCTTAAAAAAATAAAAGTAAATAGACACACACACACACACAAATGTGGAAAATGTGGCACTAAATAGGCCGTAGAAGAACATTTGTTGTGATATTAGAGCTGATACAAGAAGGCAGAGTATCACCTTATTTAGCTTTAGCTGGAAACGTCTGAGACTCATTTTCTTCGCTGCTCTGTTCCTATCCATAAATGACTGTGAAAGTGCTATGAGTTTAGATTTTGTGGTTACATATAAATTTTAGCAAGTAGGCAACTTCACGAATATAGAATTTGTGAATAATGATGACTGACTGTATATACTCACACTCATGTAGAATGTTTAGCTGGAGAGTGACAGCATATCTTGGGAGCAGTTTGAATAAGAAATCAAGGGACATCTACAATGCAATATGTTGGGAATTTCGAAAGGTTTATCGTTATAAAAATTGAGCTAAGAGTTCAGAATGAGGAGAAAGTACTAAACCCTCACATGAAATAGAAAGGAGTGAATAAGAAAAAGAAACATTTTAGTTCTATTTTCTGATTTAAAAGCTATAGACAAAGGAAATATATTTAAAATACATATATAAGAAAAGTACAAACTTAGAAAGTATAAATTATTCAGAAAGCTTGCATAAAATGTAATTTTCAGAATCAGAGGGACAGCGGATTAGATGATATTGATGACTTTTCTCTTAACTGAAAGTCATGGAATGTGAATATTGAAAGATAATATTTTAGAGATAGGCACTATTTTGACAGACCTTAACATCATTATGCTAAGAAGTTTAAACTACATTATAAGCTATGTAAAATACTGTATCTTAGAGATTACTAAATAGTCATAGAACATGGAATGAGGATGGTGATGGCTTTTGAAAGGCCACTTTATGGGAAATAGGCAAAGCAAATTTAGGGGAGAAACTCTGGGGTTCGATTTCAGGAACTATTGCAAGAGCTCTGGCTCACAGCTCATAAGATTAGCAATATGGCAGTGGCATTTGTAGGGATAAAATTAGGAAAATAATGGATATGGGCAGCCCTGCAAAGGAAAAGTTTACAGAGCCAGAGATAGACTACCCATGAGGGCATAAGGCAGGCAAGAATTAAGATACCTCCATTATAAGCACAGGAGATGAAAAATTATACCGTTAGAGAAAATTAGCAGAGAAAGATAGCGAGCAAGAGAGAGAGGATTTTTTAATGAGAAAGCAGAGTGAGGAGATGATGAATTTGGAGTTAGAGATGTGGAGTTGGAGACGGTCGGATATGAAGATTGTTTCTCTAGGATAGAGATCTATTGTATCTCATCTCAATAAAAGAGAGTGGGAATTGTGGGAGGCATTAGGGTTCCTGGGAAAAGAATACAGAAAGAACAGGGATCATAAGCTGATCATAATCATAAGCTGAATTATGTATACCTGTATATGTCTATTAAAAATATTTATCGAGTTCATCCTATGTGTCAAGCAGCATACCAGGCACTGTGCATTCAGTAGTGAATAATACAGACGTAGTACATGCCCACATGTGACTCACATGATATATGTAGCCGTCCAGTTATTCAGTAAATTAATTATAATATGCACAATATGCACACACATGGGTATACACACACACACACACACACAGAAATATTCTTAAATAAGTAGTTTTAAATGTTTTTTAACAACTGAGTTCTACATATAATAATATATGTTACAGGCATATTGTACTCACGAGCATTTTGTATTTTGCAAGAATACATGCAATATATGCAAGAATATAAGAATAATGTGTTAACTATATTAGTTAACATTAATTTCTAAAACAGAGAAATCTCAAAATCTCAGTAACTTAACACAAAGAAGCTAATTTGTTCTTCACATAAAACCCTCGCTGATGTTTCTGATCTTCACTTGGGGAATGCACTCCACGTAGTCATTCAGAGAATAAGATGGATGGTAATTCTGTTGTTCCCCAACCAGATTTCCAGTGTCACCCTAGGCATTGATATTCAGCAGGCAAATGGCAAAAGAGGGGAAGAACCAGGGTGTGAGAACATTTTGTATGTATCAGGCCTGAAAGTCATGCATATGAGTTCTGCCTACATTCATTTGTCTAGAACGGCTGCGTGACCACATCTGACTGTAAAAGAAACTAGGTTATATGGTTCAGCTGTGTGCCCAGGAGAGGGAAATTGGTTTGATGACATCTAGCTGGTCTCTGCTTAACTCACTAATTTTTTAAAAAATACTGTTATAGCTTTTGTCCTTCCTTTTTGATTCTGCTTCATTTAAAACATGATTCAGACTTCTTGTTTCCTCTATTTTTGTTCCCGAACGTCTTTCAGAAAAGTCTTGGATAGTCTCACAAATGAGTCCATTTAAATATGCATCGATGGTCTACATGTCGTATGTTAATAAGTAAAAATACCCCAAATCCTACATGAAAACTTCCCCTGGTATTATTTGCCTGTTTACTCACATACAATTGTTCTTTCATATGTTAGAGTACAGGACACTGAAATTTAAGTCATGACTCAGTTCTCTAAGATCTGGTCAGCAGGTGATGGGGCTGGTCTCAGTTCAAGGTTGATTGTGCGAGGATATCCAAGATGTGTTGAGCTTTCTATTGCTCATTAGCCTATGCAGTGTGCACTTGTTGGCTGACGTAGAAGGCAGCCCCAGTATCTCAGCCTAGAATTAAAATGTGAGAAGATAAGAGGGCTAGAGATATCCCAGGGAAAGTTTAATTTGATGGTGTTTTCTTTAAGTAAAGGGGGCTTATCAGTGTTTATGCTGGCCAGGTGTGGCAGCTCATACCTGTAATCGCAGCACTTCAGGAGGCTGAGACAGATGGACCACCAGAGGTCAGGAGTCTGAGACCAGCCTGGGCAACATGGTGAAACTCCATCTCTCCTAAAAATACAAAAAATTAGCTGGACATGGTGGTGCACACCAGTAATCCCAGCTACTTGGGAGGCTGAAGCAGGAGAATTGCTTGAACTCGGGAAGCAGAGGTTGCAGTGAGCCAAGATCTCACCACTGCACCCCAACCTGGGTAACAGAGTGAGACTCCGTCTCAAAAAAAAAAAAGAAAAAGAAAAAGAGAGAGAAAAAAAAAGTATTTATGCTATGAGTCATGAAAAAGTTGAATCATAAAGTTAACTCTCTTTTGCAAATGTTTAAAAATATGTTTTACAGATTAAAGGAACAAAAGGCTCAATAAAATAGTAATGAATGAAGATGTTTAGGATTTTCTAATGTAACCACAAAGAATGTCTTGAAGTCATTTAAATGGGAATAAAGTTTCATTTTTTCCGTGTACTCTAGGTGTAACTCAGAACATTAGTTAATCAGCATTCTGAGAATTCAAAATTTCTTGAAGCATGCGAAGTCTTATCTCTTTCTCCTCTTTTTGAAATTACTTTAAAAACTGGGGGATATGAATCTGTCAGTAATTAGGAATTAGTCAGAGAAAGTCCTCTTACTCATAATGAACCTCTTTGAAAAGTCTCTGTTTATAAAATAGAAAACACCCCGGAAAATTGGGATAAAAGTTGCATATTTTAATTTGGTGGAATTTTAAGTTATCTTCAGATGTCACGGTATAAATAGTTGAGCCAAGAATATAACCTAAAATTCTACTTTAAGTCACATGACCAAACACAAACTAATCTAAGAATTCTGTGGAGTAAAAATTAAAATTAAGGCACAGGAGTGAGGGGTAGATATACTTTAATCCTGCTTCTGCCTTGATCCTCCCTCATTTCTCATTTAGTAAACTTTGTGATGACTGAAGTATGCATAACAGTGTGTGAAAGGTCAGAGTTACTTGAGCTGTATTAAAAAGATCCATCTTTTGCACCAGAGATTCCTAATCTTAATGCTTCCTCTAATTTCATATTCAAGATATGAGCTATTTTAGTGACTCTAGAAACTCTAATGCATAAAATAGCTAGTATTTTTAAAGATAGTCAGTATTTATATGGTACTTATAATGTGCTAGACAATGCTCTATGCATGTTATATATACATTAACTCATTGGTAGCTCAACATCACTGCAAGAAGTGAGCATATCATTACCGTCTACATTTTACAGCTGAAGCAATTTATATATAGCTTGTTTAAGTGACTTACCTGAGCACACACAGCTAGTAAGTAGCAGCACTATAGTTGAACCTAAGCGGTCTGGCTCTGGTCTACATTCAACCATCCTTACACACTGACCTTAGGAAACTGCGTGTCTACATGTAAGGGTTTCTCTCCTAGGTGCCTGATTTTTTTCCAAACAATCATTAAAAAAAGGTTCACAGCAATCATTCGTTATCAGCATGGATTTTTTACCTAGCACATTTAATCTGAGGGGCATCTTTTAATGTTATCTATGCTTCTGTAAAGGAAGATGCTGAACTGGAGTTTCTTTAAGGGAGTGGTGAGGATCACTTTAGATTCTCTGTGTACCTCTGCAATTACAAATTAGCTGATTGTGACTGACAGCAGCTGATATGAGATATTAAATATAAAAACATAGAATTCTAGGAAGATGGCTGTATTAATGTGTTCTCACTCTGCTAATAAAGACATACTTGAGACTGGGTGATTTATAAAGGAAAGAGGTATAATTGACTCACAGTTTCACATGGCTGGGGAGGCCTCACAATCATAGCGGAAAAGCAAGGGACATATTACATGGTGCACTGCAGGCAAGAGAGCTTATGCAAGGGAACTCCCATTTATAAAACCATGGGATCTCGTGAGACTTATTCACTACCACGAGAACAGTATGGGGAAAACCACCCTCATGATTCGGTTGTCTCTACCTGGCCCCACCCTTGACACTTGACACATGGGGATTATTACAGTTCAGGGTAAGATTTGGGTGGGGACACAGCTGATTTTGACAGTGCTGTGACAGCAGCTGATATGAGATATTAACTATAATTTAAATATAAAAACAGAATTCTAGGAAGATGGCAGATATGGTGGAAGTTTAGGCTTTGATCCTTGACTCCTATGACCTCTTCAAAAACAATATTTCAAAAATGAAATTTTCTTCCTTTTAATTTTCTAAGGGTTATATTATCTGCAAGTCTGTTCATAATATTAATAACAAAAGAGAAAAATAGGTTCTATGATAGGCTAGTTACTTGTTATAGTCAGGAATATTGATTTCCTAGTAAACTTGAAAAAATATTTTAATTATCCCTGGTGAGTAGAATGTTTACACAGAAAAAAAAGATAATAGAATATATTTGAGTAATTATTGAAAATTGTGAACACCGTTTGTTTAAGTTAAATTGTACAGTTGAGTTGATTTTATTTTCTGTGGATTAATTAGACATTTCTTTTCAGGTACATGACAGATGGAGGACTTAACCTATATACTAGAAGTCTGAACCGAATACCAGACACAGCAAGTTCCCGGGACGTCATCCAGAGAGGGGTTCACGATGTGACAGTGGATGCAGACAGGTAATGCTATCAGCATATATGATGGTGAAGCGTGCATGAGGCAATTTTATAACAAGAAAATAAGAGAAACTCCTATTAAATAGTGTAAATCAATGGACTTTTTATTTTGATAAATAATTATTTTATTTTGATAAATAATTCTTTAGGGATTTTTTTTTTTTTTTTTTTTTTTTTTCTGTGAGACAGAGTCTCCCTCTGTCACCAGGCTGGAGTGCAATGCTGCAATCTCAGCTTACTGCAACCTCAGCCTCCCGGATTCAAGTGATTCTCCTGCCTCAGTCTCCTGAGTAGCTGGGACTACAGGCACGTGCCACCATGCCCAGCTAATTTTTGTATTTTTAGTAGAGGTGGGGTTTTACCATGTTGGTCAGGCTGGTCTCCATCTCTTGACCTTGTGATCCACCCGCCTCGGCCTCCCAAAGTGCTGGGATTGCAGGCGTGATCCACTGTGTCTAGCCTATTTTGGGATATTTTTAAAACTAAGATGATTTTCTTTACAAGGCTATTGTAGCTCTGTAATACCGAAAATAAATGTGTGGCTAGGGAGATTTTTTTTTTTAATTTCAGGTAACATAGTTGAAAATGTTAATATGTGTAAAAGCAAAATTACAAACATAGACTTATTTTCCTTATTAGAAAGAAACTCTGGTTAATAAATTTCATTCAGTTCAGATATCCTCAGATTTACCTGGAAGCTAACGATACAAAGATTAAAACATATTTCAAATCATCTAGCATAATAGGCTTGTTGCTTTTCTTGAAGGTGTTGTAAACATAGAAAAACTCTTTCTTTAGACTTATTTTTGCTTCTTTATTGCCTCAAATTTCTTAAAGACGTGTGTGTGTGTGTGTGTGTGTGTGTGTGTGTGATGAACTAATTATTTTGCTGGAAATTGCTCTGCTGATTTATCATAATCATCACTGTTTAAGAACATTGCTTTGGTAATATAATGTTGTAATATACATTTCTGGCCTGATTTTGCTCCTTCTTTACTCAAAATTTTGACTTTGTTGTGCAGGAAGGGATTGCATATTTTCAGAATTATTATATCTAAATACCTAGAGTAGTTGTTTAATTCAGCATTTATGAGAAAGGTAAAAGGTTAAGGTACAATGTACTCACGTTCTGAAATAGGAACTATATACAATTCATTGTGCATTTTTGTACAGTCAACTCCAAAAGCTAGATACCCAGGGAATTCTAATATTAGTCTTCAGTTTCTCCTTACCCACAGGCTGTTGATATCCTAACTCATAATGGTTAGAACAGTCTCAGCTCCTACCCTGTCTGTATCCTACTCTCCTAGCCTACATACTCTGTGTGTGTGTGTATGTGGGTGTGAAGCATGTGTGTGTGAAGCATCTCCCCACCTGTAATGTAAGTCCACGAGTGCAGAATTTTTGTCATATTATTTATGTGTTGAGTTTTAACAAATGTTTGTGGAGTGAATTAACAAATTACTGAATATAGGCTATTTATTAATTAGGCTATATAGTGATATAGACTGGCAATCGCATCTAATTAGAGTGGCAAATGAGCTCCAGAAAGAACCAAGGCACTATAAGGATGTTATGAAAGAGAAAAATGGGTTATGTGAAAAATAGTGATAAGAGGGAAAGAATCACAAAGTGTGGGCCACATTTTGAAACTAATGACCTATTATTCTATTACTGTTAGCTGAAAGTAGAACATTATGGGAGGGAAGATCTGCTAGTTTTTGGTAAAGGAGGTTGTGATGGCAGAACCAAGAAATGAACACAAGGTGACTTTGGTTTGGGGACAGTGGGATAATCAACTCTCCTTGCTTCATCAGGGCCCCAGATTGGGCTCTGGCGGAGGAACTCAGAACAACATAAAGACCTAGATAGGTATCTAATAAGTTGGGACCTGTGAAAGCAGTGCCTCTTAAAGTGTATAACCTGGACCAGCAGCAGCAGCCGCAGCCATTGAAACTTCGTAGAAAGACAAATTCTCAGCTTTATCCAAGACTTACTGAATTAGACTATCTCAAGGTAAGACCTGGTAGTCTGAACTTTAGCCCTCAAGGTGGTTCTTAAGTTCAAACATCACTATATTAAGTTGAACAAATAGATGCCAGGCCTACAAACACATAAATGCCTAGCATAAATATTTAAACATTAAAAATGACATTTCAGAGTTCTTATTTACCCTATTAGTGGTGTTCTGTCAAGAGAATGAGAATATTGATATGTTAGAATACACTGATGACACTAATTTTTAAATTAAATCAAATAATGACTTATTATACCTGAAATAAATTGATTCAGCTTGGTAGATGCAGTTTTTGAAGATGATGTAAATGGTTTTTAAAAGAATAATTTTAACTTGAGCTGCTTGTATAAATTAAATTGCAATAAGGTCATAGTATAAATCCTTCTATTAGCAGAGATAGAAGGTTTTTTAAAAAATTACAGATAAGTCTGAAGGTCTTTTAACATCTTATATTTGGAAAGTGACTTGGGATGTATATCATTTTAAAATACATGGACTTAAATGTTGTAGTTGTATGACTCAGTTAATTTAAAATACTTTCTTCTATGAAAAATTGTTTCAAAACATTTTCTAAATTCTGTTACTCATTTCAAGTAGGATAGGCAAGAACAGATATAAGATACTACTTTTTGTTCAGGTTTACTAAAAAAAACTACTGTAATAGAGATCATATAAAAACATGTTTCCTGTCTATTTGTCTTAACCTTTTAATCTTGGCACCTTAAATTTGACATAGTAGGAATTAGAAGACAATTGCAGAAAATGTCAACTGGGGAAATTTTATTCTACTAAAAACTATATCCATACAACATAGCAAATCACATTTTAAAGGCCAAAAAGTCTTTCGTAGCAAATTTTCTGATTATTTTCAAAACATATCTTCTCTCTGCTCCTGCAGCATGCTGTTGATTTTTCTGTTATGCAGTCACGTAAGTAATTACATGTTTACATGTCTGCTTCACTCATAGAACATGAAACACTTAAATGTAGAATAATATCTAATCCATCTTTGTATCACCAGTAGCCAGCATACTGTAGGAACTCAATAAATATACCAGATTAATTGTGGAAATAACCATATCAGCTTATAACACATAGAAATGTGAGTTTAAAAATAAAACAATTATACATATCAAAAAAATTGTATACCATTTTTTAAAGACCTTTCAGATGTCACATAGTTTGGACTTTTCCTGTGTTTCTTGTATCATAAGACAATAGTAGATGTTCTAAGTCAAAAATCAGTTTTCTGGGGTTATATACATTTGAAAAAACGGAATATCATATCTGTTCTTAGAGAGTAATGCTGGATATTAACATATCAAAGGTACAGAGAAGTCTTGAGGTTCAAAGTACAAATCTGCTTAATTTTATTTAATTCAGTGTTCCATGTGCTTTTTCACTGATTCCTTCACTTTTTTCTCTTATAATAATTAACTGGTTCCTGTAGCATTTTATGAAATGTTGATTTAGTTGAATGCCTTCACTTGACCAATATAATAATAGAAACTGAGAAATATTTATTTACCCAGGAGCATGCAGCTAATAGCACAAGGATTCAGGTCTTTTACTTCCTATTTTGTGGTTCCCAACTACTTTTGTCAAAGGTCTTTTAAATAATATGAAACATATTAGTGATTGATTCATTATAGAAAATGGGTAAATGGTAAGGCTTGCAACAATTCACTGGCAAAAAAGCTTAAAAGCCAAAAGAAAACAAAAAATCCACAGCATTTTTTTTTTTTTCGTATTCTTTCTAAAAGCTGTGTAAGTGCAAAAGCAAAGAGCCATAGCACAATGGCAGCCAGCCAGCTAGCTAGGATAGCAATGGACTTGAATTGTTTGTATTGTTGTAGTGAAGGCTATAGCTTTCCCTTTGATCAACTTCTGGTTAAAATGTGATGGACAATAGAGAACTGAATTCCTCTTACCAGCACATTAAAAAGGCCCCAAAGGAAAAAGGAAGACTTTCAGCAGCCATCTGTAGTGTATTTTAAATATTTTATTGCCTAAAGATATTGCAGTTCATTTACTTTCCATATCAATCCAACACCAACCCCATTTCTGTCTTTACTTGACAAAAAAAATTACAGAATGGGTATAATCCTTGTAGATATGTTGGAGACTCTCCAGCAACTTCACAGATACATTTATAGCAGGCAGTTAAATATGTGGGTTTTATACGTTGTGTTGGGCTACATTTAAAAGGTACATTTTGGGGGACTGCAGGATGTTGTGGTTTTGGCCTTTATTAACTCCTATTATTGTTCTTACTCTAGCTTCTATGCTAACAATCACAAATATTTGATAAACAAATATATGATTACTTCCTAAGTGCCTGTCATCATAATAGCACCTTGGGAAAAAATAAAACAATGTGGGTGAAAGTTCCTTAGTTTAATGGTAAGAGAGAGTAATGTAAACAAAGGCCACTCATAATAGATGTCTATACAATGTGCCTTAGAAGCACCAAAGAGAAACAGTTACTCCTTCCTGCGAGTATAAAGGAAAGACTTCAAAACGCAGTAGCATTTAAGCAGGGTCTTAAAGAAAGCATACAACTTTTTGACATCCAGCCTGGGAGAAATCAGAAGGAATGTGGGGAGTGAGAACATAAAGGCATAGAAGAGTTTGGTGTGAGGAACCAATAATGGGATTCTGAAGTGCACTGGGAATGTGGTCAAGAAGACAAGGAACAAAGGACGCGGGGGCCATACTAGGGTGTTTGGACCTATAGGTGATAAGGAGCTACTTTACTAAGTTTAATTAGTTTTATGTCACTTTAAGGCAAGAGCACATGCTATGATCATTGTATTTTAAAAGGAACTCTCACAGCAATGTAAGAATATTGAAGAGGGATGAGATAAAGACAGGTAGAGTGCTTAGATAGTGACTAAAATAAATTAGATGAGCACCTAACTAAAGAACGGCAGTGGGAAAGGGGACTGGGGACACCACCTATTTCTAGAGGAACTTGGGTTTTGTCTGTGTGTATGATACTCCTTGGTTTTCATAACTAAATACCACAGATTGGGTGACTTAAACAATAGACATTTAGTTTTTCACAGTTCTGGAGGCTAGAAGTTTATGATCAAGGTGTCTGCAAATTTGTTTTTTTATGAGAACTCTTCCTGACTTCCAGAGAGTGGGTTTCATGCTATATCCTCACATGGCCTTTCCTCTCTGCTCCTGAAGAGATCTATCTGTCTATCTATCTATCTATCTATCTATCTATCTATCTATCTATCTATCTATCTATCTATC
>NC_045443.1:75483041-75725434 GCF_002776525.5 Piliocolobus tephrosceles
ATCTATCTATCTATCTATCTATCTATCTATCTATCTATCTATCTATCATCTATCTATCTATCTGTCGTCTGCTTGCCTGCCTGCCTGTCTGCCTATCTGTATAGAGAGAGGTATTTGGTGTCCCTCTCTCTTCTTATAAGGGCACCAGTGCTATTAGATTAGGTTTCCACCCTTATGTATTAATTTAACTTGAATTACCTCTGCAAAAGTCCTGTTTCCAAATACAGTCACATTGCAGGTTAATACTTCATGTAAATTAGGGGGTGGAGACACAATTCAATTCATAACCCTGTGTAACTCCCAGGTGGTTATATCCTTGGGGATATAAGGTCAGTCACTATGTATGTGCTGGATTAAAGTATTAGTATGTATAATAATCATATATATAATCTAGAGCTTATATACGATTGTATACAAAATTAGCTTGTATACGAGCTCTAGATTGTATATATGCATATTTATATTGTAAATTGCTGCCTTTGGAAATGCATAAATGTGGAAAAGAGAGCCAAGGATTACTAAAGTATTTGATTTTTTTTTCAAATGAAGCCAAGAGTCTGGACTCTTATGAGAAGTTTCCCGATTTTTAAGTATTAGAACTCTCCTAACAGATACATAAGATCAATAGATACAGTTAAAGACAAAAAACTTACTTCAGTGGCCAAAAAATCTAGAAATTCACAGATACAGTTAAAGACAAAAAACTTTCTTCAGTGGCAGAAAAATCTAGAAATTCACAGACATAGTTAAATAAAGCAGGAGAGAGTGAAGATTGCACTTATGGTCCTGTAACTGTCCTAGTTTCTTGAAGTTTCTCACAGAGATAGAGCTGGTGATGATACCACCTGTGCAGAGTGAAAATGCCACCAGTCATGAGAAGCCTACCCAGCAGGTGAGGTAACTGTGGCAAAACTATCTGAGCTCTTTTTGGAGATTTTAATGCAAGACAGCACGAATCTGAGGTCAGCTTCCCAGCCATAGCATCACTCAGTGGAGCTGGCCTCCTGCCTGCCTGAGGCCTATTATGACAGTAATGAATTAAATTTTCTTTAAACCCGTCTGTGACTCTGCACTGTGCAAGCCAGGAACATTTGTATCTCAGATGTACAGTAAGAAAACAAGCCCTGAGAATGAATTCTTAGCATTGAAAGAGTGAATAAAAGAAGAACCACCTTTGGAGAGACAGAGAAATCAGCTTTAACACAGAGATCAAAGGACAACTAGGGTTAACTGATGTTTTTTGAAATAGAGAGAAGAGGAAATATGCAATGCTTTCCAACTCCGTGGATAAGTGATGTTTAGCAACTAGTTTCTTATCAGTGGCTTTATCAAAGTTAGTTTCAATGAAGTACTGAAGGAGCATGCTAGGTTATGAAAAGGTGAAGAAGTTACAAGGTTGAAACAGTGAAGGGAGATCTTCAGGAAAGTTGCAGTGAAGGTAAGGAGAGAGATGAGATAGAAGTCAACAAAAGGGACAGGATGAAGATTATTGCTGATTTGCTCTGTTTTATTTTGGGGAGAAAGGAATTTGATCTGGTACAGAGAGTGAATTCCTAGACAAAATAAGGTGGTAAGTCTTAAGGAAGATAGAATAATCAGGAAAAAGATTATAGGACTGCTATAGACTTAATGTTTATCTCCTTTCCAAAATTCATATATTAAAACCCAGTCCCCCTTGTGATGATATTTGGAGGTAAGGTCTTTGGGAAGTGATTGGGTCACAAGAGGGGAGCGCTCATGAATGCTATTAGTGCCCTTAGAAAAGAAACCACTATCGAGTGCCCCTTGGCCTCTGCTGCCATGTGAGGTTACAGCAAAATGTCAGCTGCCTGTGAGCCAGAAATCAGGCCCTCTTCAGACGCACACCTGCTGGCACCTTGATAAAGCCTTCTGAAAACATTACTTTGAGGCCCCTGAGCATGTTTAATGAAAGAAAGGGGATCAAAGAGCTTGATTAAAAGGTTTTTAACCAAAAATTAAAATAAAATAATAATAAATTTCACATTTGAGAGGTAGAGATTTACTGAGGGGTTGAACAAATTGCAAGCTATAGCCTGGGTTACTGAAGTAGAATGATAATAGAAGTCAAAATTAGGTTATGTAGATGATTCATCCCGGTAGCTGTTCAGTCAATATGATGGCAAAATGAATCTCAAAGGAGAGAAAGGCAAAGCTCCAGATACCATATGTTATACTGAATATGAACAAAATTCCACAACTTGTAGTAATGAAGATACCTTTACCAGTTATATTTTGGGTTGTCTGTCACATTGTTATCTAAACTATATTCCTAAATATAGTGATTGCTAATTTTAATTATAAACTAATCAATATAACTTCATATGTATACTGATTTTCGTATATAATCATGCTTTTATTGAAAGTATAAAAGCATAATACATCATAGCAATTATTTTTGTATTGTGCTACCTGATGCATTGTTTTGATTCGTGAAACTGTAATCCACATGCTGAAATCACAGAGTTTCCAAAAGGCATTAAAGATTGTCATGATTTTGTATGAGTCTGAGGTTGCCATTGTAACTCATCATATATTGAAGCAAGCCTAAGTTCAAATCTAAATACATAGTTAATACTAAATATCTAAGTCTGCATTTGTTAGCAATGTGCAGAAAATTACATTGCCATGACAAAAGGCATCATGCCAGTTCTCATAAAATCATGGGGTCAACCGTTACAAAGGTGGGAGACCTTTATGATTTCCAAGCCTTTTCCAACTAGGAAAAGTAAAGGCAACAGAGATTTCTCCTAATCTACCAAGCAAATATCTCAGGGATCAGATTCATGATGCTTGTCACTAGTGTGTGTAAACTAATAATTCATTTTATCCATGTTGATTTGTTCCAGTACAATCACAGAATTAGTATATTCCCGTGTCTTAACATTCCTTCATTAGCTTACTGGCTCTCCATTGTAATTAAAAGCAAACACAATAAAGATTAACAGACTGAGATGGAAAGAGACAAAGTAAATATGATTACTTGATTTTATAATCAGATGGCCTGCCTTTTCTGCCCACATTTCTTTACTCTAAGTGGGGAGAGACCAATGCAAAACATTAGGGACGTGAAAAAACCGTTATTGATGCCCTCTCAAATTCCTTTTGCCATTCTGCTCATGATTGCAAGAATATGAACTGGTTCTGGACTTCTCTTCAAATCTTAAAATTAACTGTGCCCATTGTGAGTAACCTCAGAGGCTTCCAGTCCTTTTTTATAATGCCCGTTAGGGAATGAATTCATACCACACCCACATGTTCAGAATTCTCTGCCAATCACTGTGCTCAATCCGGGCTTTTTACTCAAAAGTCTCATATTAGAAGAGCATTAGACTAGGGAGTGTTAAACCTCAATTGCACTGAAATTCAAAAGATGTTTCGACGCTACAACTAGCCCAAGCTGTAGATTGTAGCTCTAAATGCTATTTTTTTTTCATAAGACTCACCTTGACATTAAACTTGATCAAATTTTAACCTTACCATTCTAGAATGATTCTCCCAATACAAGAGATGGTTCCCAGGACTCTTATTTATGTATGATTTTTATCTTATCTGCTTAAAATAGAATTTACTAATGAATCTTATGAGGATGGTAAAGATATTGAGAAGAAGAAAAGAGGAAGAAGAAGAGGAGGAATAGGAGGAAAGAAGGAAAAAAGAGGAGGAACAGGAGGAGGAAAGGAGGAGAAGAGGAGGAAGAGTAGTCAAATTTGTTATAATAAAAATAGCTATAATAGACATAAGTATTGAGGACCTACTGTGTATAACTAACATACCATATTACTTAAATACATTATTTTACTTTATCTTTACAATAGCCCTATAAAGTAGGTTTTATTAGTTCCATTGAGGCAGATAATTATTATGTCAAGTAGCTTACCCATAGATACTTTGTTAATAAATAGTAATTGCAGAATTTAAATTTAGATCTTGTGTTTTAAGTATTATTCATAAAATTATTAATTTTATAAAGGTTTTTATCATGCCTGGATGAAATGTTTTGACTTCATAAATTATTTAATTTTTCCATTTTGACCTAAACATGTCTACACTATAAACAGTTTTTTTTAAATCTAGCTTCAAAAAGTTGGTAAATTAATCCAATGTGTAATGGTATTTATTTCTATTGCAGACTGCCAACAGACCTGAAAACACAGATGACAGAACAATCATTTCACATGTGTGAGAGCTTCTAAAAGGCTAGTTAGCTTGCTAATATCAATACAGCAATTTAGCAATGTTTTGTTCTTTTATATATGTAATATATAAAACATATAATATATAACTATATATACATATATAATTACATATATATTATTTATAATACAGATAATTATATATAATACATATATTTTATATATAATATATGTAATATAAATTTGTCATTGTCTTGAAATCTAATTCTTATTGAAATATTTATTTCTAACAGGCTCAGGAAATAGAAAAATGGAAGAGGGAGAAATATGTTTGGCTTATAAAATGAAAAATACTAAAAGAGCACTTATGTGAAGGAAAAAGGAATTTTGGTCCTTTTGTATTACATGATATTGCTTTTCATGATGAAAGATATACTAGCTAATTAAATGCTTAGCTTGATTTAAGAAGTTACATCTATACATGAAACACTTGGTTATTTCCCCTTCAAGAACTAGGCATGAATTCTTTTTTTTTTTTTGATAGGCTAACTAATTGGTTCAGATTTTCAACTGGAGATCATTAAATTGAGGGCGTTTGGCTGGCAGCTGATAAATTCTGCATCTTCCTCACTCCGGCTTCATAGAGTGGGTGGCATGGACTTATTTATTAGAGGCATATGGGTTCCATTTATGTTTTTTTCTTACTTGACTTAATTTGCATTTGAAATAAAGTGATTTGCAATACCCTTGTTTTTTTTTAAAGCCTTACCAGAACTCCCATATTTTTTTAGGATAATTTGTAAATGACAGTGTTTTCATTATAAATGGGTGCTTATTTTCTAAACTAAATCGTTTTCTATTATAAAACTTTTCTATGCTTATTAATGAAAATTCATAAAATATACAAAAGTGTGAAGAAGAATCTAAAAAGAATCTATAATCCTCTCATCCCAAAGACAACTAAGAATATTGCATTAAGGTATTTCCTCCCAGGCTTCTTTATCCTTTCTATTTACATAGTTTGGGTTACATCATATATAGAGTGTATATATACTGCTGTCTTCACTGTATTTATATAATAAATAATACTGCATAGTATTAGATATTATTATTTCTGAATATGATTTTTAATGATCACATGTCCTTTTATCATGTGGAATAAATTACATATCTAAAGAGTTAGTGCAATAAACCATTAAATTTAAGACATTCATCACATTGCTGAATTATCTGCATAACAATTAGCAGAATCTTATCTGATCTGGTTGTATGACTATATTCATGAATTTATTTTCTAAAAAGATCAAATTTTGAACTTACTAGAAGGAGATGCCTCACATATCTGTGTGTGCATGTTTGTGTGGGTATATGTGTATGTATACATATGCATGCACATTTGGTATTTATGTTTTCTGTATAATTCTCATTTGATGAGATAAAGATTTATAATTTAATTTTAGATTTTTAATTTCAAGTATGTATTTGTAAACTATCAAGGATTATAGTTTGTTGTAATTTTGAAATATTTTGTCAGTTAGGTTTTCCTGCTGACAAGATAGATGATAAAACCTTGTCACTGAACCTATGCTTCTTCATGAAGCTTAATTAAATATCTAGGAGTTCCTATATTTTTTATAGAACAAAACTCTGTCATTTGTTTCTCTAAGAGTATATTTTACTCTGATGTCAGACAGCTTGGACTAGCCACATCTACCTGACTGTTCAAATATTTGCTAGGTAAAAATAAAATTATTTATAATAATACTCCCATATTGAATGGTTGGTGCCACACATATTGCTATGTACTTCACATGTGCAAATTAATGTAATTCCCATAACAACCTTCTGAGTTTGGTACTATAATCATTGTCTTTTTGCAAATGAGGCATGCAATGCACAAGAGATTGAAAAACTTTCTCAAGGTTGAACCACTAGTAAATGCCAGATGCTGGGATTTATACCCAGGTGAATTTTTTTTTTAAGTGCATAAAAATAATGATGTCAATAGTATTTTAATTATTTTGAAATTGTTTCCAGCTTCACTCTTGATCACAAGCTAGTAACTAGAACAGGTTAATCATAGTGAAAACTAATAGATATGCTGTTCAAATTTCAATTCAATACTAAATTTGTGGAATATGTTGAACAGTTGACGATTTTATAGCAGAGATATGTTCATACTCAAATATACTAGCTTCGCTGCTTCTGAAACTGTACAAAAATATTATTGAAAAAATGTCTCAAATGTAGAAATCTGTATAGTCCAGAATACAAAAGGAAATAGTAGCAATAAAGCTATGAAAGTGGCAACACTGAAGAAGAATCATAACTGATTTAGCAGGCCCACAAAAGCACTGAGAACACTGTGGGAAAAGTCAAGAAGGAGGCAATTTATACTACAGGAACCCCAAAAAGGGTTGGGAATTTTAGGATCAAATAGTAGAACACAGTGCCTATTCTTGGATATTTTATAGGCTTCTGGAAAAGACAGACACAGAGTCTTCAAGAATAATATCGCAGATTATAAGATTGACATACAACTAGGGCACAGAGGAAGGTCACTGAGCCTGTGAAGTTTTGAGGAGAGTTTACAAAAAAGACAACACCTGAAGTGAGTCTTGGAGGATAAGTAAAAGACATGATACAGCTGGGCGCGGTGGCTCATGCCTGTAATCGCAGCACTTTGGGAGGCCGAGGTGGGCAGATCACCTGAGGGTCAGGAGTTCGAGACCAGCTGGCCATGATGGTGAAACTCCCATCTCTACTAAAAATACAAAAATTAGCCAAGCATGGTGGTTTGCGCCTGTAATCTCAGCTACTCAGGAGGCTGGGGCAGGAGAATCACTTGAGTCTGGGAGGTGGAGGTTGCAGTGAGCAGAGATCACGTCACTATACTCCAGCCTGGGCAACAAGAGGAAAACTCTGTCTCAAAACAAACAAGTAAACGAAGATATGACGGAAGACAGAATTGCTATTCCAATGCCAATTGGCTTTTGGTATTCTACTAATTCTGATTTGAGAGGTAGGGATGAATATGAAGAAAAAAACAGGAGGAATTGGATCAGAAGCTTTTTAAGAAGTGGTCAGACCTCCAGGTCCCCAACCCAACTCTTGAAACAGAGATAACTGTCTTTTTTCTATCTTAGCAAAAGACTAGAGAGTTTCCTCTGGGAAAAGAAAAAAAGAAAGGTAATCTGGATGGGACACACTGTACACTTGAGGGCTGAAACAGGTTAATTAAATATTGATAACTTTTTCCCTCGTTGAATCCTGTAATTCTGGCAACCTGATGTGAGTCTACCTGATCAGGACTATCACTGATCCTTTACTTTCCTCGTGTATCTGTCACATGCTTACTGACTGCAAGTCCGTACATCATTGTAAGCAGTACACATATGAAGAAAACATAGTGTTGTGAGAAATAATCTAACGTAATTAATCACAGAAAGGTGATTTAGATTTTAGATTCCTGGTTTATGATCCCATCTAAGCCATTGGTTGTTTGTGTGAGTCTGGAAAATGAGCTCTCCTGGCTTCATTTTTATATTTATAAAATGAATGAAACTAACAGTTACAAGAATAGTACTCTTTAGATTGTGACAGAAAACCGTATTAAAAACAACTTAAGAAAAAAGAGTATGTATTGTTTGCATAAGTGAGAAGCCCATAGTTACTATGAATTTGAATGTGGCTGAATAGAATGGTATTTGGTTACCTTTATCTCTTGGCCTGGCTGTGGTATTTTTCCTAGATAGAGTTTGGGGGCTATAGAGTCTTACATCCAATGCAAAGATGGACTAGCACAAGAATTCTAAAGGGTTTTTTTTTTTTTAATTTTATTTTTAAGTGAAAAGACAGTATGAGATTTTTAGATATAAAGACTTAGATTTATAGCTTAATTACCTGAAGCCGTTTTGGGGAAAACTAGTCCACAGTCATCAATTTTTAAAGAAATGTGCTTTAAGACAAAGCTTAAAATGTGCTTTAAGACAAATTATTGCCTATCTCCAAAGTTTTATTAACCTGCCATTGATCTATTCATTATTTTCATGACTTCTAACATGAAATGTGAGCCCCTCCTCTGATTACAGCAATGCACTCTCAGTCCTACATAATTCAAGGTTCAAATCCAGTGGGAGAGAAACAAGCTTCTGCAAAGTTCCCAAGAGTCAAGTAGATTGAACAGGTTAGGACATCCTGAAACAATCACGAATGCCAAAGAAGCATTGTCACAGCCTAAGCCTTTACTTACCTCTTAATAAGCCTACTCTATGGAATTCCCAATGCACTTTTTCTCTACTTTCTCCCTTCTTGTTTTCCCAATCTGAGCATCCTGGAATCTGGCACACAGGCTTGCCTTATCTCTTGGTTTGCCCGGTGTCACAGTTTACAATATGAAAATGTGTAACTATTTGTTGATATCCACCACCATCCTAAAACCTGCTATTCCATGGCATTCCTTATGCCTGAAATCCCATACTCAACCTGGAATACCAATTCTGGCTTCTTTCATATCTCTTATTTATCCTCCAAGACTCACTTCAGGTGTTGCCTTCTCTGTGAACTCTCCTCAGAACCTCATAGACTCAGTGCTCCTTCTCTGTGCACTAGTTGTGTGTCAATCTTATAATTCACCATATTATATTGAAGACTCTGTGTCTGTCTTTTCCAGAAACCTATGAAATACCCAAAGATAGGGACTCCCAGAATCAAATGCAGTTCTCATCACAAAATATAGATGTGATGTCCCAAAACCTTATGCCAACATGTGCATCTTAATGTTTCCCATATTATTTTTAAAGTATTTATTTAATGTCTTTTCTGACTTTATAGTCTTCGCATCTAGCACAGGGCCTGATTCACTATTAGTACTCAATAAATGTTTATATGTAAATGAATGAATGAATGGCATGCTTTCTTTTGAGAGCTTTTTTTAAAAAACACAGGTGTATAAAAAACATGTAGCTAGGGTATTAACATTTGAAATCATTATGGAGGAGAGTTTATTAAGTATGAAAGTCTATAAAAGCCATATAATCCAAAATATTGCTACCTGTTTTTACTTAAGAAATTCAAGGCTTTCTAGCTTGTGGCAATTTTAAAATATTTTGACCAAGATATTAATACATTTAAATAGCAAAGTATAATGCTAGGATATCTGATGGCAATTTACTGCAGAAATTCTGCTTAAAGTATCTTTGGATTGTGTCTAAGACATCAAAGAATTCATCTCTGATTTTAGAAAATGTGTTGAGTGAATGATAGACTTCTAATATTTGTTGTAAATGTAATTTATACAACTATTTTCTGAAAAAATACAATTATATGTATGGACGTTTCCATATTTCTTAAGTTTTTTCATATTCTTCATTTTTTGTTTTACTCCTTGATGCTAATTCTGTAAAATAAGGAACATCATTAGAAAGCTCTGTTCCACAAATAAAAATATGAAAGCTCAATAAAGTTAACCCAAATTTCAATAACTAAATTAAGGTGGATTTCAGCTCAGCTTGATTCTTACCTGGGCCAGAGTTTACAAACTTTTTTCATAAAGGACCAGACAATAAATATTTTAAGGTTTATGGGCCAAGAGGTAAAATTGAGATATTGTGTATCTGTTTACACAATGAGAGAAAACAGATTGTCCCCAATTTTTCTAACTATTTAGAAATGTAAAAAACATTCTTAAGTAACAGTGTACACTGTGGATTTGTTCCATGGCCATAGTTTGCTGACTCCCATGGTGCTGAAACAAATCCAAATCGTAACTGTTAGACTCTTAAGTTTAACATTGATTCTCTGTATTAGTTTGCTAGGACTTTATAACAAAGTACTACAGATTGGGTGACTCAAACAACAGAAACATATTGGCCAGGTGTGGTGACTCATGCCTGTAATCCCAGTACTTTGGGAGGCTGAGGCAGGCGGATCACCTGAGGTCAGGAGTTTGAGACCAGCCTGACCAACATGGTGAAACCCCGTCTCTACTAAAAATACAAAAATTAGCTGAGCATGGTAGTGGTCACCTGTAATCCCAGCTACTTGCGGGGCTGAGGCAGGAGAATCACTTGAATTTGGGAGGCAGAGGTTGCAGTGAGCCAAGATCATGCCATTGCACTCCCAGCCTGAGCAACACGAGCAAAACTCTGTCTCAAAAACAAAAAACAGAAACATATTGTCTCACCCTTCTGGAGGCTAGACATTAGAAATCCATGCTTTGGTAGGCTTCTTTTCTCTTGAGTGCCGTGAGGGAGGGATCCTGTCTCCTTGTCTTGTAGTTGGCTGACTTCTCTGTGTCTTCACATTGTCTCCCCTGTGTGTGTCTGTGTCCAAATTTCTCCTTTCAGTAAGAACATCAGTCATGTTAGATTAAGTACCACTCCAGTGAGTTCACTTTAACTTGATTACTTCTGCAAAGACCCCATCTCCAAGTAAGGTCATATTCTGAGGTTCTAGGGTTAGGATTTCAACAACCAAATTTTGGAAGGTACACAGTTCAAACGGTGATATTCTCATTCTCTTTGCTCTACATCAAACCTAATTTCTAGGAGGTCAAGTAACAAGTATGAGAGTTGCATTTCACTCTTTCCACTCTTTTAAATTTAAAGCCATAGATTCTCAATAACCTCACAGCACAATAATAGACAACTAGAACTGCATGGAGACAGTTCTCCATGGAAAGATGACTCTCTGAGATTTGCTTTCCCCTCCATTCAAAACACCCAGAAGATAATGTGGCATAGTGAGATCATCTGAATACTTAACCACTTTAGCAAGAGAGAAGCAGTATGTAAAAAAATCAAATTATTAAGAAAAATATTATTTTGATCATATTTGTAGCAAATATTTTGCTGGTTTATAACCACTTAACTTGGTGATTCCTTAAATAGATCAAAAGGCTTATACACAAATAACATCCTCCTATGTCCTAGCAGCACTCAGAATTGACTCCAAAATAAAACTGTTATTTGAAAACTCCAGCTGTGAATGTACGTTGGTGTTAGGAAGTGTCACACCTTTTGTAGCTAGAACTGTCACAGCATGAAGAACTGATGTGCCATTGAGTCCTACATCCAGCGCAAGGATGGGCTGGCACAAGAATTCTAAAGATGTCTTTTTTTATTTTTAAATGAAAAGACAGTGTGAGATTTTTAGATATAAAGACTTAGATTTATAGCTTAGCTAGCCAGAAATGCCTTGGAAAAAAATAGGCTAGAATCATAAATTTTGAAAGAAATGTGCTTTAAAACAAAGCATGATTATTTCTTATCTCTGAAGTTTTATTAGCCTGCCATTGATGCATTCATTATTTTCATGACTGATAACATTTTTATCAGCAAAAGGAGGCAGTATTTTTTGATATTTCGTATTTGGTATTTGATACCTGTTTCACAGTCCCAAACCTACTTTAAAAGGATGATTATAAAGAATACATAAGATAGCACACCATAAGTATATTATACAGTGTCAGTGACAAATCTTTTTCTTCTCTTCGTAGAAAATATTATTAGCAGATGTCAGAAAACAGTTAATTTTTGAAAACTCACTTATTTACAAATAAGGCAACAAACAGAAGGCTTCTTTATTTAGAGAATGGCTAGATACCCCAGTGTCCTGGTCTTATATCTGGAATGGAACCATATCCAAAGAGAACACTGTACAAATGATTAGGCCTACCCTCTAAATGGAGTTCCTACCAATTCCATGCATGATAAATAATGGCTACTCTCTTGCCTACATAGGACAGTAAAGAAAGTGAAGGTCACTTATATGTGTTTAATTAATCGTATGACAGATATTGTGTTAAGTTCCTTGTGTTCATAATCGAAGATATCTTCCAATACTCTACTGAAGCATGGAGAGTAATATATAAACATAAAAATGTATTTGTCTATATTTTAATATGTTATGAACTTGTTACCCTCTTCCCCACCCATTCTGTTGACAACAAAATCTTAAATTATAGCCATCTAGACATTCTTAAACCTGGCATTTTAGACAAAAATAATTTGGGGATAGGGTATAGTTTACACTGTTTCTAACTTAAAAGTTTTATCTCTTGCATAGTAGGTACTCATGTGGTCTGACTGACACACAAAGTATGAAAGTAGAAAGGGCCAGTAGAAAGTGGAAAATGAAAGTATCATGTCCCCTTAGCAAGAGAACAGAAAGACTAGGTCAAGCATTCTCTCATTTTCCAAAGATCATTAAAAACCCTTTTGTAACATTAAGTTGTCTATGGGATATAAAGAGTGAGCGTTAAATTAACTTTTACAAGTTTTCTATCTTGAAATATACTTTTAAAATAAATTTGCACCTGCATAAATGTTCTCTTTGAATTAGAGACTTAATCACCACAATTTCGAGAGATACTTTTCCTACCCTTTTGATTCCATTGTTATTGTAATGACAGAAACTCAGTAACACAGTGGGTATCAGTATTGATTATGACTTTTAGAATTTACTTTTTCCCATTATACTTTAATTTCTATCTGAAATAGATCATAATTCTTGATCTGCTGCTGTTTTGGAGTTTTTCTAAGATATTGGACCATTTACTCATGGTGAGATAATAGTGTTCAAATTGACACTGGTAGTCATGAGGTACCCTGGACTCTTTTCTCTTATTTGATGCTCTGTTTTGTGGAATACAATAGTATGTGTAGCCTTCAATGCAGAATTAATCATGAAAGTGAAGTGCATACTTCAGGTACAATCAGCACCATGTAATTACCTCTAACTTTTTGTCTTATGACTTTATTTAGCTGAGCACATGCATTTGATAATAACAAGTAGGCTAATTCAAAATCCTATCAACCACAGGCAATTTAGTCATCATAAATGAAGTCCAGTGTGTTTTAGAGATTGTATCCATTTGACAAGCTAGCAGGTATGAACAGGAAAGGCATAAGACAGGACATAGAGAAGTCAGAATTTGATTTATTAATTTTTTAGGAGAAAAACCTATCAGGCTATATAAGTCTTTTGAGTCTTTCTTTAATGTATATATTCAATATTCAGTTAGGTCTGTTGTTATAACAACTCTAACATCTTATGAACTACAGCATGATAATATGTTAAGAGATAGAGAGGTTGATTATTCTGACTACCAGGAATGTTCTTTTCTTGAAAGAATCTCTATTGGTCAGAGTCAACAGGCACTCTTAGGCCTTTTATGATTCTCCATGTGTAGGTACAACTAATGAACCTGGTAGTTCAGTACTGTAAAGCTCATGGAGAGCCCAGTGAAGGCTGAGTATAGATGAAGGTCTTGGTGCTCAGCATGGCTTGAGGGCCCCGGATTGCAACCCTTTACAGCACGTGAATGTCAAGAGATGAGTCGGGGAGGTGTGCTGTGCTGTGGATGCTCCTCCCAGCTTGAGTCAGCTGTCCATCTTGCTGGCAGTCTGTTGCAGGCTGTCACCATTTCCTCTCACTTTCTTTCTTGCTGCTTTTTTCCCTAAAATTCTGGCCTAGATCTATTTACCCATATAAATAGGCAGGGGCAAATCTGGAAGTGGGAGAGAGGCTCATCTGAGGTATTATGCTGTTCTTTCTCTGTGGAAATGAAGTTTCTCCCTTTTCAAAGTTAAGGGCCTAAGGCTTTGATCTTCCCTGGAGTTAGGGATCCTCAGTGCTGAGCCTTCCACACTCAACTGCCCCTTTCCCTTTGCAGCTCACACTGTGTATTTCTGAATCTACCCACACCACAAAGATAAACTTTCAATATGAAATGCCAAACATTTCCAAAACAAGACTTTTAAGTAGATCTTTTCCTCGGTGTTCTTTCATTGATCTCATTCCCTGGCTAATATGGTTTAGCTGTCTCACCACCCAAATCTCATCTTGTAGTTCCCATAATTCCCACCTGTCATGGGAGGGACCCAGTGGGAGATAATTGAATCATGAGGACGGGTCTTTCCCGTGCTGTTCTTGTGTTAGTGAATAAGTCTCATGAGATCTGATGGTTTTATAAAGGGAAGTTCCCCTACAAAAGCCCTCTTGCCTGCCACCATGTAAGACGTGGCTTTGCTCCTCCTTGCCTTCTGCCATGATTGTGAGGCCTCCCCAGCCATGTGGAACTGTGAGTCAATTAAACGGTTTTCCTTTAAACTTACCCAGTCTCAGGTATGTCTTTATTAGCAGCATGAGAACAGACTAATACATGGCTTGAGGGCATATATTAATACACAGGCATATGCATTATATTTTCAAATATAAATATATGGGCTGAGGAATTATTTTATTTTGTCAATTTGTGACCCATTTTGAAAATATCTGTGCGCATGTTTTTAGAACATCTTGTTGTTTCAGATCAGTGAAAAACTGATTTTTCTCAGAAGTTTTCACTTGAAGGTAGTCAGCATCGAATATTTTGGTATTTGGTTTTAGGCACGCTGTGTATGACTTCTGTTAGTCTGTTGTTAAACAAAATCACTGTGTGATATAGCTCTCCTACCATTAGCATTTCAATAGAACATAGTTAATTGAAAAGGTATGTTTTGACATATATCAACTTTTTAGGAGAAAAGATTATCCCTGAAACCCGTACCCTACAAACTTATAGCACTCTAAATTCTCTACTTTTAAGCTATGTTTTTCATTTCTTCCCGATAGCTGAAACCCTTTCAGTATGCTGCTTAGAATTCATAATCCACTGTTGGCTGAAGTGCCTCTATTAGTAATTTCTTCTTGAAATTAGCCCTTCCCTTTGTTCTTTTCACTGAAACCTGCCTCTCCCCTGAAGACTACCTGTATTCCTTGTCGACATTCTCTTCCTCCTGGACCTGAATGGTGGGTTAAATGTCCACTTTCATCATCACCTCCCCTCTGAAGAAATGCCTATTTTGAAGCCTGTCTTAGTCTATTTCCTGTGACTTGTAACAGAATATTTGAAACTGAATAATTTATAAAGAAAAGACATTCACTTCTTAGAGTTATGGAGGCTGAGAAGTTCAAGGTTGAGCACTGCATCTGGTAAGAGCCTTCTTGCTACACTGCTACTCTACAGTGGGGATGCTCTGTAGAGTCCCAAGGCAGTGCAGGGCATCACATGCTGAGGGGCAGCTGAGAGAGACCCAAACTGGCTTTGATAACAGACCTACTCACACACTAACCCATTAGTCCATTAACCCACTAATCCATGAATGGGTTAATACATTCATGAGGGCTCTGCCCTCATGACCCAGTGACCTCATAGAGGTTTCACCTCTTAATATGGCTGCAGTGGGGGTTAAATTTTAATGTGAGTTTGGAGGGAGCAAACATTCAAACCATAACAAAGTTCCTACCATCAATATAGACCGCCTGCTATCCCTCCTTGTTATCATTTCAAGAAACTTAAGTTACTATCCCTGGGTTATTCAAGATTTTAACTCTAATATTTTGTGACTTTCTAACACTACTCTTACTGTAATTGATTGTGATATCCACATCCACTGACCCATAGCCTCGCTTCTCAGAACCTTGACACCTTATCCTTTAATGATCTTGCCTTCCATTCTACTCATACTTTAGTCACACACTCCCACTGTCACACCCTGGAACTTGTCCTTAGTGAAAACTTCACCTTCTCTGTTCAAACAGGGTTGAGTATCAGGCTGTCTAACAAATACCCCTATTTTTCCAGTTCACTCCCTTTCTTTTTCTGGCTCCAAGAATAATACAATCTGACCAGTACCTGCAGTTCATTGATACTTAACTCGTCAGAATCCTAAATACTTGCTGAGTTGTCATATATTTCTTTTTACAAGTTAGGTTCCATGATCTATCAAAAATAACCAGCCAAACAAAAAACCTTTCTTGGATATTTTTTCTACTCCACTACCCCTTTCTCTTTTGCTTATTTGACTAGAAAAATCTCAACTCCAGTTAAAACCAGCATTTCATCTACTGTGCTCCTGCCCAGCTGAATGTGATTGGAGAAAACTATAAATATCATGCGGACTGATTTCATGACCAGTAATCTCAAGTGGACTAGTGGTGTGCACAGAAATCCTACATTTCCCTGCTGCACTCTGTCATTCTCTTAACGAGTAATTCACAACTATTCTTTCTCCTCAAATTTCCAGTCTTTCTTTCCCCTTCTCAGTTAGCATGTTTACAGTTTCCCTGAGAAAATGTAAGAAATCCAAATACCAGTCTCATCATCCCAGCTACCTCCCTACTGATAGTTTATACTTATATCAGTCTTACCTCCTGTTACTGTGTATGAACTGTCTCAGTTAAATATAAAAGGCTAAACTCTCCAGTTAGGCACTGGAACCCATTCCCTCTCTGTGATGAAAGTTATAGCTCCAGTTATTTCTAAACTGTCCTGTATTACCAATCTTTTTTTTTTTTTTTTTTTTTTTTGGTCTTTACTATGTCATTCCCATCAGTACACCAACATTTTGAAGTTTCTCTTTCACTGTAAACAAAGTAGACAAACCCCAAACACCCCCCCCCATTCCATATTGCCCTTGAGCCACCACCCTCCCTCTCTCTTTCTCTCTCTCTCTCTCTGCTCTCCTTTGCAATAAATCCCTTGAAATATTTTTTAAAGTTACCTTGCTATCATCAATTTCTCTCTGTTGTCTGTTGAATCTAATCCATTCTGTGTTTTGCCCCATCACTCTTCTAAAACTGTTTTTAATAAACTAATCAATGACTTTCTTATTAAGATTGGCAATGGCTTTCATTGATAGAAAATCAATGTTACTAAATTGTTTAATTTTCATTTCTCTCCTGACTTGACCTATCAGCACTCTTTGATATGATTGATTACTTAGTCTTCTGTGAGATCTTTTCTTTCCCCTTGGAAAATTATTTATGATGTTTGAATAGAAGAGTAAAATGACAAAATTTTACTTCAGAAAGAGTCATCTTGTTAGGATGAAAAAAGAGAAAAAGAAATATAAAAAGAATTGCCATCATCAAAGGGATGGGTAATAATCAACATAATTAGATTGTGTTCCTATAAAAATAAAGTATAGAAGATATATTTTAAATACAGAACTAATGCAAAATGCAGCTGATTTGATATTAAAGTGAGAGTAAAAAAAAAAAAAAAAACCTGTATTTGCAGTAACAAGTAACCCTCTAATGTCAGTGGCTTACAGTAACAAGCATTTATTCCTTATTCACAATACATGGCACAGCTGTGAATTACCTGCTGTGACTTGACTTGATTTGTTTTCTTATTACTAGACCCAGACTGAAGAAGCAATGCCTGTTTGGGATGTCTTTTCTTAAGACAGAGGGGAAGGGCAAAAGAAGCAGCAGAAACTTGCACTGACCCTTAAAGATTCTGGCATATCCCATGAATGTTCATATTCCATTGGCCAAAACACATCACATGGCCAAGGCCAAAAGTCAATGAGATAGATATGTATAATCCACAAAAAGGGAAAGTAGATAGAATATTTGTAAATAATCATACAGCTTACTATAGTGGCAATTCATACTAGTTTCTTTCCCTCTAAAGTGATTGTGAAAATGATGAGCAGAAATAGAAGATGTAGTAGAAGGGATGGATTTGGGAAGGGAGAAGATGAATTCAGTAAGAAACATATTGTGTGTGGGCTGAACATTCAGGAGGAGATGTCAGGCAGGCGGTTTGAAATGGAAAACTGGCACTTAGGAAAAAGTACAGGCTAAAAATTTTGAGTAGAGTCAAGAACCGATTATTTGGGAACACAGGATTTTGGCAAAGGAGGATGAGGAGATACAACTACAAGAAAGAGACTAGCTGGTTCGCAAACTCAAGTGTTGAGTAAAATGCATCTTGATAATAATGCCAATTGGTGATCTACAACTAAGTCATCCAGACTCATTCAGCAGTGGGTTTTGAGTTCTGTAAATTTGTCAGAGACAATGTGGCATAGAAATTAAAAGTACAAGCTTAGGAATGCAAAAGCTGGGTTTCCCTGCCTGCTCAGCCATTTTGTAAATCTTAGCCGAGATTGGGTAAGTTACTTCACTTCTCCAAGCTTGTATCCTTTTCTGCAAAATAATTAACAATGGTGTTTACCCTTGCAGGATTATTGAGAGGATTAAATTAGATTATGCCTATAAAATGTTCAGATAGTTCCTGGCTCATTTTAACTAATGAATTGGTGTAAGTAATATTGCTAACAAAATTGCATAAAAGAAAACACTAACTCTGGCTTTGTTTACATTTGTTTTAATAGGAGTCTCTTCTTGAAACGTATGTTCTCTATTTACTAATGTTGAAAATTTTATTGACAACTTAACAAGAATGTCTGGGATATGTATTATTAGGCAATTATGTGAAAAATGCAAATAAGATTCATTTCAATTATAAAACATATGCAGCATTTTAAGTAATAGTGTATTTATTTTTTGATTCTTTACACCCAAATGCTCAGGTCTTGTTCCTTCCAAGAGTATGGCTGCACAGCACACATACTTATTGCTACCAATATTTTTATCACAGTGAATTTATGAGAGTCTGGTTGGACAATGTGGATACTATTTACCTGCAACCTCTTAAATTTGTATGCCTAATGAGAAGTCATACAGTAATAAACATTATTTAAGGGGATTAATCATTGCTGAGGGATCTTTTCATTTAACCAGCCTTGGAAGTTGGCTAGAATTAAAGACTTGGAAAGATGTATATATTCTACTGCCGGCATTTCTGCAGCCCCTCTGTGGTACAGATTCACTTTGCATTTTATTCTTTCCTCTATTATCACTTCTTTCCATCGTTACATGTCCTCATCTATGTGTTGGCATCCCAGTGGTTTCACTGGGCTTCTTTCATCGTAGTAAAAACTAATCTTTCATGAAGAAGACACCCTATATGACACCAACACTTTTTCCTATTTTTGAATTACCTGCCTATGAAGTCTTTAAAATTGTCAATGAAACAATGGATTTTCTAGAGCCTGTAGCCCATATAGCTCTTTTATGTTATTTTTGTGGTTTTCCTGTCAAATAGTTTTTGGTGTTTATTTTCTTTAAGCATCACTAGCCATTTGTTAGGCTGCAGGGCTGATTAGAATCCAGACTTCCATATGAGATTTACAGATGTTGTAGAATTAGAGAAAATTAGCTTCAGGTCTGGCAGTGATTTTCTAAAAATGGTTCCATTGATCTCACTGAAATCAAGGATTTCTTTGCTGAGCTGCCAAGATACATAAATTTTCTGTGAGAGCTGATTTTGTAACAGACCTTGACATGTATGGTCTAATTCTAGAAAACAAACTTCTAGCTGAAAATCAACAGCCTAAAAGAGGATTAAAGATGATGTTGGTATCTGCATGTATATTTTGTCCTGTATAGCACAGAGGAGTAGGGAAAGTCACTGGACACATTCAGAAGGAACCCCAAAGCGTCTAGATGTTACCAAAGTAACCACCCTGGAAATTGCAATGTACAGCAAGAAATGAGTATTTCAGAGATGGGGTTGTAACCTGGGTGGGAATTAATGCTTGGTTTTATGTCATTTGACTTAAAAAAAATATGACAGCAATGTTAGTGAGTCGTAATCTAGCAGTGGTCAAGGAGACAATTATAAAATGTCAGCTCTAACCTTCTTGTCTTTCTCTAGAAATAGTGGTTCATGAAATATAAATTATGAAGTTAATTTTCTTCTTTTGATTTTTTTCCTGTACATATTCCTTCGGTGTTTTAGAAATAACATGGCCAGCTAATTATTTTTATGGGTCTATATATATTTTAGATTTAATTAGGGATCTATTTATTTGTCCTAGTTTCACAGATAAATTATAATAATAGCAAATTATAACAGATTAATTTGAATCTTCACTTATCGATCAACATAATTAATATGAACTATTTTATTTATTGCAAAAGGAGTATCAGAGAACAGTATCACAGAAAGCTTTTGCTAAATTAAAAGCAACACACCTCTCTTCCAAGCATAATTGATGCTACCATTTTCTTTTCCTTTCTAGTGTTTCTTCACATATATATGATATATATGATATATCATGTATATTATGAATGAACTCATATAACTTATGAGGGTCATTCAATTTTATATACCTCTTATTCACTTAACATAATGGTTTTTATAATTTTTGTTAGCAAGACTTTACTGTTTAACTATACAATTCAAATAATATATATATAATACATTAAAATCAATTAGTTGTTCTGAAATGCATGTGAAGAAAAATAAGTATATAAATGACATATACAAAATATAACAGTCTAAAATATAAAATTCATTCAATTGTTGTCTTTTCCTTCTAAATGTCTTTCCAACAAAGAATAAAACACTATTATTATAGAATGTGTGAATAGATTATCACTGCAAACAGTATTATCTCAGCTGAGTGGACAGAGGGAAGACCCAGTGATGACATTGGTCTTGCGATTTTTCCCTTCACTTTCACCTTCCCGTAGTTTATTGACACGCTATTGTATAAAATCACAGATGCTGCTAATAGTGTCCTCATTCAAAAGGAAAAATAAAAAACACTTCATTCTACTTTTTTCTTCTCTCTTTGTCCTCTTAAGAGAGAAGATCAGGAAACAACGAAAATAAGCAAACCTCTAATCTGGAACTCTATTTAAATCCTACTATTCTTGCGACCACAGCAGCTCTCTAAGTCTTGCCTACCTTAGGCAGCAAATACATACTTTTACAGGGTCCCCAGAGAATTTGAAGATGGGCTGCCTACCCAGAATCGGAGAGTATGAGCTGGAAAATCACCGTGTGTCCCACATCACTGTATAATGGAACCCAAAATAGACATATCATACTAGCAAAGACAGGATCCAAGAAAACACTGACACATGTAAACATTATATAAAGCCCCAAACATCTTCTCTTATCAGCATTTCGGTCAGTAATTTTAGCTTTGGACCTTTTACTAGGAACTATACAGTTTACTGCTAATAGGTGTCATTGATCTCTTAGTGTTTGGGATTATGAAGGGATTCTATTCTCCATGTGTGAAATCAACATAATAGGAATGTTTGTGCCTTGCACTGTCTTTGCAAATATGGCAGGTCAGGTAATTTTTATTTAGTATTTAGTCAATCACTTTACCATTTTTTCCCATACCACCGTTCTCTTCCCCTTTTCCCAAAAAAGTCAATTTATGGACTTCAACCAATTTGTAAGTTCAGATTTCTTTCTTCTGAGGTTTTAATTCAGGTAGAGAAAATAAGTAAATACAGGTGGGACAAACAAGGAAAATAATACATGCTAGACCATAAAGTAATGTTATAATTATTATGAAAGCATTCAGATGGCCATTTTAACATATTTTTAAAGCCACCATTTTAGCATATTAAGAGAACCACAGCTCTTTGCTTTGTTTAAACAGGCATGCTGGTATTTCTGATTTATCAAAAACTAATCTATAAAGCCTCTGAATATGTAGGCTTGTCAAAAATATACTGTATTTAACTCTGTAGAGGTTTCTTTTCTTTATTTTTAAGATGAAATAAACTTCACTGCAGTTATTTTATTAGTTTGGATGCTGATTTTTAAGTTTACTATTATGAATGATTTTTGTAATGTTCATTCAGTTTGAAGGTACTAGTTAGTTACAGGATCAAGAATGGAAATTACAACTCAAGATTTGATGAGATACTAGTTGGTTCCCCTCTGCCTCCTCACCATGTGTAAGTTGACACCTTTGATAGCCAGTATACATCCAGCCTGTTGACAGTACTTCTTTAGACACCGCATCTAACTCATAAAGAATAATTTGTCATCCCAAGGGATTCAGTGTATCTGTCCAGCTTCATCTTCTATTCCTCTTTAACTTAAACTTTGATCAGCAGATGGGCTAATATCCTAAAGCTCTAAGCTTTTGGTCTCCCTTCAGAATCTACTCAGAATTACCTACCTCTCATACTTGGATTTAAGCTGTTTCTCTTCTACATTGGAGTGCCTGGCTTTTTTATGATCTTGTTTGCATATTTTATTAATTTACCTCTGTCGCTTTGTTGCAAAATTAGAATCATCGTCTAGGTTTATCTATCTCTCTTATCTCCAGTATGCCCTGAATCAAGCAATTGCTACTATACTTTGTATATGACTTCCTCCCCCTACCCAAATACATATATATATAAAGTTGAATTATACATATATATATAGTTGAATTAAATTGAAAGTGTTCCTATACACATGCTTCTTTGATTTTAGTACTACAAATGATTGTGGATGGTATAATACTAAGCAATAAAAAATTCAAAAGTGTTAAGCAGTTTATCCAAATTCTAATTTAAGCTTGTTTGAATTTAAAACCTTTTCTACTAACATTAACCATATTGCCTGAAGATGCCTGATGTCACCACAGAAATTTTGTCTCAAATGATTCCAAGTTGTTAGATTAATGTAAAGTATATGATGAGCTTTTTGGAACATTTTCTCAGTGATCATGGTGCCATCAATGCTAAATAGAACCTTGTTGCCAGTATATCGTGAACCTCATTACAGAGTAACCCTGAGCACTTATTTTGTAGGTTCTGGTTAAAATTGATACCATATATATTTTAAAAAAATTTTGAGTTTTTCAGGCACAAAATCTGCTATAGTTGACACATCATACCACTGTCTTTATGACCTATCTTTAAAGTGATACAAAGACCTACTATATTAGTTGTTTTCATGTTTCTAAAATTCATTGATTTCAAAGATAAAAGTCAAAAAGATGTGAAAATTCCATAACAGTCTTTTCATGGGATCTATCTTTTCACTTTCAAACTCTAACAATAAAAGTGAAAGATGAATGGTGTTTTGCGAGGTATCAGAAGTACTTCTGTGCCGTGCTGTATTCTGTGTGTGTGTGTGTGTGTGTGTGTGTATGTGTGTGTGTGTGTGTGTGAATATGTGCAAACATAAATTTTAGCTTTTTACTCAAATATGATATTGGGAAATGATACAATATAATTCCAAAGTATGCAGTTTACATTTAAAATGCATTTTTGAAACAGACTTGATTGCTAACATAGCTAATTAATGCAGACTCTCTCTACTTATAGTATGTGCTTAAAGAGTTCAAGATCATAGAAATAATATCTGTAATTTCTACTGATGTTTTGGGATTGAAAAACTCAGTCGAATATAGTAATAGTAGTAACCTTACTTTTGCCCTTAATGTTGACTTCAGAATAGAATTATGTTGGATTCCTTGAAGGTATATTATTAGCCCTATCTTGCTAAAATGCATAACTCTTTGATTAATGTTGACAATTTTAATTTGTAAAGCATTAAAAGTTCAGCAATTGATTCTATGATAAATACTCACTACTCAGCATGCTCAATTGACACAGTAATTTAATTCAAAACAAATGTTAACTGAAAACAGTGTATTAATCAGAGTCCATAAAATTCACCTGTTAATAGGCTACATTTCTTGTGCAATTTTTCCTTTTCTTATTTTTGTTTTTAAACAGAGACAGAATACACAGAATCACTATCCTGCAGAGTACATTCCCCATAAAGCACTCACTCACTCTAAATTAAAGAGTTGTCATAATGGAAAGAAAGAAAATGATAATTTTGTGAATATTTCTTACCCCGAAATTCATTCATTACTCATTCACCAAATATCCACACCTACAGTATATAGCACTGGGGACACAGTAGTGCACAAGATAAACCAGGACACAGATTTCATATAACCTAGAATTTTGCAAAATTTCTTGAATTCTTAGAAAGTTGACATTCAAATTCAGGGTTACTGTAACATTGCAAACAGGTACCTGTACAAATTGGGAGAAATGCATGCAAAGAAAAATAAATCTATAAATGTTATATTAAAAACAAAGTATAACAGGTTTAAATACAAACTCATTCAATTACTGTCTTTTCTTATCAAACAGAAAGGACGTTGGAGGGGTGGGAAGAGGCCTGCCTCATGTAAAATAGTTTGTTGATATTGAGGGAGGGCCATAGTGTATAAAATAATAGATCTTTAAACATTTGCTCACACTTAGTATGGTAATATTTTTCTAACACCAGAAAGAAACTCATTTCACCCTTTGAAAGTGTTAATTATTTTCTAAAGTGTTTCATCCATATTCACTTGGGCCTTCAGCCAAATTTTAAGGCTATTTTAGGTTAGGAAATACAGACATTGTTTCTCCCTGCTGCAAGGCACAGAACAATGTATATACTTGGCTTTCATGTATCAGGTATTAGCTGGTTGGTTGGTTAAATCCCCTGGGGAAACATGCTAAACCATGTCTACTTCCTGCAGTAATTTTCATTTGGTCAAATCCTGGTGAACAGATTTTGTTCTGTTCATCTTTTTAAGCCCGGTAAGCACCTAGCAAATTCCTGAAGTACGAATGAATAAATAAAAGAAGAATGAGTTAACAATATACAATGAATATGAATCATTAACATTTTCAAGTGACAAAATTTGTGATAGTCTTTGCTGTGAACAAGCAAATTCAGGTGTAGGTTTTACATAATGCACTTTTATTTGTTATTTAACAATTAAAATGGGCTAAATTAAGAATCTCAGTTACAGATAATTACTCATCTATCTTTTTCTACATTTCATATGCTCACTGAGGACAAAAGCTAATTTTTACTTGCCTTTCTATAATCAGCAATTAGTACAGAGCCAGAAATATAGCAGGCACTAAATAGATCAATTATGGAGCACAAGAACAGAGGGAACATTTCGATCTCTGGTTAGGAAATCCAAAGTGCCCTTCAATCTCATGGAGCGTGAAGTTGTAATGGAAGTAATACAGCAAGTCCAGATATTGTTTTTGGAAATAAAACACATAACACTATGGTGTAAAGATTTGTACAGCGGTGGAAAAGGTATAGGGAGTAGAGACAATAAACCCTCTGTTTTAGTTTGCCAAAACAAAGACACTCTGGGGATTAAAAAAAAAAAATACAGTTTTAAGTAGAAAATCAAACTCTTTGAAAAAATAAAAATGAAATACACAAACTTATTTACCAAGTAAAATTGTTTCTTACCCCAAATCATCTTTAATTTTAAATTTAGAAAACATATTGATCCCAAAGGACTGTTGTTTACAGAGACAAGACTTAAAAATAATAATTTTAGTTATTTATTTTTCTTTTTTAGAGATAGGACCTCACTTTGTCATCCAGGCTGGAGTACTAGAGTACAGACTGCTTGGGCTCAAGCAGTCTTCCCCAGCATCTGGGACTATAGGCACACACCATCACGCCTGGCTACATTTTTAATTTATTTTTAGAGATGGAGTCTCTCCATGTGGCCCAGGCTGGTCTCAAACTTCTGGTCTCAAGCAATCATCCCACTTTTGCTTCCCAAAGTGCTGGGATTACAGGCATGCACCACCATATCTGACCTAGTTTGTTTTTTAAGGTGAATTTCTAACATATCAATTTTGAATACAATCTGAGGATTAGATATTTATGCTATGTGTCTATTGATTTAAGAGTTTATCTGAAAGCACTGTAACAAAAATGGTTTGTGAAATCTTGAGCCAGTTGAAATCAGCTTGTCTTTTATATCAAAATACGCATAGAAAATATTTATTTCAAATGCCTGAGATTTAACCTATGTCCAGGTTGTTAAATGATGGACTTTTTTTTTAACTGAAATAAGTCAATGGATATAATGGTGCAACATTTTAATGAGAAGAAAGTAATTTCCCAAGCCAAAAAAATTGCACTTAGTAAAATGCAAGAAATTACTAAGATGATTGCAAACTGCATATTTAAACTTTGAAGATATTAACACTGTCATATCAATCAAGAATATCCTAAGGCATTTAACCTAATTATAAGACTTTGTAAATATACAATTATAAATATGTAGTATTTTATTTACTTTAGTTATTCTTTAAAATACTAAGGAATATGACGAACATTGAGGAAACAGTGAAGATGTTTTTAATTACCAGGTTATAAATCTGAAGCAAATAGTATCTAACATAGTTCCTTGTATGTCAAAATTATTAAAGATATTTCTTCGCTTGGCCAGGCATGGTGGCTCACACCTGTAATCCCAGCACTTTGGGAGGCTGAGACAGGCAGATCACGAGGTCATGAAATTGAAAATATCCTGGCCAACATGGTGAAACCCCATCTCTACTAAAAATACAAAACTTAGCTAGGTGTGGTGGCACATGCCTGTAGTCCCAGCTACTTGGGATGCTGAGGTTGGAGAATTGCTTGAACCCAGGAGGTGAAGGTTGCAGTGAGCCAAGATCCTACCACTACACTCTAGCCTGGTGACAGAGTAAGACTCCATTTCAAATATGTATTTATAAAGATATAAATATATATATATATATATATTTCTTGACTTGATAGCATATTTGATATGTTTCATGTAATGCATTTACTTTGTCAGTATACTACCTACCATAGCACAGTGCATGAAACCTCTGTACCAGAATATCTTACAAGTTATTTAGGCATGATAATAAGATATTCTAATTTCTGAAATTGACTTCTATAAACGTCCTCAATCACTTCAAATTCAACTCTTGAAGAGACAACAAGAGAGAGAAAAAGAGAAAGAATATGAATGTAAGCACAAAGTGCAAACATATTTGTACATGTTTAACAAGAAAGAGAACACTTGAAGAAGTACAGAGTAGCTCAGTGTGACTACATGTAGGTAAACAATGGGAAAGGAGGCTAAACCTTAGGCAAAGATCAGACTTTGAAGAGTGTTTGTACCATGCTAAAGTTTACAGAATTTATTCCTGCTCTTTGAGGGTGCATTGCAAATCCAGGCAAGAGGGAGAGATACCAGTTGGGAGAGTACAGCAACAATCTACTGGGAAATGGTGAGGTGTGTCGTGAAGACAATGGCAACACAGATCAAGACATGCAGATGGAGGAAATAAAGATCCAGTTGAGCTTGGTGACCAGTTGGATATAGTTTGAGATAATGCATGATGGAGCAATCTAGGTTTTTGTCTTGGGTAGGTGCTTCCATGATAGTACTCAGAATGAATCATATAGTTGTATAGGTTGAATCCCACCCATATTTGCACAATAGAGAGGCTGTCTAGCTGAAATCCAGATGACACTCTGCATGCTAAGCTATGCTTCATGGAACTGTACAAAGGCAGTTGCTACATAGGCTAGTGGCAGATCTGGAAGTAACCTATATGGAATATAGGAGATGAGGTGGCTTTGGTATAAACCCTACTGATAAATTTTATTTCCTGATCCTATTATTTTGACTCATATTAGCCCAAGAAGAGTATTCAGTATTTCATATCCCTGAAGGTAAGACAGAGTAGTATTAGATTAACTATTTGACAAATAAAAAGGATCAAGTCTAAGATCAGGCCCATCAATCAACACCTCATAGGATATGTCCCAACCTATTATACGGCTTCCCCTATAAATAAAATCTAGTTCTCTTGTCTGGAGAGAAACAGGGAATAACATCATAACCTGTGCTACAAACTGCTTGAACAGGAGCTACTTCTGTCCAAGGCTTTATATCATTCTTTCTGGCAGGCCCCTCTGTTTGTCCTCAGCAAATCCTGGGAAATTTATTTCTGCTCTAGTGATGTAAAAGCTCTCTGTTTGAGATGAAGGGCTGCCCGATTTACCAGATCTGTATTAGTCTGTTCTCGGTGCTAATAAAGACATACCTGAGACTAAATAATTTATAAAGGAAAGAGGTTTAATTGACTCACAGTTCCACATGACTGGGAAGTCCTCACAATCATGGCAAAAGATTAAAAAGGAGCAAAGTCACATCTTACATGGCTGCAGACAAGAGAGCATGTGCAGGGGAACTGCTCTCCATAAAACCATCAGATCATGTGAGACTTACTCAGTATTACAAGAGTAACACACAGGAAAAACCCGCCCCATCAATTCAATTACTTCCCATTGGGACCCTCCCACAACACATGGGGATATGGGAGCTACAATTCAAGATGAGATTTGGGTGGGGACACAGCCAAACCATATCAAGTTCTTTCTTTGTTACTGGGTATCATATCCATTCTGTTGAGGTTCTGAGCCTTTCCAGTTACTGTGACTCCTCTATCTTCTGTCTGTGCTAAGACTCAGTGACCTCTCTCTGGCTTGCTTCTGCTTTCTCCTGATTTCTTCTGTGCATGTGCTCACTCTAGTTTGCCCACCTGAGGTGAGAGTTGGTCCAGGTTAGCAACAACAATCTGTGGACTGAAATCCTCTTTAGGGAAGAAGCAAAATTCAAATGGAAGTTACTAAACCAAGCTCAGAAACAGAGACCAGGGTGTGGGAAGTAAGGCAGTAGCCTGAGAGCAGCTGCCAGTGTTTTAGACCTGGAGATATGTTAGGTCATCAGCAATGAGGAGACTGCCTGCAGAATCCTAGAAAATTAAGACATCTGGTCAGGCAAAGTCATATCACCAGCACACTTCCCTTTTCAAGTTGAATCCCTTTCCTCTGTTAAGAGGATTCAAGTGTCATTCTTGCATTTTATCTTCTCTTCTATATCCATGCTTGCAATATAAGGAGACAGCAGTTGGCTGTTTGTGCTAGAAAATATAAATGGCCATTTTGAAAGCATGCCAGACAGGCTCTGCAGCAAGTTTTCAATGTTACTGCTGCCATCTGTTGTTCTTCAGTGCTGGGATGTGAATCTCTTGGCAAACATCTCTCTAAATCTGAACTATCTTTCACCCCCATCTAGAGATATTCACTGAAGTGCCTTTTTAAAGCAATGTTCCTTACCAAGGCAATGTTCTGAATGTTTTAAAATGGAAGAATCTGGAATTTTTTTTATTATAACACATTTTGCATATCTCAAAGCAAAAATCCATTTCTTCATACTTAATCATGATAATATTTCCCTTTTAAATATAAGAAATATTTTATTGAATTAATACTTTAACATAGCTATTTCAAGTAAGATAAAACATAACGGATTTCTGTTTTCAACCTTGTTCATAGTTACCTCTGTAACTAAGTTGTTGAGCTTTATCTAAGATTTTTTATTTTTATATAATGTTTCCCTTTTCACTTAACCTTAAAATTATAGTAATTTGGGAACTTCTGTTCCTCTGAAACAGAAAGCTGATGCTGAAGATATTTCAAGGAAGAAAGAAGGTTTTTAAAAGGAGAGACAATTTAGCTCAGACTTAATAGCTGTGATTGCTATTTACTAAGCAGAATGCCAATAACTAAATTCTCAGATATCCAAAAAATAGCCTGTACATTCTCAAAAGTGAAGATTACACATTTCCTAAGTTAAGGTAAAAGTTGTGTCTCTGTAGCATCTTACTGATTCTATATTCTCATTCTGCCATAATAATGTCACTAAATAAATGTTTGATGCACTAATAAATGAATAAAACTATTCATGGTAATGATTCTTTAGAAAAACAGCTAAGTTTTGTAATTTTTGTTTTTTTTAAATTAAAAATATAAATATAAAAACATTTTCAAAATACTTGAATTTCTAGTTAAATGTACACATTTTAAGTTGTCTGTCTTTAAAAATAACTTTTCCACACACTGTAATATTTAAAACATCATGATATTACTATAAAACATCAACAAATAGGCCAGTGGAAAACATGTGGTAATCACTAAAAATGTTAAGACTTGATAAGTAAATCACAGTAATAAATAGAAAAGAAATAGTTGTATAAAAAAGGATTCTCACATTTCTCACCTTACCATAAAAATGGAATATGAAAGAAGGAAGAGGAGGATAAATCAAATTATATCATAAAATTTTCTGGGAGAAAATATTACAGGAGAAAATATGAAATATTTATAGAGTTGACTAAAACATTTTTGAAACTTATACATAAAAATATCATTAATTAAAAGGAAAAACAAACAGATTTGGGAAATATTTGAAACTTTTTTAACATTTAAAAATGTAATACAAATGGATTATTTAAGCTCAGTTGCAAAAATACACAAAGGACACTGACAATGTCTGGAAATAAACTTAGCTAAGTAAGTTATAGAAAAACTCAGTCTCACAATTTGACAAATGGAACTTAAAACAATTAATATAATTAGTAACTATTTTTACATGTCAAAACTTTTGAATTACTAAAGGAAACCACAATGCCTGAAAGTATCCAGGGTTTTTTTTTCTTTATAATTTTGGCACTGTCATATGGGTGACAGGAATTGAAGTGATACTGTTTCTTCAGTTATTGAGTTGCACCTGCAGTGTTTCAAATGTCCAAATCCTGTGAATCAGTAATTCTCTTTTTGTATATTTATCCTAAGACAATAATTCTAAATGTAATCTTAATATATATGTACAAAGTTATTCATTGCAGTGTTATTTATAATGGTTAGAAAATTGTAAAATGCTTTATGCATCATAAAATACAAATTGTTAAATATATAATAGTCCATATGATATAATTATATCATTATTATAAATAATGAGTTAGAAAATAATTTAAGAGCATTAAAATAATTATAAGGCAATATAAAGTGAACGAATGATGTACAGATACTATAATCAGCAGAGTGTTAACTAGGTAAATTTTCATGTGTGTGTATAATACTTCCTAAAAATGACTAGACAGAAATCATCAAAATGCTAATGGTGGTTACTTCTGGGTGGGATTACAGATCATTCACTTTGTTCCTTTTATGTATTTCTGCACTGCCCAGCCTTCCACAGTGAGCATATATTGGTTTTTAAATTTATATAAGATGGAAAAAGATACCAAATGGTCTTCAATGAATCCTGGAGTTAACTTTCATGTGTGTCATATGTTATATTCTAAAGTTACCACAAATAGAAGACTTTTAAATCAACTTGTACCTATTTCAACTATATAACAGCGTCTTTAAAATGAGCATTGACTTAAACTACCAAAACCATCGTGAGGATTATTCAAGTAATGTGTTTAAACAAAAGAAATTTTAATAAAATTACTTTATCTCCTTTGTGATTTCAGCCCATTTAAAAAAAAAACAGATGTTTCTACTCTCCTTCAGATATCATTAAAATATAAACTTCTGCCTGACTGCATAAATCCCTTTTAAACTAATATCACTTACTACGTTTAACTAAGTCTACCTAGGGCTTCCTTTTATAAAGAACAAGAGCTTTCCATTTTTTGTTCACCTAGCTCTTTCTGTTGCCACAGTAAAATAGCTGTAAATCTTCATTATTTATATTCTAGAGAAAAGAAAAGGAAATAAAAAGGTCAGTGTATAAAGTTTATTGGTTGTTCCCTTTACTCAAAACCCATATGGTATTAATGTTAGTCTCTATGAATATTTCATGGATAAAATCAGAACTTTAAGCGCATACTAAAAATAATAAGAATGGAAAGACTTTAACCTTATGTTTATATGAATTTCTAGTTTATCAAGAAGTTTGTAGGCTGTAGACTATCAAGTCTTAGGCTGTGATATAGTAACCTCATATAGACTGCCCTTGATATATGAAAATAATGGTACTAAGTACAAACAGAAGATGAGATTGAAATGATGCTTTGAGTCCTCTCAATTGATTCTTTTTTCCTACACTTTCCCCAAAATTGTTTTATGCCTATATTGTAGGAAAGCATACAGGAGACCTAGAGTCTTTTTTCTTTCATCACTTTCCAGTCAACCGCAAATCCTATCATCTTTACTGCAAAATATATCTTGAAACTCCCTTCTTTTGATTTACTTGTAACTCCCCATCAAAAACTGAAGAATGTCACAGTAATTCATTAAGCTCCCCTCTTGCACTCTACCTTTAATATATTTATAGCACTCAAGTGTTTTTAAAACATATCTGCTTATGTCATTTTACTGCTCAATACTATTGCACTTCTAAGATACTCTAATTTCTTAGCACTGTATATAAAATCCTTTAAGGGCTGCCCTGCTCACCTTTTCAGCCTTAGAACTATGTATTTTCTTTTGCCTGCTGTACTTGAACCACTGGTTCTTGATTTTTGTTACTTCCAGGTTTTTACACTTATTTTTATAATAAATGTGAAATACACTTTTTGACAATATTTATAAATATTTATTTTTCTTTATTGCTCTTTCCCCTAATGTTTAGTCTTCATTTGGCTGCTTAATGGCTATCTAAAGTTATCTCCTCAAAGAAGCAGTTCTTTATTCACCCAAATCTTCTAGTCCGTCTCTGGAGTTTTCTTCTCACTTAATCCCCTTGGTTTTTGCCACAATTTGTAAGAATTTGCAATTTGGAGTGTTAGAATGAGGGAATGAATCACAGGTAATGACTATGGTTTGTGACTATGTAAGCCTGGATTCATTACTGATTTATTCCATAAACATGGAGTCACTACATTTAGTCAAATGCCAATCCTCGGCAGTGAGACTCTGAAAGAGAATCTGCTTCCCCCACCGTAAACCACAAAGTGAAACAACTCAGAATGTACATAAATTACAGAGTGGAAGCACACTAGAAGTAACACAGATGTGGAAGAGGTAAAGTGTCCTTGAAAATCATGGAAAGATTCATAAAGGGAATGACATTTTAACTGGATTCTAGACCAGTTATTCAAGCTCCACCAGGTTGCACAGTTAATGAGCAGTGACAGGATGACATACCTTAGAAGGTGAAAGGAATCTTTTTTAAACTACTGTAAAAGTCATGTACATATACATTTTATAGGTCAAGAGGAATGTATTTAACATAAAATCATTTTAGTTTATCAGTGTTTATATAGACTTAGGTTTTTCTGATTCAAAACCTCTTTTAATGACTTGTGCTTTTCTTCATGGTAATAAAACATTTTCCCAGGAAGTGCTGAATAAATCTTCCTTAAAATACATTTTATTGCTTTCTATCAATGACCCTGAAGTAATACAGAATTTACACTTCAGTGGTTGCAGTGCTCAAACTTGACAGGCAGCGCACTGTGTTTGCTGATATAAGAGGTCTGATATAGGGCTAAGTGGTTTGTGATCATTTAGTTTTCAGGAGAAAATAATTGACTTAGCATTTTGATACTAAAACCCAAAGCCTAACAGTTAATTCTTGGTGTTTTAAATTATTATTGCAAAGATTATATTGTGCCTAATAATATGAAAATATTTTATATAATATTTAAAAAGTATATCTCTTTCTTGGTATTATTTAAATTACCATAAAAATGGGGGGAAAGTTATACTGAAATGCAATAGGATGTTTTAAAAGTGGTCCTTTGATTTTGTTAAGTGTTTCCTAGTTTTCCTCTGTAAACAAGAAGTGTACCCACAAGTTTTCATGAAATGGTCTCATGAATATCTAAGGTTACAGTCCATAGTCTCATCTGAGACAAGGAAAGTCCCTTCCACCTATGAGCCTGTAAAATCAAAAGCAAGCTAGTTACTTCCTAGATACAATGGGAGTGCAGGTATTGGGTAAACACAGCTGTTCCAAATGGGAGAAATTGGCCAAAATAAAATGGGTTACAGGGCATGCAAGTCTGAAATCCAGCTGGGCGGTCAAATTTTAAAGACCACCTCAGCCTGGACTTTATTGTTTATATCACTATAAAAATTTTTGTCAAAGCCATTCAACAAGTCTCTACTCCAAACTTTCCCACATTTTCCTATCTTGTTCTGAGCCCTCCAAATTGTTCCAAAATGATCTCTTTTGACTCCATGTCTCACATCCAGGACATGCTGATGCAAGAGATAGGTTCCCGTGATCTTTGGCAGCTCTGCCCCTGTGACTTTGCAGGTTGTATCACCCCTCCCGGCTGCTTTCACAGGGTGGCATTGAGTGTCTGTGTCTTTTCCAGGAACAAGGTGCAGGCTGTTGGTGGACCTACCATTCTGGGGTTTGGAGGATGATGGCCCTCTTCTCACAGCTCCACTGAGCCATGCCCCAGCAGGGACTCTGTGGGGGCTCTGACCCCAAATTTCCCTTCTGCACTGCCCTGACAGAGATTCTTTATGAAGGCCCCACCCCTGCAGCACACTTTTTCCTGGACGTTCAGGCATTTCCATACATCTTCTGAAATCTAGGTGGAGGTTCCCAAACCTCGATTCTTGACTTCTGTGCACCTGCAGGCTCTACACCACGTGGAAGCTACCAAGGTTTGGGGCTTGCACCATCAGAAACCATGGGCTGAGCTGAACCTTGGTCCCTTTTAGCAATGACTGGAGATACAGGGCACCAAGTCCCTAGGTTACACACAGCAAGGGCACCCTGGGCCTGACCCACAAAATCATTTTTTCCTCCTAGGCTTCTGGGTCGGTGAAGGGCAGGGCTGCCATGAAGACCTGTGACATGCCCTGGAGACATTTTCCCCATTGTCTTGGGGATTAACCTTGGTTCCTTGTTACTTATGCAGATTTCTGCAACCCACTTGAATTTCTCCTCAAAAAATGGGTTTTTCTTTCCTACTGCATCATCAGGCTGTAAATTTTCTGAACTTTTATGCTGTTTCCCTTTTAAAATGCAATGCTTTAACAACACCCAAGGCACCTCTTGAATGCTTTGCTGCTTAGAAATTTCTTCTGCCAGATACCCTAAATCATCTCTCTCAAGTTCAGAGTTCCACAAATCTCTAGGGCGGGGGCAAAATGCCACCAGTCTATTTGCTAAAACATAACAAGAGTCGCCTTTGCTCCAGTTCCCAACAAGTTCCTCATCTCCGAGACCACCTCAGCCTGGACTTTATTGTTTATATCACTATAAAAATTTTTGTCAAAGCCATTCAACAAGTCTGTACTCCAAACTTTCCCACATTTTCCTGTCTTGTTCTGAGCCCTCCAAATTGTTCCAACCTCTGCCTGAAACCCAGTCCCAAAGTCACTTCCACATTTTTGGGTATCTTTTCAGCAATGCCCTACTCTACTGGTACCAACTTACTTTGTTAGTCTGTTTTCACGCTGTTGATAAAGATGTATCCAAGACTGGAAAGAACAAAAGGTTTAATTGGACTTACAGTTCCACATGGCTAGGGAGGCTTCACAATCATGGTAGGAGGTAAAAGGCATTTCTTACGTGGTGGCAGCAAGAGAAAATGAAGAAGATGCAAAAGCAGAAACCCCTGATAAAACCATCAGATCTTGTGGGACTTATTCACTACCACTAGGACAGTATGGGTGATGCCGCCCCCATGATTCAAATGATCTCCAACCAGGTCCCTCCCACAACACGTGGGAATTATGGGAATACAATTCAAGATGAGATTTGGGTAGGGACACAGAGCCTGACTATATCCATGGATTTCTTATATTTTTGCTTTTAATAACACAAACAAAAAAATACATCATTAAAAGGTTAGAGGTGAGAAGGTGTTTTTATGGAAATCAAAAATAATATATCCTTGGTAAACAGTATTCTTAAGATTGTAGTTGAGTTAGAGAGCAGAGTACATCTAGAAGATTCAGTAGTAAGCGTGTTTCTTCGATTAATGGAAAATTTGAATAGCCTAGCTGATTCAGCCTAGCTGATTGAGATTGAGGTTACTATTAAATGCCTGAAGTATAACAATTGGTTGTTTATGTAAACAAAATATCTGTTTTACATGTACATGTACATGTATAAGTAGGACAGTTGAGCCCCAGTAACATGAAATATCAAAGAGCATGACTTGAATACCTGCTACATGAAGTGCTATTACGTCAAAAAGGGGTGTGTGCTGAAAAGTTATGTACAAATGACGTTTTCCTCAAATCAATTTTAAATCTTCAGAATTTCATTTTAAGAGTTGTTTAGTTAATATTTCAGAATCCCTCATCATAAAAAGCAGACAAAAGACCTTGAATCTATAACACATTTGTTTTCAAACAAGCCTGCCTCTAACTGTGAATCCAGGAGTGAATCCAGAACTATAAGTTAACTAAGATTGGCCCTATTGAGTTACAGAATATTAAAAATCTAAATACTAAAAGGCATGCCTCAACAATTATTTTCTTCTTGGAATCATTAATTAACCTATGTGTATCCAAACAATAATCTTCCAACAGTTTCACTAGCTACATTTTTAATTACTTAATATCATGTAAAATTTGTGTTTTATTATTGTTCAGTTCTGAATTTTGACATATGCATCAAGCCATGCAGCTACTACCACAAGTCTTCCTGATCACTGATCTGTCCTAAATCTCTATACTGTTTTTTCTTTTCTTAAATTTTGCATAAATAAAACCATACATTATGTGGCCTTTTGAATCTGGCATCTTTAACTTAACGTGCTTGAAATTCGTCTGTGTTGTTTCATGTATCAGTGGCTCACGCATTTTAATTGTTAAGAAAATATGTATGCTGGTATCAATATCTTTCTAAATGAGTTTTTGTTCACAATGCTGAGTGTTTATTTAGGATAGATTCCTAGAAATGGTATCACTAGGTCAAACATTCAAATAATTTTAAAATATTTCATATGGCCAAATAATCTCAAAATTTTTTTACCAATATACATTTATGACAGTATGGAATAAATGTGTCTTTCTTATACCAACTGACAACATTAATGATAATACATAAAATATTCTTTGCTAATTTGATGAGACAAAAATGGTATATCATTGTTAGCATTTTATTATTATGGTTAAATGACTCTGCTATACAGCCAGAAATATTTGGTTCAAAATCCATCTTCATTACTACAAATGAGAATTTAAGTGAGCTATTTAATCTCTTGGTGCCTCACTCTCCTCATCTATAAAGTGAGGATAATTGTACCAATCATACAAGGTTGCTGTGAGAATTCACTGAATTACTATAGAAAATTCTTAGAATGGTATCTAGTCACTAGTAAGGACACTCTCTATATTACTTCTTTATTGTCTAACACCTTTAATTATTAATGAAGCTCAGTTTCCTTATGTGCTTTTGGGATATTTGACAGTTTTATTGGCGAATTTTCTAATAAAATTATTTGTCTACTTTTCTATGGACAAGTTAGTATTATTCTTACTGGTTTGTTTGAGGTTCAGTTAGTAAGAATTTTAAGGAGTTTGTATCACATTTTAGCAAACTTTTTCTGCATTTTATGATTTTTCTTTCAGATAATGTTTGCAAAATGTAAAAAAAAAAAAAAAAAAAAAGGTTTCTTCATCAAGTTGGTATCTTTATCTTTTGTATTGCTTTGTGATTTGAAAATTCTTGTCCTGAGAACCAAAACGTATATTTAATGAAATAGTTCTCTTCTTTTACTCATTCTGAAGTCATTGGAATTGAATTTGGAATATGATGTAAATCCTAATTTTATATTTTATGATATTCAAAATTTCTAACAAATATTTAGTTAATAATCTAATCTAGGTTTCTATTGTTTCTTCTGTTTCCTTTATAATGCATTTTCTGAAGTTATTTTTTGTAGACTTAAATATTAGTCCCATATTATCACAGAGGAAAAAATATCTGTTAGCTATGAATAAAAGACTTTCATCTTATTGATGCATTAATATATTTAAATGTATTGTAGAGAACATACAGATTAGAAAAGAAAAAGTATAATTGCCTTTTTCCATAGTTGACATGAATGTGTATAAAGAAATGCCCAAGAAATCAATAAAACAACTAGAACTAATTAGTGAATTTAGCAAGATCATACCATACAAAGCCAAGATTCAAAATTCAATTCTATTTACCTACTAACAAAAAATATTTGAAATATGAAAATTTATACCATTTACAATAACATCAAAATATTGAACCATGAAGTGTTTAGGAATTTATAAAATGAAATCTCCTATACCAGGAATTAGAGACCATTACTGAAATAAATTAAAGAAGACCAATATCTTTAATTTGTGAAGGGATACTTATTTGTGGATTGAGAGACAGTATTGTTAAAATATCGGTATTTCCCACATTAATCAGTAGATTCAATATAATGCTGATCAAAACACCAGAAGATGTTCTGTAGAAGTTGACAAGCTATTTCTATAATTCAAACGGAAATGCAAAAGGCAGTCACTGCCAACACCAGCATGGACTGTTGGGGTTCCAGTAGGTTACTTCACTACTGCCTCTTCTATCAACCACATCATGACAACTGCCCAGAAGCCAGAGAAACTCCTCATGCCTGACCCACTACTGCAGCTACCAGCATCCAGGCAAGCCACCTGGAGGTTCAAAAATCAGCCCACTGGTAACTGCCACCAGAGGTACCATTGTACACTATTCTGGAGAACAAAGATAGGCATGTAGTCAGCCCACCTCTGCTACCACTGAGGCCTGAAGACTGGCCCACCTGACATTCCAGTCCTCAGCACAACTTCATCACAGCCTCTGTTAATAACCACTCCCTAACCTACCAAGGAAATCACAAATGTCACTGACACTGTTTGTAGCCCAATAAATCATAGAGAGACTACATTACTGCACACACCCACAATCAAAGTCACATCACCCTATCCAAACAATATCACAGGTATATCTGAAGGAAAAAAATTTCCCCTATGAAAGTGAATTCAAATACAAGAAGAAGTGACTGTTAAAAAAGATATGCAGATATAAACATAAGAACACAGGAAACATGAAAAAATAAGGAAATATGACACTTTTGAAGGAACACAATAATTCTCCAGCAAGAGATCTTATCAAAAGGAAATTTTTGAAATTGCAGATTAAGAATTCAGAATATTGATTTTAAAGAAGCTCATTGAGATACCAGAAAATTCCATAAAAAATACAAAGAAATCAGAAAAACAATTTAGAATATGAATTTCTCATTCAAGAAATTCACCAAACAGATTTAAAAAAACTAATAAAAATGGAACTGAAAAAACTAATGGAACTAAAGGATTTATTGAAGAAAATGAAAAATGTACTCAAAAACTTCAACAATATCCTCCATCAACCAGAAGAAAGAATCTCAGAAGATAAAGACAGGTCTTCTGAAATAATCTAGTCAGACAAAATTAAAAGAGAATAATCAAATCCTTCATTACATTTGGGATAACATTAAAGTGACCAAATATATGAATTATAGATATCCCTGAGAGTGAAAAGACCAAGAAAAGAGTAGAAAACCCACTTAATTAAATAATATATGAAAACTTCTGAAGTCTAGCAAGAGTTTTAGATATTTGGAATGCAGGAAGCTCAGTGGTCCCCAGGCACATAAAATGCAAAAAGGTCTTATACACAGTACATTATAGTAAGACTGTTTAAAGTCAAAGATAAGGAATAAATTCTAAAAACAGCAAGAGAAAAGTGTATGATAACCTATAAAGTAAAAGTGACAGCAGATTTCTGGCAGACACTTTACAGGCCAGAAAGAATAGGATGATATATTCAAAGTGCTTAAAGAAAAAAAAAACTGTCAGCCTAAAATACTACAGCCCACAAAATTATCCTTCATAAATGAAGGAGAAATAAAATCTTTCTCAGACAAGAAAATGCCGAGGTAATTTGTTACTACTAGACTGGACCTACAATAAATGCTCAATGGAGGTCTGGAACCTGGTAGTGAAAGGATGACATTTATCATCATGAAAATACATGAAAGTATAAAACTCCCTTGTAAGCAACTAAAGAAAGGTATCAAATGTCACCACCAGAGAAATCTAACCACAATGACAAACAGTAAGGGAAAAAGAAAGGAACAAAAATATATAAGACAACCAATAAACAACAATATAACAGCAAGCCTCACATATTAATAATCACTTTGAATGTAAATGAATTAAATTCTCCACCTAAACGTTATGAAATACCAGATAAAACTGTATGATCCACCTATATGCCGATTACAAGAAACTTACCTTACCAGTCAAGACATACATAGGCTGAAAGTAAAAGAATGGTAAAAGATATTCCTTGCAAGTGGAAATCAATAGTGAGCAGGAGTAGCTATACTTACATTAGATCAAACAGACTTTAAGTCAAAAAGAGTAAAATAAAAAAGACAAAGGATGTTTTTATATAAGGATGAGATTAACCCAGCGATAGGACATAACAACTCTAAATGTATATGCATTCAACACTAGAGAACTCAGATCCACAAAGGAAGCATCAGACCTAAAGAGAGAAACAGACTGCAATACAATAATAGTGAAGAACTTTTAACACTCCACTCTCAGTATTAGACAGATAATCTAGACCAAAAATCAACCAATAAATTGTATATTTAAACTAGATTTTAGACTTAATGGACCTAACAGACATTTACAAAACATTCCATCCAACCACTGCAACATGAAATTTTTGTCATCAGCACATGAAACGCTCTCCAGGATAGACCACCATATATGAGGTCACAAATCAGGTCTCAACAATTTTTTAAAAGTTGAAATCATATCACATATCTTCTCAGACCACTGTAGAATAATACTAGAAATCAATACCAAGAATAATATTGGAAACTTTACAAATACATGCAGATTAAACAACATGTTCCTGGTTGATCACCGGGACAATAAGGAAATTAAGCTGAAAATCAAAACATTCTTGCAACAAATAAAAGTTGAAACAACATATCAAAACCAGTGGGATACAGCAAAGGCAGTACTAAGAGGGAAGTTTATAGCAATAAATGCTTACATTGAAAAAGTAGAAATATTTAAAAATTATCAACCTAACAATGTACCTGAAGAAGCTAGAAAATCAAGAACAAATCAAACCCAAAATCAGCAGAAAAGAAGCAATAATAAAGATCAGAAAAGAACTAAATCAAATAGAGACTAAAAAATTACAAAGAATGGACAAAACCAAAATTTGGTTATTCAAAAAGATAAATAAAATTGATAAAGCACTAGATAGACTAAGCAAGGAAACAGAATATCCAAATAAACACAATCAAAAATGATAAAGGAGGCATTACAACTGATAGCACAGAAATAAAAATAATCATCAGAGACTATTATGAACAACTATATTCTGAAAAATGGAAAATATAGAGAAATAGATAAATTCTTAGAAACATACAACCTATCAAGTTGTTGAATCGGGAAGAAATAGAAAACCTGAACATATCAATAATGAGTAGCAAAATTGAATCAGTAATAAAAACATCTCCCAACTTTTTTAAAAGCCTTGGACCAGATAAAATCACAGCCTAATTCTACCAATCATGCAAAGAAGAATACCAGTCCTCTTGACACTATTCCAAAAACTCAGAGGAAGGAATTCTCTCTGGCTCATTCTACATGACCAGTGTCACCTTGAAACCAAAACCTGACAAGGACACCACAAAAAGAAAACTACAAGCCAATATCCATGATGAATACCGATGCAAAAATCATCAACAAAATACTAACAAACCGAATCCAACAGCACGTCAAAAAGATAATATACCACAATCCAGTGGGGTTTGTATCAAGGATACAAGTATGACTCAACATAAACAAATCAATAAACATGATAAACATTTTCATAGAGTATAAGACAAATGAATATATGATCATCTCAATAGATGCAGAAAAAAATTTTGATAAAATTCAGCATCTCTTCATGATAAAAACTCTAAAACTTGGCATAGAAGAAACATACCTCAACATAATAAAGGCCATATGTGACAAACTCAGAGCTAATATCATACAGAATGGGAAAAAGTTTAAAGACTTTCCTCTAAGAACTGGAAGAAGACAAGGATGCAAACTATCACCACTCGTATCCACATAGTACTAGAAGTCCTAGCCAAAACAATCAGACAAGCAAAAGAAATAAAAAGTATCTGAATGGGAAAGAAATCCTCTTTGCTGATGATATAGTTTTGTGTCTAGAAAATACTAAAAACTCCAGCAAAAGCCTCTTAGATTTGATTAATTAATTCAGTAAAGTTTCAGGATACAAAATCAAAATACAAAAGTCAGTAACATTTCCATAGCCCAATAATAAAATAGCTAAGAAAGAAATCAAGAAAGTGATCCCATTTAAATTAGTTACAAAAAGTTAAAATACCTGGGAATAAATCAAGGAAGTAAAAGTTCTCTACATGAAAAACTACAAAATACTGATGAAAGAAATTAAAGATTAAACAAACAAACTGGAAAACATCCTATGTTTATGGATCAAAAGAATTAATATCATTAAAATGACCATACTTCCCAAAACAATTTCCACATTCAATGCGATTTCTACAAATTACCAATGTCATATTTCATAGAATTAGAATAATCCTAAAATTTCTATGGAATGAAAATAGAGCCCAAATAGCCAAAGGAATTCTGAACATAAAGAACAAATCTGGTCCTGACTTAACCACTATGCAATCTATGCATGTAACAAAATTGCACGTGGATTTTATCAATTTGTACAAATAAAAAATATAAAAAAGAACAAAGCTGGAAGCTATAGTAACCAAAACACCACGGTATTTGTAGACAAATGGAATGGAACAGAAGGCTCAGGAATAAAGCCATATATATATATGTGTATACACACACATGTGTATATATACACACACTTGTATATATACACATATGTAATACACGTATGTATATACACACATATATAATACACGTATGTATATACACACATATATATAATGTTTTCTACATGTTCTAATATTTATATTCCATTCCATTATACATATTCCATTTCTGCATATAGGATACATAGAATTGGAAGACGATCTGCCATTAAAAAGAATGAAATCCTGTCATTTGCAGCAACATGGCTGAAACTGGAGTTCATTATCTTAAGTGAAATAATCTAAGCACAAATAGATAAATATCACATGTTCTCACTTAGATGTGGGAGCTAAATAACTTGATTACATGGAGGTGGAGAATGGAAAGGTAGGTAGGAAACAGAGACTGGAAAGGATGAATGGAGGGTAGGAGGGAAGATGAAGAAAAGAGAGTTAAAAGGTATAAACATACAGTTAAGAGAAATAAATTAAATGCTTGATAACAGAGTATAGTGACTACAGTTAACAAAATTTATTATACTCAGGTGATGAACACCTAAATACTTGATCACTATGCAATTATATACATTAACAAAATCACTATGCACTATATACATGTAATATTTAAATTTGTACAAATAAAAATAATAAAATACTAATCCATTATCATTCACTGACAATATTAACTCAGGTGGATAGGCATTAAGTCAATACTACTATAAGAACCACTTCTTGTTTATGTTAATGCCATGTACAATGAAATAAAATTCACTAAAATCCCAAAAATTAGAAAAACTATTAAAACTCAATAATATTAAGACAACCCAATAAATATGTGTCTAAGGATTTGAACATACATGTCACCAAAAATATATACAAATTTCTAATAAATACATGTGACAATGTTCAACATCGTTAGTCATCAGAGAAATGCAAAATAAAATGGTAAGGAGATACTACTAGATAGGCTTTTACAGAGACTGACAATACCAAGTATTGACAAGGATATGGAGCAACTGAAATTCTCATTCCTTGTGGTAAGAATGTAAAATTATATAATCACATTGAAAAAACAAGTTTTCAGTTGCTTTATTCACCCAAAATATATGTATTTTAGGAAAAAAAAATTCCAGTTTGTGGGTTGTCTTCTCATCCTCTTGATATATGTCTTTTCAAAGAGTCTGAGCTTTACTTTAGACAGTGGTCATCAAAGTGTGTATATTTGTGTTTTTATAATTTATATGCATATATTCCTGTGAAAAGATACTGTATATGTTGTTCATATACAAATATAATAAGAAAGATATAAAGAAATGTATATATAGTAAAGAAATATATATTTTTAAATTTATAAATGTATTTATTGGGGTTCTATGTTGCAAACTAATTTAAGGATTTAAACTATAGTAGAAGGTTCTCATTTATTGGGATGATTAGAACTAGCCTTTTTGCAGGCTATTAGTGAATCATAGCCATAGGGCTTCGCTGTTGTCTCCACTGACACCTCTGACACTTGAAATTAGAGGCCAGATATCTGCCCGTGCTGATAGAAAATAATTGAATAATTTGCTAGATAATAGAAAAGAAGAAAATGACTCTGCCACCTTGCTTGCCAGAAGATAGTTTTTCTCATTTGTGACCTCTTGGCTATAAATGATAGATAGTCCCTGTGCTGCATGTTGTAGGTGTTCATAAGAGAATCTGGGAATGTGAGCTTTTTAAATCCTATTTTTGGGTGGTAAAGTCATTGTATTAGTCTGTTCTTAAATGACTAATTAAGATATACCCCAGGTTGGGTAATTTATGAAAGAAAGAAGTTTAATTTACTCACAGTTCAACATGACTGGGGAGGCCTCAGGAAAGTTATAATCATGGGGGAAGGGGAAGCACACATGTCCTTCACATGGTAGCAGGAAAGATAATGAGTAAAATGGGGGAAAGCCCCTTATAAAAGTATCAAATCCCATGAGAACTCACTCTCACGAGAACATAATTAGAGTAACTGCCCACATTATTCAATTACCTCCCACCAGGTCCCTCCCACAACACATGAGGATTATGGGAACTACAGTCAAGATGAGATTTGAGTGGGGACACAGCCACACTATTTAATTCTACCTCTGACCCCTCCCAAATCTCATGTTCTCACAATTCAAAACCCAATCATACCCTTCCAACAGTCCCCCACAAAGTCTTAACACATTTCAGCATTAACACAAAAATCCAAGTCCAAAGTCTCATCCGAGACAAGGCAAGTCCCTTCTGCCTATGAGCCTGTAAATTCAAAAGCAAGTTAGCTACTTCCTAGATACAAAGGGGGTACAGTCACTGGGTAAATATACACATTCCAAATGGGAGAAATTGGCCAAAACCAAGGGACTATAGGCCTCACAGAAGTCCAAAATCCAATAGGGCAGTCATTAAACCTTAAAGTTTCAAAATTATCTCCTTTGATTTCATATCTCACACCTAGGTCATGATGATGCAAGAGGTGGGCTCCCATGGCTTTGGGCAGCTCCACCTCTGTGGCTTTGCACGGTACAAAACCCTCTCTAGGCTGCTTTTACAAGCTAGTGTTGAGTGCCTGCAGTTTTTCCAGGGACATGGGTGCAAGCTGTAGGTGGATCTACCATTCTGTGGCCTGGAGGATGGTGGCCTTCATCTCACAGCTCCACTAGGCAGTACCCCAGTGGGAACTCTGTGTGGGGGCTCTGATCCCACATTTCCCTTCCACACTGCCCTAGCAGAGGTTCACCATGAGGGCTCCACCCCTACAGCAAACTTCTGCCTGAACATCCGAGCATTTCCTTATATCTTCTGGAATGTAGGTGGAGGTTTCCAGACCTCAATTGTTGACTGTGCAAATGTAGGCTCAACACCCTGTGGAAGCTGGCAGAGCTTGGGGCTTTCCTCTTCTGAAGCCATGGCCTTAGCTGTACCTTGGCCCCTGTTAGCCAAAGCTGGAGCAGCTGGGTTGCAGGGCACCAAGTCCCTATGGTGCATATGGCAGGGGGGCCCTGGACCCAGCCCACGAAACAATTTTTCCCTCCTAGGATTCTGGGCCTGCAATGAGTAGGGTTGCCACAAAAGTCTCTGACATGCCCTGGAGATATTTTCCCTATTGTCTTATTAATATTCAGCTCATTGTTACTTATGTAAATTTCTGCAGCAGACTTGAATTTCTTCTAACAAAATGAGTTTTTCTTTTCTATTGCATCATCAGGTTGCTAATTTTTAAAACTTTTATGCTCTGCTTCCCCTTTAAAAATAAGTTCCAGTTCCAAACCATATCTTTGTGGATACATAAAACTGAATGCTTTTAACAGCACCCAAATCATATCTTGAACACTCTGCTGCTCAGAAATGTCTTCCACCAGATATCCTAAATTATCTCTCTCAAGTTCAAAGTACCACAGATCTCTAGGGTGGGGGCAAAATGCCACCAGTCTCTTTGCTAAAGCATAACAAGAGTCACCTTTGCTCCAGTTCCCAACAAGTTCCTCATTTCCATCTGAGACCACCTCAGCCTGGATTTCATTGTCCATATCATTATCAGCATATTGGTCAAAGCCATTCAACAAGTCTCTAGGAAGTTTCAAACTTTCCCACATCTTCCTGTCTTTTTCTGATACCTCCAAGTGATTCCAACTTCTGCCTGTTATCCAGTTGCAAAATTACTTCCACATTTTTGGGTATCTTTACAGCAATGCCCCACTCCTGGTACCAATTTACTATATTAGTTTATTCTCATGCTGATAATAAAGACATACCAAAAGCTGGGTAATTTATAAAGAAAAGAGATTTAATTGACACACAGTTCAGCATGGCTGGGGAGTCCTCAGGAAGCATAATCATGGTGGAAGGGGAAACAAACACATACTTTTTTACATGGTGGCAGGGAGGAGAAGAATGAGCATAAGCGGGGAAGAAACCCTTATAAATCATCAGATCTCATGAGAACTCACGTGAAGATTATGGGAACTACAATTCAAGAGGAGATTTGGGTGTGAAAACAGTCAAACCATGTCAGTCATGAATGAGAGTTTATCAAATTAAGATGTGGGGAAGATTTTTAAAAGATTTGAGCAACTACAGATGACAGATATGTGCTATAGTAGTGCAAGATACCATTTTGCTCTTATTAAAAATATAATTGTTATTGATAATCTGAGTTATGTCATTGATAATTATGATGCATTATGCTCTCAGCAGCTAAAACTTCAAACAAAATATACACCTAGGGAGGAATCAGTCTTAACAAGAATTCTATAAATTTAATTTTCTTTTTTTTCTGATAATTACATTTTAGTTGACTTCATATGTGATCTAAATACATTACCATTATTTTGGACTTATGATGTAGCTCTTAAAGTACGTATAGAAGACCAGATAAAGTATCAGTTCACCATTTCTTTGTAGTTTGTGCTTTCATGATGAATATTCTCTTCAATGTACAGATTATTTACAGGCACCTTTTTAATCCATGTGTCCATTTTATGAGACTTAGCCTTTGTCTGTATATAATGTGTTTATTCAGTGTGCGTGGATTAATTTGAGAGAGCATAGGTAAGGGTATCTTTACAGCAGTGCTCCACTCCTGGTACCAATTTACTATGTTAGTTTATTCTCATGCTACTAATAAAGACTATACATCACAATAACCTGAGAACCAGCTAGTAAGTGAGAGAACTGTGGTCCACCTTTTTATTCTGGAGTTCTCATTTTCCTTCAGCTTATGCTGCTTATTCAACATTATTTCTGCATGATCTAATGCACTCACTAAATGAAGGTGCCTATGTTATCCTCCATGTGATATTAATACAGCCTATTTAATTTATCCTTCTTTAGATTAAAAATAAATATGTAGTCATGTGCCACAGAATGACACTTCAGTTATTTGGTCGTTGAAGGACCACATATATTACTGTGGTCCCATAAGATTATAATAACATATTTTTCCTGTACCTTTTCTTTGTTCAGATATGTTTTGATACACAAATGCTTACCATTGTGTTAGAGTTGCCTGCGGTATTCAGTACAGTAACATGCTGTACACGTTTCTAGCCTGGGAGCAACAGGCTATACCATATAGCCTAGGTATGCAGTTAAGTTATACCATCTAGGTTTGTATAAGTACACTCTATGACATTCTCACCATGAACAAAATCACCTAATGATGCATTTCTCAAAACATGTCCCTGTTGTTAATACAGTGTGTAACAATACAGTTAGCTAGTACAATGTGTAATACATGATTATATTCAGAATTTCAACTATTTCTCTTATATTTCAGATTGATTTTCTTGTGCACTGTGTGGCACAGGGGCATTTCATTTTAGTAACCACTGTTTGGGAAAGGAAAAATCTTTGAAGGATATTGAGCAAGGTTGTAACATGGCCAGATGTGAATTTTTGATCAGTGACTCCATGTTAGCAGAAAAAGTTTTATTGGGAAAGATCAAAAGCATGAAGGCCAGATAAGAGGATACTGTATGTTATCACGGATGGAAATGTGAGGGATAGCAGGAGAGATGCTATGATTGAATGAATCTCAATATTCTTGGTGATCAAAGAATAATGAGACTCATCCAGTAAGACTCTGAATGATTGAAAGTAGTTCCTAAGCTAAGAGGAATAATGATGAATGATTTTCTGGTTCTGACTACAGCACAGGTTTTTGATTTTTAGAACAAAGAATAAATTTGTACATGCTTTACGATTACTGGTTCAATTTTTAGTGATAAAAAAGTCAGCTGTAATATTATTCTTTCATGATATCATGCAGTACTTGTATCAGTGATTTCATTCATTCCATACACATTCTTCTGGAATGTGGATGCTGCTCTAGACACTGATTCTTTCTAAATATCAGATAAGGTTATTCTCAGGTAGACCCTCTGTTCATATACATATGATTATCTCAAAATGGGAAGTAAATGACTTTTCATAAGATTAAAAAAAAAAAAAAAGATTGTCTTAATAATACATTGTGAAGGTTGTGTGGAAATGTAGGTGACTTGCATTGTGCATCCTGTGTTTGATTCACTGTTCTTGCATGTCTTGCCTTTAGCTGGGATGACAGCAGTTCAGTGAGCAGTGGTCTCAGTGACACACTTGATAACATCAGCACTGATGACCTGAACACCACATCCTCTGTCAGCTCTTACTCCAACATCACCGTGCCCTCCAGGAAAAACACTCAGGTGAGAATTACCGCCTTTCTTTTTCCGGTATTTCTGCCAATTTCTTCCCCCAAATTACTTAATATTAGATTAAGGTATAGCGCAAGCTCTTAATCCAAAATTAATACAGACACTGGAAAATGCAGAGATAATAAGGACTCCCTTTGCCACTCCTCAACCCTGAAGTGTCTTTAATCTTAGACTTTCCTAAAGCCACAACCCTTAGGAGGAACAACAATGTGCACTTCAGCCAGTTTTGAATAAACAGAAGCAGCTTACACATATATATATGTAATATATATGTTATATATATGTAATATATGTACCATATAGCCTGGTGGTATAGTTATCTGTACAAATATATTTATTTATTGTTAATATATTATATATAGTATATAAGTATATATTTATATATACTTAATATATATTTTTATATGTATATAATATATTATATTATTTATAGTACATATTATATAAATATAAATATAAAATATATAAATACACAATATATATTAATAGATATATTTTATATATTGTATATTTTTATATATTTAATATATTAATGAATTACTATATTTGTATAGATAACACCACCAAGTTTTATGGTATATATATTAATATATATAATTCTATATTAATATAATATAGTAACATATCAATACTTAATATAATATATATTCAATTGATTACAATCTAATTCAGAAAGATTTATGTTGCCATATCTCTCCTTATAATATTGTTATATTTGGTTTTTTTTGTTGTTTTTTTTTTTGTTTTTTTGAGACGTAGTCTCGCTCTGTCCCCCGGGCGGGAGTGCAGTGGCCGGATCTCAGCTCACTGCAAGCTCCGCCTCCTGGGTTTACGCCATTCTCCTACCTCAGCCTCCTGAGTAGCTGGGACTACAGGCGCCCACCACCTCGCCCGGCTAGTTTTTTTTTTTTTTTCTTTTTGTATTTTTTAGCAGAGACGGGGTTTCACCGTGTTAGCCAGGATGGTCTCGATCTCCTGACCTCGTGATCCACCCGTCTTGGCCACCCAAAGTGCTGGGATTACAGGCTTGAGCCACCGCGCCCGGCCGATATATTTGTTTAAAAATCCAACAAATATTTTCATAGTCTAATTTTAGATAGTTCTTGATTAATTTTGTATGATCGCTGAAATACATCACTGGATCTCTTGTGAATGATAAATCAAAAATGGACATTACATCATTAAGTTCTAGCTCGTCTTACTACTTCTTACTACATTTGATACAGAAAATTTCTACCTTTCTGTAGCATTTAATTAGTGTTTTCTGCACATATTTATTCTGACATTCTCTAATATCTGCAAGTGGAAATTATGTGGCTAAAATTAATAAAATTTAAGTGAAGATAGATCAAAATAGAATCTCTGGATTTATCCAATTATCTGAAAGTACATTTCATTGCCTTAATTCATACTTGATAAATTTTTCTACATAAAGTTTTTCTGTAATATTTGTCTTTATAGCTGAAGACAGATTCAGAGAAACGCTCCACCGCAGATGAGACCTGGGATAGTCCTGAGGAACTGAAAAAAGCAGAAGAAGATTTTGACAGCCATGGGGATGCTGGTGGCAAGTGGAAGACTGTGTCCTCTGGACTTCCTGAAGACCCCGAGAAGGCAGGGCAGAAAGCTTCCCTATCTGTTTCACAGACAGGTTCCTGGAGAAGAGGCATGTCTGCCCAAGGAGGGGCACAATCTAGGCAGAAAGCTGGAACAAGTGCGCTCAAAACTCCTGGTAGGCTTGTCGTTTGGCAGCTGTTATGCAAAAGTGCTTTACTTTATTGTTTCCATTCAGTCTTTGTTTTCTCTAACAGTAGCATTTCTAAAATATCAAATGCTTATCCATATTAAACATGGAGTCGAATAGTTAAATAGATTTTTTATCTACATTTCACAAACTCGTCATAGAAGCCCAAGTACGGCCTGTATCTAGGCATTCGCTGGAGAGCCCCCTCACAAACTAGGGGTGCTGTATGTCTTACTTTTCCAGAGTTATTTCTGGTCATAGGAAAATAAGATTAGGTTGCTAAAGCAACAATGAAGTTCTGTCATTGTTGTTCTGAGTTCTTAATCAAAGTTTGGAACTTTTACCCTAAATATGCCACTGAGTTTCACTGCAGACTCTGAGAGGAAAAAGCAATGACACTAATCAGTTGGAATGCTGGAGATTTGAAGCATTGTCTGCGTATTAGACTTCACGAAAGAAGAGAATAAAATAATTCTTCAAAATTGTACCGTACTTTTTAAAAAAGACTCTCACCCTATTTTTAAAATAGTGCCTAATTAGAAACAGTGCCACCTGAAGCACTAATTAACAGGGTTCTCCAAATGTGATCATCTCACAGATATTCAAATGAATTCTTTTTCTAGTAATTAGCTTGATAGGATTAAGTGTTGTCCTTTTAAAGAGAGTTGCAAAATAAAAGACATTAACAAATAGCTAAACATATGTTTTCATTTTATCTCTTCTATCTCTCATAATATTTCTTCTAACAGCCAAATTTTTGCAGCTATGCACTCAGTCCTCTCAATATGTTAGAGTATTGATCTAAGGCAATACATTTAGGAAGGGAAGTAATGTAAAGAAGCATTCACATTTTACACATTGTTTCATGAAGTGTGGTGATATCGAACTGTACAGGCACACATATTTGTATTTCTCATTAATTAGGGAAAACCGATGATGCCAAAGCGTCTGAGAAAGGAAAAGCTCCCCTAAAAGGATCATCTCTACAAAGGTCTCCTTCAGATGCAGGAAAAAGCAGTGGAGATGAAGGGAAAAAGCCCCCCTCAGGCATTGGAAGATCGACTGCCACCAGCTCCTTTGGCTTTAAGAAACCAAGTGGAGTAGGGTCATCTGCCATGATCACTAGCAGTGGAGCAACCATAACAAGTGGCTCTGCAACACTGGGTAAAATTCCAAAATCTGCTGCCATTGGCGGGAAGTCAAATGCAGGGAGAAAAACCAGTTTGGATGGTTCACAGAATCAGGATGATGTTGTGCTGCATGTTAGCTCAAAGACTACCCTACAATATCGCAGCTTGCCCCGCCCTTCAAAGTCCAGCACCAGTGGCATTCCTGGCCGAGGTGGCCACAGATCCAGTACCAGCAGTATTGATTCCAACGTCAGCAGCAAGTCTGCTGGGGCCACCACCTCAAAACTGAGAGAACCAACTAAAATTGGGTCAGGACGCTCAAGTCCTGTCACCGTCAACCAAACAGACAAGGAAAAGGAAAAAGTAGCAGTCTCAGATTCAGAAAGTGTTTCTTTGTCAGGTTCCCCCAAATCCAGCCCCACTTCTGCCAGCGCCTGTGGTGCACAAGGTCTCAGGCAGCCAGGATCCAAGTATCCAGATATTGCCTCACCCACATTTCGAAGGTAAGGATGTGTAAAATGATGCTGGAAAAATATAAAGGATAAGTATGTGTTAGACAAATGTATTACATATAAATGTGTGTGTGTGTATATATATATATTCTAAATACGTATAAGGTACATATATATCTTAGAATTCTTTAAAGTACACAGTGAGTTCTATGAAGCTTATATAAACAGTTAACAAAAAAAAATAGTTCTCATTGTGAGAAACAGTCAAACTTCAAAATTTCACTGTCATTGTAATATTAGCAACACAAACAACATCTAAGAGACTTAAAATCTGATGGTAATATCTAAATGTAATGATAAGGCAAAGTAGTAGCTTGTAAAATTTCTATAGATTTCCATTCCTCCTTTTCACATTAAAAATTAAAACCAAATAGGTTTTTATGACTGTTGGCATTCATTTCCAGTGTCATTTTCTTGCTGGCTCTTAATGAGTTGGTGATTATAATGTAGATGAAGTTGTTTTCCTTGTAATGGATTACATTGGACAGATTTATACAGTATCATAGCTTGACACATTAAAGACAATCAAGATATGACAGAATTTGAAACTATTCCAATATTTGGTACAGTATCACAACTGAAGAGTGGGCTAAGCTTTCTAACTCTTCATCTGCTTTCTTTGACATGACTCTGGTAAGGATCATGACTTGGTTTCTGTTCCTGGATTGTTTTTGGTTTTAAATATGTGAAGTTCTGCTCTAAGATATCACTGTTTTTAAATACCCATATGTTTTTAAGTGGTAGGAAAATAAATGCAGTTAAAAATTGGGGGCAAATATCTAAACCTCTCTGGGTCTGTTTTCTCATCTGCAAAATGGTAGAGTGTGGTTTATAGTTAATTATGGGTTCAATATTTTTAATGTTTGTTTTTATTCTGTTGACTCAACCCAGAACTTTGATATCTTGGAAATGAAGGATTTTGAAACATTTATTTTTATGATAAAGCAATTTCAGATACCTAAAGGTTTTATTCATCAGTAGAAATATTAATGCTGCAGAACTGTCCTTTCAAAAAACTGATTCTCATTGGGAAGACTGAATTATGGCTTATAGGTAGACTAAATATTTCTGTTTCTTAAGTAAAAGCCAATAGTGCCCTCCTATGGCCCATTACCTATGAAACAATTTCTCATATTCGTCATAAAATATTTCGCTGTAGGAAATATGGAATTCATTGCAGCTTAATTAGTAATCATTATGCCATTACTTCATATCATTGTATTTCCATATTTACATAAATTTGATTCTACCATCTGCTTCATTTACAAAACTAAAATGTTTTCTAAACTGAACTCCAAAATCTAACAGCACCAGCTCTGTTTAAAATCACTATTAAAAAAAAATGTATTTGAATAGCACTGGCAACTGACATAAAACCCTTTGGCCTCTGCTGGGGAAAATACAGACAAACTGACTTGTTGCCGACAATGTCAATATTGTTTCCAACCACCTGCTCCCTGACAGTCACTCAGGCCACCAGGTACTCAACACAGCTCCTAAACTTGCCTTAAGCGTTCCTTCTAGATTTTGAATAAACTGTTTAAAAATTTAAAAATAAACAAACAAAAGAAGAACTCATTTAAGTGTCGTCTATCGAATGCGTAGAAGTTGTTTCATTATAATGGTTCTGTAAATAGATAACAGCCAGTATGGTCAAACTACTGAATTTGAGTGAAAGTCTCATGATCACTTAAATTATGAAAACCAGGGGTTTTCATGTTTGACTTACTTTTGTTCCACCCACTTCCCCTCTTTCCCTAGTAGCAGCCCAGTACTGACCTACCCTTATATGAGAGATTTTTCCGCACTTGATAAGGAAGTCCAAGCTTATAAAAGTTCATTAACATAGAGACAGGAAGTGCTTTGTAGTTCAGTACACCAAAGCACACTTGGCTCTGTGTACTGTAACCCTAAATATTAAATGTGGATATTAGCTTCTTGGAACAACTGAAGTTGTTATTTGTTTTTCTTTTAGGTTGTTTGGTGCCAAGGCAGGTGGCAAATCTGCCTCTGCACCTAATACTGAGGGTGTGAAATCTTCCTCAGTAATGCCCAGCCCTAGTACCACATTAGCGCGGCAAGGCAGTCTGGAGTCACCGTCATCCGGTACGGGCAGCATGGGCAGTGCTGGTGGGCTAAGCGGCAGCAGCAGCCCTCTCTTCAATAAACCCTCAGACTTAACTACAGATGTTATAAGCTTAAGTCACTCGTTGGCCTCCAGCCCAGCATCGGTTCACTCTTTCACATCAGGTGGTCTCGTGTGGGCTGCCAATATGAGCAGTTCCTCTGCAGGCAGCAAGGACACTCCAAGCTACCAGTCCATGACTAGCCTCCACACGAGCTCTGAGTCCATTGACCTCCCCCTCAGCCATCATGGCTCCTTGTCTGGACTGACCACAGGCACTCACGAGGTCCAGAGCCTGCTCATGAGAACGGGTAGTGTGAGATCTACTCTCTCAGAAAGGTGAGCTTTCCTGGAGGCATTGATAACATCTTCCCCCTCTTCCCTGCACTATGCCTACCCCCTGCCCCATTAAATTCCCTGATTTCACTGTGAGTGCCCCTGTGCAAAAGGGTGTAAGACTGATGAAACTGGGCCTTTCATTTGCTCTTATTACCAAATTTACAGAGGAATAAAATCATTAAAGGTAGGGTGAGTGGATAATTTTGTTAATATGAATGCATACATTTATACCCAGTAGGCAATATGAATAAAATTCAAGGCATGTATTTAGATATTGAATGAGATCTCCTGAAGACATTTTAGTGATTTGGCTTAAGCTTCAGAACAACACTAGCTCCTTATGATGACTTAAGCATTTTCAAAGACCAAAGTGAAATTATTCCACAGTTATGCTCAGAGCAATATGTTAAATTTGTTCCATTTGTACTTCTATAAAAAAAGTAGCAGATGGGTTGCTGGGAAATCCTAGTTGACCTGGTTAAAAAAAAATCAATTGTCAGACATGAGTTATTAGAGAAAATTATAGTGCCAGTGCCATTTGTAATAGACCGCTTAAAAAGTAATCATATTACAAAGTGTTTCTCATTGGCTATATATATATATATGTACACACTTAAAGTGGAGGATGTAACAAGGCATTTCTTACCTAATATGCTTATCATGAAGCATCCCTTTTGAGCAAATCACTCTAAATTTTTTCCTCAAAGTGATCCTTTCTTGGTTATACTGATACTGACTCTTACCACCAGGAAGATGTCTTAAAACCACTTCTTTTTCCCTGATAAATGCAATGCTATTTGTTTCTTGACACAAGTAAAGCTTTAAACATGGTCTTGGCCACATGTGGAAAGAACTACTGGTCACGGAAAATACCTGATATATCTTTCTATATCTTCCCCTTTTTTAAAATTTTTTTATTTTTATTTTTTAACTCTGATATTGATGTTGGCATTTGTTTTCTAGACCTTCAGCCTTACCCCCAGAACAGTATTTGAAACATCAATTAACTAGAAACTCTCTGCATTACACTAGTTTCCCCTTAATCTAGGATGTCCCAATTTGAAATTCCCCGTTTCCTCTTGACTTTGTAAAATACAAAACCCAGAGCAAAACATTGCTTCTATCCCTCTTCCTCCTTGCCTAACAATGAGACAGGGACAGCCATGCAAATGGGGCTTTCCAATGATAACATAATTTTAGCACTAACTAAAATATTGGTGCTTGCTATGGTGGGCTGCTGATTACAAAATACATTTTTCCTCATAAAGAAAAAAAACTGGGCCAAGACAAACAGCTGAGTGACAGCAACTAAAATGTAACCATTTCCCTATGGTTTTGCTGTTATATGCTGTTATAGACAGCATACGTAAAAACCAGTAAGGGTTCATTTTTCCACCTAAAAAGTCGGGCTTCCTATAAAATCTTTGATTCTAGTTTCAGCACTTCTAAGCTAAATGGGCATCTTCACATGTCATTTATAAAGCTTCTAATGAATAAATGATATTAAAATACATTAACAACCTATAGTTTTAATGAATGTATCCTAGATTATATGCTCATATGTAAGGATTCTAAATGTCAACTTGATAACCAAACCAAGCATACTGCAAATAGGTTATCATTTATTGACCACAACTACCTTCCACAAAATGGTGATTTTTAAATTATAAAGATAATCTGCAACAAGGTGGCCATTTAGCCATCAACCTATTTCTTCAGCATTTAGACATTAATCCCAGATTCAGAAATATAGTCAAGTAACTATTTATAACCAAGTAACTCTCAAATCAAAACTAGATGATAAGATTGGTTAGTTACATAGCTATAACCAAAATGCAGTTTTAATGTTTTACTCTAATCTGTATTTTAACTGAAGTCAATAAAATTTTCACTGTAGAAATACACTAGAAAATATGTAATTTCTTATTCTTTTTAGGCAGATTTATTTTTGTACATGTTCAATCTTTGAAATAGGCCAATTTGATTTATGCTATGTTATGTTATTTATTTATTTTGAAATGGAGCCTTGCTCTGTTGCCCAGGCTGAAGGGCAGTGGTGCCATCTCGGCTCACTGCATTCTCTGCTTCCCGAGTTCAAGCAATTCTCATGCCTCAGTCACCTGAGTAGCTGGGATTATAGGAGCGGACCACCATGCTGGGCTAATTTTTGTATTTTTTGTAGAGATGAGGGTTCACCATGTTGGCCAGGCTGGTCTCGAACTCGTGACTTCAAGTGATCTACTTGACTTGGCCTCCCAGAGTGCTGGGATTACAGGTGTGAGCCACGGCACCCAGCCCGAAATAGGCCAATTTGTAAAATGGGAATATTCTAACATTAAAACAATCAAATAAACACTTTTTCTGAAATAAACTTTAATTTTGGATAAATATGTTTGGCCTTTGAGCCTTAATAAAATGCATTCATGAATGTTAAGCTGCAAAAAATGCATGTTAACTACATTGCTATAGTATATAATATTAATATTAATTAGTGCCTTACAGTAAATTACTAGATTAAAATAAATTTTGATATAAGACACTGGGCTTTTTGTTTTATTGACAACAGAACTGTAAGCAATAGCAAATTGCTCTAATCCTTTCAAGTATATTTAAGAAACTTTATGACCTATTGAAGAGAAAAGTAGATCTTGGGGGTGATACTGGCTTCATTGTGATTAATTAATCAGTAGAATGTCAGAAATGCTAAGAAAACCAAAGAGCTACACCCGAGAAAATGTATTAATGTAAATATTTTAAGGCAAGTTAATTAGCGATCTATAATAAAGATGTATATAAGTTCATGATTTACCTGTTTGTCTAAAATTTTAGATGATTACTTTGATACTCATATTTAAATCGGTAGCTTTTCCTATAGATTTTCATTTTTGTTTAAATTCTTCTTCGTTAAATTAAATAAAATAATAAAATACACTTTTTAACAGTTCTCTCTCTGCAGCTGCTCTAGGTCATTGGTGGCCTTTGAGCCATAACTGGTCTATATTTGTTTTGGGGTTTGTTTCGTGTGTCTGACTCAACTAAATTTTTAAAATAATTTGTAGTAACCAACTTTGCAAATTCCGGGTTTGTCTTTAAATGTCAGATCTGGCAACGCTGCCTTGACATTTCTGCCCAGAAACTATTGGCTCTAGGCAGACAGTGACTGTCTGCTTCAGACTGTTGACTAAAATCCTCACCACATTCATTTTCATGCCCTATCTGGCCCTTGCTGGCATATGAGTTTGCAACCTTTGGGGGTTTGCAGAAATTGTCTATGTTATAAAATCATTAATATCTAGATTCAAACATACTTCTAAATAAAGATTTAAATTATTTTGGTAACTTTAAATGTATTTGTTGTAATTGTTTTTCATTAAATTGCTCTTCATCATATAAATATATAATTTTTACACAACTGGATGAGTTTGTCAGAAGAATACCAACTTTTAATATTCTTTGTGGCATTAAACTTTAACTTGTACATATGGAAAGAGGTAATCCTTAAAATGGCTTATGACCACATAAATGTCTTAGCACATGTGGTTCATATTTGGAGATTTCTCATATTTGTTCAATATGATTTCTTTTGTTTGTTTATCCACAGTACTAAGAAAACTTCTGTAGTCAACATGTATACTGTAACTGGTCTCTACATAATATTAGCAATTACCTTACATGGATATTACCAGTAAAGTTGTATAAAGCCTTTGGATGCTTTTGTTTGCAGTGCTAATAATGGAGTGCACACAGAAGAAAACATTTTAGCTTTGGTTTGAGTGATTAAATTTCAAGTCAGTCTTTTTACATTCATGTTATATCATCCCCATTATGCATACCCTGTGTATTTAATCTTGATCATTCGAGGTCCTAAAGGAAGAAAGCTATAATTCTGCATTTTAAATTAATTTTACACTTTGCTTATCTACATGCCAGAGATTATAAAAGAGATCCCTAGAATTGTCCCACTTAGTTGTTGATATCCTCTTCCTGTATTTTTAGAGAGGCCATTTCTCATTTTCTCTAGACGTACCTTTTCATTTCTTCTTGTTACCAATTGTGAATTCCTTAAAATAGAGATGATAAAATGTACAGCCTTTTAAATACCTAATTTATGATTTCTAAAAGATGATATCGCTTAATTTCATTAAAATATTTAAATAAATGATACTAGAAGCAATTAAGTTTTAAGCAAAGACTCATATATCTTTCTTCACATGTGTGAATGGGAAATAAACATGCCTTTTTATTAAAAATAATTTGAAGACAAAATATAAGTATTAAATGATGTTTTATACCATCTCTGTCCATTGGACGTTGTCACTCTAACTTAGCCAGAGCAGCTCTATCTCATTCTGCAGGTGATATCATAGCAAAAATCTAGTCAGTTGCATAGGGAAGGAAAAACTAAGATAGTATTTAATCAATAGAATTCAGAGGAAAATTATGCTAACATGATTTAATCTATTTTCTAGTAATTCTATCAGTAAACTATCATTGACTGGTACTGCCTTAGAAAGGAACTCAACATGTGTAATGGGAATAGACATCTTGTCACCTTTAGTTGGCCTTTTTCAATTAGTTAAGCATTATATGTGTGTTACCAAAAAATTATTTTTTGTAGTTCAGAGAACCATTTTTGTTGGATGTGTAATTTGGAAGTTTTGTTTACATTATGTCCTTAGGGATTTTCTTTGTTTTAACAGCATGCAGCTTGACAGAAATACACTACCCAAAAAGGGACTAAGGTATATATTTCTCTCAGCACAATTGCTGCCTCTCTCTGTTGTTATGTAAACTTTGTGTGCTGTCTCTCTTCCTTCTTTGTTTGTTTGCAGTGTAGCACATGACATTGAGGATGAAATCACTTTTAATTTTGATGGTTTCTCTGGCCCAAACAGTTGTTGAGATAGCCCCTTAGGTAGAGATACTAGTAGAGGTTGAGACTGTCACTCAAATTAAATAAATTCCAATGTGAATATCACTATTTTGAAGAAATAATGCTAAAAAATAAAATAAAATCAATAAAATAAAATAAAAAATCTTGTCCCAGGCGTTGCTTTTTTGGGGCAGCAACTTTTGGTAGAATGCAGAACTCACTTCAACAAGTTAAAATAAAATTAACTCTTCTAACTTTTGCCTGTTGGAGGCATATGCTTGCACATCCTCAAAACCCATAGAGTCTACAGATGTGGGCAGTTAATGTTTAAAGGTTGAAGGATGCTACAATCTGAATCAAAGAAAACATATTTTCATCATCACAGGACAAACACTGTAATTAAAGCATAATTTTTATAAAATCTGTTTGATAAAATCTCAAAATTGTTTTAATTTCTATTTTTCAGGGGTGCTGCTCTGAGATCAACTTAAATATGAATTAATCTAATATCATTTAATAATCTCAAAATAATTATTCCATCCATAATAAAAAGTAAAATAAAAATTTAACTTATGGCCATCGTTTACTGTGTACTTTTATCTGAGGAAGGGATATAGAATGAACTACTAATAGAGGTATAACACTGTATGCATATGAAAAGCTGGCTACTTTGGTGCTAAGAATTTACTTACAAAAAGAAAATATACTTAGTTTGGTGAAACAGTGAATAATGGCAAAACTAGGTCTTTCTCCATTATTATCTTTTCTTTCCAATTATTCAGCATTAGCAAATAGCTGGCAATTATTCCATTTTAATATTTTGTTCCAGAAATTTATTATCCAGTAAAGCGAGCACATCTCCCTCCCTATTTTTGTAATCTAGGCATGATGTCAAGTGGCAGTTTAACAAAAGAACTGTTTTTCCTTAAACGAAAAAAAAAAAAAAAAAAAGCTGACAATATGTATTACATTTCCCTATACCTTTTGTGACCATCACTTCATTTCTCTTGGCCCTGGCCCACCACTGTCCTCCATTTGTAGTTCACGTTTTCATCCTCTTTACATCCTTTCTAGCCCTGTGCTTTTGAGTTCTCAATTAACTTGGCTGTCTGCTCATTGCTTATGATTTCCAACCGCATATCTGATAGAAGCATAATTTTCTCCTCAAATCCCTTTATTTTATTTTTTTCCTATGTGATTCAAACAGATGGTGTAAGATCATCTGGAAGAACTGAGCAATTATAATTAGATTCAATCTGTTTGAAATTGTTGTTCATTCTGAATAGTAACCTCCTCTCAATTGTTTTCCTGTCTTGGCATTGCCTTGCCCTTGTAGATGTGCTTAAGTGTCATAGCTGTGCTGTTTTGCAGATATACCCCATCATCTCGGCAGGCCAACCAAGAAGAGGGCAAAGAGTGGTTGCGTTCTCATTCTACTGGAGGGCTTCAGGACACTGGCAACCAGTCACCTCTGGTTTCGCCTTCTGCCATGTCATCTTCTGCAGCTGGAAAATACCACTTTTCTAACTTGGGTAAAATATTCTAAAATATTGATTTTGTTTTCTTTCACCACCCACTCTCACGGAAACCCTGGAATCTCTCCCTTTATTCCTCTCTTTAAATGAAAACACAACACGTTTTCATTTAAAGGGAGGGATAAAGGCACTTTAACAGTACCTTTCATTTGTGTCATTGTTTACTCTTCACAGAATAATTTCCAAACATTATACTATTTATTGCTCATGACAAATGCTTAACATAGGTTAATACTGTGGTTGTTTTCTAGTCTAGGCTCAGGGCTCAGAAAGGTCAGTTGACTTGAAAAAGTCTTACTATTACTAAGGATTTGAGGCAGTAATCAGTTCCAGAACATCTGACTTTAAGCCCAGGGACCTTTCCATTCCATTTTAGAATCCTCTTAAAAAACAGGAAAACATCTCCTTATTTATTTGCTTGAAATATTAAAACATCCTTAAAACAAAATTAGTAGTCTTTTGTAGAAAACAGAAACAATTAGGAAGAAAAAGATATGTAATTCCATGACTCCAAGCTAACTTCTTTTAACATTGTTAAAATTAAAACTCCTTAAAATGCATACAAGAATTTCTGTTAAGACCATACTCTGAACGTTTTCAGATAGATACAATGAAAAACAAATTACCAACACAGTCATTGGGTTACTTTGTATTTAGCATCATTTATATACAGTATAAAATAATATGCATAAAATGTCATTGAAAACACTCTGAGTAACAAAATAATTAAAGAAAGCTCAATATGCCAGATACCATTTAATAGATTCAATGACTTTAAAAATCGGTTTATCTTCTATAAAGTCACATATAAAGTGTTCTCATTATTTTTATGGTAAATATTTTTATCATTAGTTTATCAGAAAAACTTGTACATAAAGAGGAGTTTTGATCTTTATAATTTACCTTTGTCAAACAATCCCAGAGTACGTCAATTCCATCATGAAAGTACTACTTTGACATTATATAAAAAATTAGCAATAGAAAACACACAAGCGAAAACCTTACATTCTCTAATCTTCAAGTCAATCATCAAGTTTTGTTAGATTTTTGAAGACCTGAAAATGAACATAATTTCAAATAACAGAACTCAAACACCATACACATTTGTAATGAGGCACAACAGTCAATTTTGAGCCTTGTATTTTTTCAGCTGAATAACCTTCACTGCTTTCTTAGCTTTTTGCCAGTCTTGTTTTGGGACTATTTTGCCTTACTGGGCCTAAACAGAGTATAATGTTAAAATATGTTAATAAGTCATACTGAGAATAAGATAAATGCAGGTTTCTAACTCCTTAGGGACACAAATGGGGACAACACATTCCATGAACACAGGTGAATGAATGCCCACAGTTTCTCTGAGTTGGGCAGTTTCATGCAATCATTTTTTTCTCTGAGGCCAAAGTCTCTGGTTTGATCTTCCTAGCAGCTTCCAGAACAGAAAGTGAGTTTACTTTGTCTCCATATTCTTTTTCTCCATGTTCGGGAATTCCCTGCTGTCCTGATCCCACCACAAAAACTCCCCTGAGGATGAAGCCTTGGGTTTCCAGGTTTCCAGGGAAGCCTCAATTCCAGGCTGGAAGTAGTTGTACCATGTTCCCAGAGGGCTAAATCCCATAAGCATCATCTTTTCTGTCTTTGTAGACCATAGAACTTTTTATTATCATCCAGGAGGATTTCTCTTTTGAAACAAGTTTGGAAAAACTTTATGTCAGTCCTGACCTGCTCATTAACAACTGCATAGAGGGGGACACCCAGCTCGTCCAACTTGGGTTGAGGAACGACAGGTCTGCAGGCCCCTCTTGCCAGAGAAAACAGCCTGGTACAACCACAATCACAATTCCATTCTTCCCCGCCATAGCTCCTTTGCTTTGAAAGTCATTGGTTACTTCTCCAGTGTTTTCAGGTCTATATTCTCCAGGTACTCCAGCACCTCTTTCCAGGGCTTGGACAAAAATACATCTGTGTTGGCCAGCAGCAGTGCCAAGGCGGCAGCCTCCAAGGGCTCCTGCACCCATGGACCACATCTCCACAGAGAAGCACCTTGGGTCCTCAAGTGTCTCCTTCTTCTTCCCTTCTCCCAAGCCAAGGGTTCCAAGGGCCTCATTACTTTTTCTCTTTTCACTGGAAAAAAAATTCTAATCATGTACCTATAGAAGATTCACATTTTTCAATTAGTTGGACTTTCCAACTTTCAGCCAGGACAAGACTCAAGGCTTTGTCTTTTCTATTGCAACCCTTCCCACTGTATTGAGTAGGGCTTTTAGCAATTGAAAACAATTATTTTGGTCATGGTTTCATATAAGCTAATGATTTCATATCAAACACCAAGCTTTTGTTTCCTAACAATATAATAGTGATAAGAGTGTTTGCCTATAATGCCAAGGAATGTATAGATTTTATTTACTTTAAGTTGCAGCTGATTTTTTTAACGAGTAAAAAGCCTAACACCTTAACTTCAAAAAATGAATTTAAAATGTATGTGTAGGTCATAGGAATATGAGACAAAATAGTTTTATACAACATCTAAAACACACCCAAATCACCTAAAATGCTATAAGCTTGCTAAGTACTTCATGTCTCCTATCAATTCTTTTCATTAATTGACATTAATTTGATTAGTTGACTCCTTATTCTATTTTTCCTCACCATTATTATTCTGATTAGATCCACCTTCATTATTCTTTAGGAGCAAAAAGACTCACCACTTACTATGTCTGACATTGGTGAAGTCATTTAAACTAATTTTGTTATCTCTTGAATGGATACATAGTACGTAGGTCATATTGTAAAGAATGATGGATATAGTGTATATAAAGATGGAGACGTGTGTAAGACTTGATAGATTCTGCCAAATCATTATTTTTGTTGGAAAGCATGTTTCACACTATCATAGAGTAGCATTCATCACATATGCCTGAGTTTTGTCTACATTTAATTGAGTAGTAATTCACAAGACAGTAACCACAGAATTTTGTGAAAGACATTCACAGGTTGTATTTTTAAAAGACTAGCATAAAACTATGAGATTTTTATCAAAGTCTCGTTTACCACGAATGTCAAATATTTTTGCAAAGATAAGTTTATTCTAAGATTTGCATACATTAAAATTAACATGGCAACTGAAGCCGACATGTCCATGGTCACAATGTGTTAAAAAATGAGTGATTCTATAGCACACTTGGGAATGTATTTTATTACGTAGTTTTCACAGTTAAAACACAATTAATAAATGAAATGTGAATTATACTTTTACTGATAACAAAGCTCTCTGTAGAGGTTTAATATTCTGAATAATTAGAAAACCACTGATCAAATAGATCCCTTACATTTCATTGCTATAGAAACCCAGTCTGAAAGGTCAAGTTTACCTTTCTAGGATGTGGGTTTCCCCCCTTAATCTATTGTGGTTTATATCAGAGATATCTCAACTGTATCAGACAGGCCATGTCTTAAGTGACACTGCCCTCTTGATTCTCTTCATACTTTTCCAACTACAATTCTTTCTCCTGGGGTTGCTTATCTTAACAAAGCTGTATCATTTGTTGTAGACACAAGGTCACTTTTGAGAGTGAATGGGACTATATTAATAATTGTTCCAGGTATTAGGTGCAAACCTTGGGCAATGTAATTCATTCTCCCTCTCCTCCTTACATTTATGTGTTTACCAAGTTGTTTTTCCTTTAGACTTTTTTTATCCTGAATCCTTTTTCTGTGTTCTCATTCACAACTTTACTTCTGATCTCTCAAATCAACATTTCACTTTCTGTCTGAGACCTTTTTCAGTTCTGAAACTAAAATCCCATCAGTGTGCTAGACCATATAGCCACCTCATATCAAAGTCTTTTCTTGAGTTCTTTTCTTCTATTTGTCTTATAATTTCAAGTATCATCCTTCTCTCTACTCTAGTGCAAAATCTGTGTAATCAATAGTCTTACTTGAAACTGTGCTCTTCATATTGTACATTTTCAGTAGACAGGATACTGTGATTTTATCTTCAGAATATCTCCTATATCTGTCTCTCATTTTCAGGGACATTGTCCTTGCTGAAGCTTTTTTAACTGTAGACAATTGCAGTAGATTTGAAATTGATCTTACTCTGTTGACTCCCTTATGTCTCAACATTTTTACCCATTGGGAGGTATAAAAGAAGATATTCCTATCCGTGTCAACGCACTCTCATGTACCTCCCCAGATCTTAGAAGCACATATGACTTCAAATGAGGCATTTTGAGACCTTTCTGCTGTTTTGTTTCAGAGTGGAAAAAATGACTAATTTCAAAAATGTAATATGTAAAGAGTTTTTATTGTATTTATAGTTCACGTGAACCTCTTGATTGGGCAAGAAAATGAGTACTCTTAAAATGCAATCATAAATTAAAGTTACTTTATTATTAAATTATATATATATATGTAATTACCTTGAATATGTCCTCTTGTTGTCTTTTAACATCACGCATTTTTCATTTGACCATTATCTTTTCTGAACAATAAGTAAGATACAGGATTATTATTAATGTTCAAAAGTTGTGGTATTCATGTTTCCTTTATTCTTTCTACCAATTAAAATGTGTTAATATATAAAATTTTTCAAAATATTACTGTAAAAAATCACAACATATAGTAGAAAATTAAGATCACTACAATATGTCATATTTAGTAGACTACTGTGAGCTACTGCCACAGTAAACTATCGTTTGTGTGTCATTCCCAGTGTGCTAGCCCTAGTAGCAATCATTCCCATTCAAGAAAGAATAGCAAAATATAACTTACATAAATCAAAGAGTCTTTGGATGAAACTTCATTTGGTCAAATAACCCAACCACTACCCTTCAGTTTTTTTTATGAATAAAAAATGAAAGAATAAAAGGCCTCTAAGATCCATTCAAAGCCAGGAGACACACAAGAATTTCTAAATAGAAGAGAAACAGAAGTCATAGTTCTTGTGAGCCCTCTCATCACCTGGTGAGACTCATTGTCATGCCCCCGTGAGTGATAACAATTTCTCAGATGCATTTTTCACCTTGACACAAGGGTTACATGCAGGGACATTAATGTCAACCTGTCACTTCTAATATCCATCTAATATTCTCTAAATTAGATGGATCCTTTTGCATACAGTGATTGTTACACCTTTGCATAGGAACAGTTTCTATGCTTTTGTACTCAAGCCTTCCTCTACCTTGAATCATTTCCCGTCTTCGTGCTCACCCTTCAACCTTCTCAGAATAAACTCCTGTCTTCTATTCTTTAGGAAGCATAGAATCTCACAGTCAGAAGAGACCACATCTGGTTCAACCCTTCATCTCTTATGTAAAATTTTGTGACATCTCTAGCTTCTTCTTTAAACCCACCAATGACAGAAACTACTAAAATCTAGAAATAACACTTTTGGAATTCTTTCTTTAAGAGATCAAATTTTCCTGAATCTTCACATATTGTTCCTAGTTATATATTTCCAGATTCTACAAAATAAGTCAAAGTTAGATTGCATAAGACAGCTCTTCATGTGTAAAACAGTATAATAAACTCACTAGTTAATGTCTAGCTATAGATGCAAAGGTAGAGAGTGACTTGCGGTTATTTAAAAACCCAGTCCAGCCAGACACATTGGATCATGCCTGTAATACCAGCAGCACTCAGGACACTGGGGCAAGAGGATCCCTTGTCCAGGAGTTAGAGGCTACAGTGAGCTATGATCGTGGCACTGCATACTCTAGCCTGGGAGACAGAGTGAGACCCTGTCTCAAAATAATAGTATTTAATAATATCATAAAAACCCAGTCCACATTTATATTAGATGCTGGTTTCCTCAAGTTACTACAAATAAATATATAATCTTAATAAAAGATTAATGGCTTGGCTATGCAAATGCAATTTAAGACAAAGTTGGTAGCCCTCTTTTTCCTGATACATTGCCACATGGGTTTCTCTTTCATTTAGAAATTTTTGTGTGCCTCTTGGCTTCTAATGGATCTTACAGGCCTTTTATTCTTCCATTGTTTGTTCATAAAATAATTGAAGGGTAGTGATTGGGTTATTTGCCCAAAGCAGATGGAAAGCAAAACTACCACTAGAAGATCTTTACCAATTTGTGTTCCATTCGAAAAGTTCTCTTTGTCTGTGTTACATTTGTTTTCTGTTGTATAGTTTCTCCTGTTCTATTTTACATATTAACTTTTCTCCTTCTTCAGACATCTGCCCTACTGGCTACTCTTGAAATCAGAGACTGTGTCATATTTTTCCTTCTATTCAACTACAACATCTAAAACCAGATCTGTCATAGTTATGAACTTAATTGAACACTCTTAAGCAGTTGGGTGTAATTTCTGATGGAGAAGCTATCAAAAGTGTTCGTAAATGCAAACTATTCCCTTTAAAATCTATCCTAATCCTCATTAATGTTTCATCTTGATAGAGCTAAGTATTATGTATTGAAATTGTAGAAGTACACTTCACTTGGACATCTCTGCAATCATTTAGGTAAGAATTATACAAAGCCAAAAAGCAAATAAAATATCCTTCTAACCCTATAGATACGTATACTAAAATGACGCCCTTGCAAATTTGTTTAATACTTCATTAATTTACACAAGAGTACATTCATACTGTGAGCCAAGAATAGGGTGACTTACCCCAATCTTGCCACCTTAAACATAAACATTTTAAGTCTTGAATGTCCTACAGTGTGCCTACTGGCTGTTGTCACTAATCAGACCGAAATGGTACTAATGGTCACTGCAGGCTGAAGGAATGTTCTTGAAAAATAGGCAGATCCTCTCCATCTCCCTTTTTTACTTTTTTCTTCTTTCCATCCTTTCTTCTTTTTTTTTCCAATAGATTGTGCACTTTGCAGATTTGTATTTTTTTCCTTTTCCATTACATCTTAAATATGTGATTCTTAGTCCTATGCTTCCTTTTACTCCAGTCAATAACTGGCTCTATCAGAGAGTTGTTCTGTGTGTTAATTCAGTTAATATCAGAATTATCAAGCACAGTGCCTTCCAAATATGAGATACTTATCTCCAGTATCCTCTGGGTATACTTTTTCTGTTTTACATTGTTTAGAGAGCCAGTACTTGTATGAAGAAGAAGTTTAGTGCCTGTGTCAAAGAAAAAACTTAGTAAATTTTGAAGTGATGTCAGAACAACTCTAAGCCACAGACAGATTCCCCAAAGTTTTGGAAATACTCAGTAGTTCTCTTTATATCTTAAGAGGCTCCTGCCTTCTTTCTCATATACCAGTAACAAACTTGCTTTTCTTAAATATGAACATTTAGAATGTCTTTCACAATTATTCTGCTTTGCTTTTATTCCAAATTTCACAACGGTATTGTTTTCCAATGCAGTTATACATACAATCAACCAAATATTTCCTTAAATTGATGACTACCAGATGAGGACTATTTGGCAATAAGCAATAAGAAAATAAATTCTTGGCCAGGCTCGGTGGCTCATGCCTGTAATCCCAGCACTTTGGGAGGCCGAGGTGGGCGGATCATGAGGTCAGGAGATTGAGACCATCTTGGCTAACACGGTGAAACCCCATCTCTACTAAAGATACAAAAAATTAGCCGGGTGTGGTGGCAGGCGCCTGTAGTCCCAGCTACTCGGGAGGCTGAGGCAGGAGAATGGCGTGAACCCGGGAGGCGGAGCTTGCAGTGAGCGAGATTGCGCCACTGCACTCCAGCCTGGGCGACAGAGCAAGACTCCGTCTCAAAAAAAAAAAAAAAAAAAAGGAAAGAAAAGAAATTCTTATTAAAAATTACATACTTAAGATCTTAAGATACTTCTTTGGAAATATAACTTGTTTGCGACTTTTGACCATCTCATCGTGATATGCTCATCTTAAACTGAGTAGAAAATCATTTCATATAATTAACCTTATGGCATTGTGTTTAGTTATAAAAATGTTTATTACATGCTATCTCCTTATAACCTAACTTTGATAATAATGATGGTCCTAATCATGAAGTTACATCAATTAAGAGCTTGAAATGACTGAGAGTATTTACCTGGAAGCATTAAAAACCCTTCTTGGGAAATTTAGATGTTTTATATTTTGCTTTATTTTTGGTGTTGCTTTTTCCATTAAAGTGATGATTATTTTTTAAGAGAAAACCGAAAACTCTAGAAAGACCATCTTTTCTTCATAACAGGTAGCAGAAAATACCATGTTATTACATTTCTAGCAAGAGCAGTAGAGGTGACTTGTTGGTTTTGTGTACTGTTGCTTTAGAAATTGGCATAAGGCCTGCCATGAAAGTGCCAGAGGAAAAGAGGGACTCAGTGGGATCTGTTATTGGATATTTCAGAGGCAGACTCTTACCTTAAGTAGGGACTCACTATACATTCATGTTTTCATAAGAATTGGGATCATGTTCTTACTTTCTATCAACCTGCTATTTTCATCTTTCAAGCTTCAGAGTAATAGGCTCTGTGTGCTTTGTTTTTCAGTGAGCCCAACAAATTTATCTCAATTTAACCTTCCTGGGCCCAGCATGATGCGCTCAAATAGCATCCCAGCCCAAGACTCTTCCTTCGATCTCTATGATGACTCCCAGCTTTGTGGGAGTGCCACTTCTCTGGAGGAAAGACCTCGTGCCATCAGTCATTCAGGCTCATTCAGAGACAGCATGGAAGAAGGTAAGTGTTGGGGGGGAATAAAAATGAAATCACTTTATTTAAACCCTGAGAGGGAAACCATCGAATCACTCACATCACAAAGATTTCTGAAGAGGAATATAAATTAGTGTAATTATCATTTGGGAAACTAGAAGCTTGAAGAAGTTTTATTCTGTATTATCTTCTATTTATTTATGCATTTGGAAATATGGCAGAATTTGTTTAGATTAATACTTGGCTGTAGAAGAGTTTAGACTAAATCTACTTTTCCAATACAGAAATATACATAGAAACTATTTTCCCAGGTGCATCAAATATCAGAGCAAATGTTTTGTTTGACATTTCGGTTAAAGAGCCATAAAGACACGCAAACCAGAAACATTATTTTATGAAAATACCACATGTTGATGATTTACATTCCCAGAAATTCCCTCTGGTGCTAATTTTTTGTTATATCATTTTAGAATTCATATTGTACCTACGTTTTTGCTTATAAGTCATTATTTCTTTATCCAATGGCAATAAAATTGTCACCTAACCTAATAAATATCTTTATAGTTATATAGTTCTATGTAAACACTCTAAATAAATCAGCTTGAAAACCTCAGGAAGCTGAGTTGATGCTCAAATATAAATATTTTTCTAAACTTTAGAAGCTCAAATGTCAAATTTAACAAAATTTGAGAGACTTTTCTCTTTGATTTAATGAATTTTTTTTTAGTATCCATAAAGAAAACTTACAGCATACATATTATAAAGCATTTCAGCTGAGGATAAAATAAAACTAAACATAAAATTCCAATTGATTAGAATGAAATTATTAACCTTAATAATTATGTTTAAAAGAAAGGTCTCCAAATCTTAAGATATACCAGAGTTTAATCCTTTTGCCATCCATTTATTTGTGGTGTAAATTTAGGCAAGTTTCTTAACTTTCTTAGCCCTAAGTTCTGCATCTGTAACTTCATAGATTTGTCACAAGGATGAAATATGAGAGTAAAGAACAATTCTGTTCCATTATCTTTTCCCTTCCTACCTTCTTTTTTAAAGTATCTTCTGACTGAGAATTTAGGCAGCAATGAAAATTGACTCGTGTTTTTCAGGTCACCACTATGGATTTAATATACTGGCACTAAATCAGTAGAGAAGAGTTGTCATTGCCTTTTGCAATATTAACCAAACCACTAAGTTCACTATGACAGACAGTGAATTATATCCAGTGACTCCACTGATTGTTGCCGTGTAGACAGACAACACAATTATTCTCAAATGTGAGGACACTGCTTTCTGAAATGGTTCTGTTGCTCTCGTCACAGATAGGCTTCTTATAATACTTTTTAAATAATTTGGTAAGCATACAGATGGCTTTCTAGAGTGCAGCATTTACAAATAAAGTGATTTTTATATACTCTGGGAAATTCTGGCCTTCAATGTATGAGGATTAAATAATCTGAATTTCTGAAAGCTAGCCTAAGTGGGCAAGATGGCTTTTTTGTGCTCATGCATTGAATACTGACCTATTCTAGTTCTTAAATGGTGATCTAGATTCAAGACTTATTGAACTAGATTGAAGTGACTTTATTGATATCCTACCTAATGCTCACACTGACAGATGAAGAGACTGAGCCACATGTTCTAAGGTCATAAACAAAAAGAATGAGAATGAGATCACCTGATTAATTGTTTACCTTTCTTCTGGTACATCAGGGTAACACTTTAGTTTATGAGGGTATTATTAGAGATTGAAAGAATTTTTTTTTTTTAATAATTGACTCAAATACCAACATTTTGCACATCACATAGAGTAGTAGCTTTGCCCAAGTTAGAAAACTGGGGGTTGTTCTTTATTCCTCTTTTGACCACATCTATATACTGAGTTTTAAAAAGGTTCTTCCTGGTATCCTTCAATTCCATCCCCTTGTTTTCATCCATGTTGCCACAAACCTAGTGCAGCTATTCCAGTCCTCTCCTGATCAGGTCTTAAGCACCTCCCATATGCCCTTGTAGTACCCACCATATTGATCTCAGTAGCATTCATAGTACTCTATTGTAAATAGCTTTTACATTATATCTTCTTTTTGAGATTTTGGGATTTTATCTTATTTATTTTTGTAGTTTCAGGGTCTAGCAACAGCTTGTCACATTGTTCATGCTTAACTAATGTTTGTTTAATGTACAATGAGCAGAAATAACCATACTACTCCATAGTAAAAAGAGGATAAACTTTTCTGCAAATATTATTCAGCACCATTTTATCCACCTTTTGGGTTTAGTACATTGGAAGTACAGAAGTATAAAGCAGAATGCCCAATGTTTATAATGGTATTTGAAATAGATAAAAGCCAGTGTGACATTTCCATTCTCAATTTCTCTGAGACACCACCTTGAAAAAAAAGAGTATTTTTCTCTTACTAAAATTAGTAAAGGAACAGTAATTCCACATTTATAAGAGTATGATTAATGCATCACAGATAATGTTGTAATAATACGTTAGATAAAAGTACTTATTTCCCTGTAATTATATGGGGGAAAAAATCTGAAAATGGACCTTTGTTGGACACAAATGAAATAAATAAAGTACATATGTTTTTTAAAGTTTAAAAGTTTATGGCAACTTTAGTTTGGGTTTCCATGCTATTCTATTTATTATATGGGAATTTACCGTAGCTTTCAATGTGTACGAAACAGGCTGGTAGGGCTCATGCTTGTAGACTTCTGTCTAATAACTTGGCAACTGAGGTACTTTAGGGAGTATGAATGGGGCTCTCCCATGTCTCAATGTCCTGATTGCCAAAAATTTATAGCAGGCTGGTTCTCAGAATCTTATAGTCAGTTGCTATTACTTAATTTCCCTAACCACCTGTTCTTTACTTTTTCTGTAAAGGCTGGGGTTTTTTAGTAGATCTCATTATTTTAACTCTATTGTTCTCTTTGTTTTCTCCAGTTCATGGCTCTTCATTATCACTGGTGTCCAGCACTTCTTCTCTTTACTCTACAGTAAGTAATGGCTGTTAAGAAAAAGCTTGTGCTTTTGCCATGCACACAGATGATGAAATAGATCACGTTACTGTGAAGAGATCACATTCATATATGACTTGTACACAGGAGTTGTGTAGTGAAATAAGGGCATACTTTAAGCTGCCCAATACCCAAGAATGTGCCAGATGCTCCACCAGCCATTCTTTGGTCACTTACATGTGCTTTCATTTGGCTTTTGTGCACTCATTATAATCAATGAGTGGATATAGAATTCAATTTCATAAAACCTATTGAGGTATGACTTGGAGTCTCTGAAACCATGTAGTCTGCTATACTATCATTTTAATAATGACAAGTTGTCCATGTTTTGTTCTCTGAGCCATAACTGTTAATTGTTCTATAGTATTTTCTCCTCATTTTTTATTTTTAAGTTTATTGTTGAGAGAATTATTGAAGGGTAAAAGCATGAAGGATAAAGGGTAAAAGCATAAAAGAACCAGAGATGTTTTTTTAAATACGCCTTTTGAAAGAGTGTGATTTTTTAAAATTTTTATTTTTATTTTATTTTATTTATTTATTTATTTATTTTTGGAGTCGAGGTCTTGCTTTATCACCCAGGCTGGAGTACAATGACACAATCATAGCTCATTGCAGCCTTGAACTCCTGGATTCAAGTTATCCTTCTGCCTCAGCCTATCAGGTAGCTAGGACTACAGGCACGCACTACCATGCCCAGCTAATTTTTAAATTGTTGTAGAGACAAGGTCATTGCTATGTTGCCTGGGCTGATCAATACCCATGGTCTCAAGCAATTCCTCCTGCTTTGGCCTCCCCAAGTGCTGGGATTGCAGGTGTAAGCCAGCACACTTGGGCAGAAACTTTATTTATTAAGAGAAAAATACCAGTGTTTCAAGTTCTTTTGCAAATGTGTGAAATTATAATTCATTTTTGACAAGGAGAGCTTTTCTGTTTGTTAAATACAGTTCTATCCTTTTTAAAAAGTAGCTTACAGGAAGTTATGTTTTATGAGTGAGTCATTTCAGAGCTAGGTTAACAGTGAAGTATATTTAAAAGCAGCCTACTGAATCTCAGTGAGACTTGAGTACTATGAATAAGCCTTAATCCTGTATTGTAAGGTTCATGAAAAGTTCATAGCCTCTGCTGTCACTGATTAACTGAGCATCATGGGCAATAATTTTTTCACTCATTTTCATTAAGTTCAAATGTTTGTTTGGACCTTCTGTTTATAGGTTAATCTCATATATTTACTCCCTTACATAGTCATTCAAAATCAGACTGTTATTGGCAGAGATAATATTTTTCTTATTTCTCCTTTCAATGATTAAAATTGCCCGTAGCTTCCGGAAATTAAGATATCACTATTAGTGTTTAGGTAAATATACTTTTTATGCAAATGGATAAAGTGAGGAATGTATAAACATGCATGGAAAAAACACATAAAAGAAATATATTAAGACTTAGTGTTCCTCCTGTTGGGCCAGCACTGCCGTTTGTTGGGGAATTGTATTCTGATTTAAACCATTGCCATTTAGATCTATGTGTAACATCAAAAGACGTAGCATCATTATCATTTTATTCTAAATATGTACAATAATTAATATTTGGATAAAACTACCTTTATGAAACCTAAGAAAAGCTAAAAAAAAGAAAAAGAAAAAGAAAAATACCGTTAGAAGAAATAAAGTCTAGTGATTGGTAGCACAATAGAGTGACTATTGTTAACAATAATTTATTGTATATTTCAAAATAGCCAGAAAAGAAGATTTGGAATGTTCCTAACAGGAAGAAATGATACTCTTCTTAAATGAAGAATGGGATATTCCACTTACCCAGATTTGATCATTATACGTTGTATGTTTGTGTAATACCACATGCACCCCATAAATATGTACAAGTATCGTATATCCCAGTACTGAAGTTGTTTTATGAAAAATGTATTCTTCAAGAAAAGGTTCATAAGTTTAAGGAAAACCAGATTACTAGTCTACCAGTGTCCAGTAGCCCTTTCTGTTTTAATAAAAGTGTTCTATATCTACACTATCTAATATAGTAACTATTAGCCATGTTACTATTGATTATTTGAAGTGTATCGGCATACAGATGAATTGACTTTCTTATTTTAATTAATTTAAGTTTAAATAGCCACATGTGCCTAGCAGCTACTAGATTGGATAGTGTAAGTTTATAGAGAACCCAAGGGGTACATTTGTAGATAGGAGTGAGATGTCAAAATAATGAGGATAATTAGAAAGCATACATGAGAAATACTGTATTAAGAGTAGAATATGAAATGGGAACAGAGATTAAAATAGAATATGTATATATGTGTATATATATACACACACATATTTATAGGTATATCTATATATATAAATATATATATATATGTATGTTTATAGGCCAATATATGGAGGTAAGATAGATAGTGTTAAGTGAATAAAGAATGGATTAGGTGATCGAGCCACATGAGAAGGTGATATTATTAGAAAATTAAAAGAATTGTATTTGAGATGATGAAAATGATATATTTGAATTGATAAGTAAACTGTAGTAAAATAATTCAAATAAGTGCATATTTGGGGAACTACTAAAGAGAAACATCATAAAAGATGAGGAGTCATTCTTTCCCCGGTCCTCTGTGATCAGGAACTAGGATTTAACTGGCAATGAGAAAATACCTATGAAAATGCTTTTAAACTATCAAATGAAAAAGCAACTTATTATTATTTTTCATGCCTTCTTAATAACTCTGGATAGAGATTTAGTTGCTTTGCATTCTTGCCTGGTTCAATCAGGTAATTATTGGATGACATCAGGCAAGTTGCCAAATTTCTTTGGACTATACCTATAAAATAGAATTTGAAAATATTAGCTAGATCTGTCCCATTTGTCTCAGGATGTCCGCAAACTGGTTGGAAATCACAAGCCTAACCTGATCTGCAGAGATGTTACCTTTGGCAAACTTATGGTTTGTGTCTTTGTTTTGAAATCTAAGACCAGGCGCGGTGGCTCATGCCTGTAATCTCAACACTTTCGGAGGCTGAGGCGGGTGAATCACTTTAGGTCAGGAGTTTGAGACCAGCCTGGCCAACATGGCAAAACCCCGTCTCTACTAAAAATACAGAAATTAGCCCGGCATGGTGGTATACGTCTGTAATCCCAGCTGCTTGGGAGGCTGAGGCAGGAGAATTGCCTGAACCTGGGAGGCTAAGGCTGCTGCAGTGAGGGCCACTGCACTCCAGCCTGGGCTATAGAGCCAAACACCATCTCGGGAAAATGAATTACAGCCAAGGAAAGGTCATGTGACTTTTTAAAAACTTCAAGTCCATTTATTCTTTATAAGCCTTGTCCTGTTAGGCATTTAAAGTTTTGATCCCTGCAATAGATTTTATTTTGGTTAACTGTATATTAAAAACTTTGTTTAACCTGTTTTGAATTTGAATTCTGATTTGTATTTTTTCATGAGAGCAAATGCCATTTTTAATTCATTGTGGATTCTTTAACATGTTGCCTAACAAATAGCTAGTACTAAAGTCATAACTTTTTAATTAATAAATTTGAATGGATAAATGGTCACTTATTGGCTTACAGAATAAAGAATTCATGGATATGCTTTTATTCAGTCAAGTGTTTCATATTTTGTATCATCTCCAGGACATTAGGCTTGCTCAAAACCATTGTAAAAAAACTGGCAAATAATCCAATTCCATTATGACATCATTAATCCCACACCTAAGCTACTGAAAAAAAAAATAATACTAATATTCTGACTCATTGCTTTATTTTTATGGTAACACCTACCTGGTATTAATAACCACAGAGTATGAAAGAAGGCAAAGGTTAAAGCAAATAATAGTTTTGAAAAATTGGTAGCGAGAAAAGTCATGCTATACGGTATGTATAGAATTTATATTTAATGATTATGCTTGCTACTAGTATATGTAACAGAACTATTACAGATTTTTAAAATGTGATGCATATATTTCTTGATTATTTTTTAAAATAATAAATTATTATTAAAAAATACAGGAATGATTTATTGATTCTTGAATCTTTACCAGCTTTCTATAATTCTAGGAAGCCTAGAAGCAGGATTGGGCAGAATAAACTGGCAAAAAATATAAAAAGTAGGCCGGGCATAGTGGGCTGCAGTGAGTCGTGAATGTGCCAGTGCACCTGAGTGATAGATCAAGATCCTGTCTCAAAAAGAAAAGAAAAAGAAACAACAACAACCAAAACAAAGTACTAGGAAAAACTAATAGACATAGTTACATAGTTAATTGTGCCATATGTTTTAAGGCAATGAAACTTTTAATATTCCTTACTTACTTTTTATTCAAAAACGAAACCGTGTATAAAACCTTAAAATTATTGGGATCTAAAAAATAAAATATTTCCTTAAAAATCTAAAATTGAAATGTAAATTATTCAAGATTGCTTTTTAAAACAGTTTTCTTATAAAAGTTATTAGGATTCTACCACTTAGCCACTTTATTATTTAGCCACTATATTACTAAGTTTACATATTATTAAAGGTAGAGAAAATATAGGGAAGACAAAGCTCAGGTTAAAAGAGTTGCTGGCAAATAAAATATATCCTGGTGGTTACACTACTTTGCTTTATGTTTTCTGAAAGAAAAGCAATAAAAATTAGTTCAAGTAGTTTTGTATCAATTAATCTAGAACTATCCCAAAAGTAGACATAGAAGATAAGAGATTGTTTTTCAGCTTTGGATCTGCTTATGGCAATAAGCAGACTTGTACTATTCAACAAGATGATGCATTCTTCAGCTTTTCCCAGAATAAGGGAGCTTCCCAAATGTAATGGTGCACATAACTCATTTTCTGGCACTTTGCAGCCAGGCATGAAGAAGAAAAACAGAGCTAGGAGTTTTCTGGAAGTCAAGTCAAAAACACCCTGCAAATTCCTATGGCAGTCCTCCTTTCTATAAGCTGCATAGCCAAAAATGTTTGCCAGACACGTTTATCACTGGATGTTTCAGTGATATTTCAGTGTTTAAGCATTTTGCTGACTTGTGATAATTAAAATTATTAATAATCACTAAAGAAAGAAAAAATAGAAATAAATAATGTTAATTATCTGTGGTTATCAGTAGAGGCCTGTATGTTACCCCAGCTTTATTTAACATTGTTTGTGATCAGTAAATCACAGAATAGAATTCTGACATCTAAACCTTGGCTGGAGATCTCTATAATTTTATGAAGTCTGTTTCCTACAATCTGTATGAAAGATACATCAATATTTTAAGTTTCCATGCACCCATATTTTTTAGAGTATAATTTTGTAATTATTTGGTTTATGTTGCTTATGATTTACATCTTAGAGTCTTTCAATTCTATCTTTTGCTTAAAGGAATATTATATGTCTATGGATCAAATGGCCTATATTTTAAAAATACCTTATGGTTTATATATTAAGAAACATTTATATTAGATTCTAAAGTAACTTGTTTGTACTATTTCAATTGAATAACTTTATGTACTTCATTCTATTCTTCTCATAGTAGATAATAAAAAAATACGTCATGATTATTTTATTCATTTACACTTGTGGAATTAATTGAAAATAGTTTTTGTAGTTAAAGTCTTTCTTTTTATTGTTTTACAGGCTGAAGAAAAGGCTCATTCAGAGGTAAAAAAAACTTTCAGTATTTCAGTATTTACTATTTTAGTTTGCATTCATGATGAAATTAGTGTTGTGACCACTAGAGGGCTCTGTGATACAATAGCAGAACTCCACAGGACTGCTGAAGTAAGGCAGCTAGTTGATAAATGGTCTTTGATATTGCCTCTTAAAAATAAAATGAAATTTGTATAGCAAGCTCTCCTCTCACATTCTAGATTGAGTCTTAGCTCAACACCAATAAGTTGTCTATAATAGTAAGCACTCATTAAATCATTGATAAATGAAGGCCTATGATCTTCCTATTTTATTACAGTCTTTTCCCCACTCCCTGTGAGACCATCTTGGGCACCAAGCCTCCACAACACAGGATACCAGCGTCTCAGACTATCTGTTTTGTGTCATTATCTTGTTGCCTCTAATTGCTATTTTATGTCTGCTGTGGCAGCTATTATTCTAATCACATATTTCACAAATACATATTTGGTTGCACTTATGAGCAAATCAAACTGCATTCAGGAGAGAATACTATTTTAATTTCCCTTGGCAAAACATTTGTCCTGGCCAAAAAGAGCAGGAGGACTTTAATTATGACTTTATTCAAGGTGAGGTAATGACTGTGTGATTGGTTTACACTGAGGAAGCAGACAACAGAGGGAAAAAAATGCCTTAGCAACAGCTTTTGCAAAAGTATTCCTTTCCTTTAACGTCTTATTTTATTAACCTTTAAAAGTAAAATTTGTGCTATGTTTAAAAATATTTGAAAAGTATTGATTAAACCAATTTGTCTTTATAATCTCTGAACTAAAGAGTGGATATGATTTTTAAAAATCAAAGTGGTTTATTTACATCACATGGATATGACAAAGCTTCTAACATTGATCGTAGTATAGCTACTGAAGCATGGAAATGCTCCATGTATTTGCCTTAGTAGTAGTTATTCAACTGCCTTTTATCATTGATGCTCTATCATGGATTATGGTTTAAAAAAAACAATTTCAATCACTTTACAGTTTCCTGGATTATACTTTAAAGATACTGGAATCATGTAATATCGACTATTTAATTTGAGAAATGTTTTTGAGTTTGGATTCATTTATGAATAAAATACATGCTACATTTTCTGAAATCATTCATAGTCATTACCTTATAAATGTAAAGCAAATGTTATTTTAGACTGGGGTGTTCTGTTTTGGGAAAAAAAAAAAAGGAATGAAATAGAATCACATTTGGTGAAATTATGTAAATGTCTACTATCTCTGTTTCCAGCTTAGAGTTCTCTACTTTGTTAAAGTGTTTCAGTTGACCACCATTTGTTTTCAACAAAATCTAATGCCCAGGGGCAAAAACTATACAGTTGTTAATAAATTATGTCAAGAATGCTCTTTCAAACTGAGACAGCATTCCAAAAGTTCAACTACAACTATAGAAGACTTGTTTTTGAAGAAATGAGAAGCATGAAAAGTAGAATGTTTAACATCCAAGTAACTGAAATCCCTTGAGACTAGATATATACTTATAGAACCAAGTGTCAGATTGTTATAAATGTTCTATCCTATTAGTCACAGCATGAGACATTGCAGATTAAACTGCAGAAAGTGCTTGAATTAAAACTTTAAACATGATATAATATATCCTTACCTTTTTCTGTTTCAGTTTTATTGGAATATGAACTTAATTAAAAAGAAAGACACTTTAGAATTTTCATTATATTGATTTATCTAATTAGTTGCACCTATCATTGCTTTTTTCCCCTGATTTTTAAGATGTGAATAAGCTATAAAGCATCTCTGAGCTAATAATAACTCACTAAATAAAGGTTATGATAATACAGATTTAGGAAGCCTTCTCTGCAGTCATTAAATCTCCAGCCAATAACATTTCAAACGTGAACTGATTGAATGTTGAATTAAGCCCAAGTTTTAGTGAATGCAGGATATTCCATACCTTTTGAGAAGTTTTCAAACTATGAGAAATTAAAATGTACAGAGGAAAAAAGAAACTAAGATTTTCTGAAAAAGAACATGGAGTATCTTTTACTAAAAAAATTTAAAAATGTGTGTGTGTATGTGTGTGTACAGTTTTTACAAAGAAAATATTTTTCTACAGTTTTATTACCACAGTTTTTCTAGAAGGAGAAGAATCAATACAGAGGATAAACTGCTCTTGAGTCATTTGTCATTTGAGGGATGGCAAATGAGCAAGTAAACGTACTTTGATTTGTAGATTTGAGTTTGACACATAACCCTTTCCTTGTGAATGACATTTGCTTGTTACTGTGGAGTCAGTGTTCATATCCTTTCTTTTCAGGAGTTGGTGCTGATACAGTGGGGTTAGAATGAGCTAAATATAGTTATTTGCTTTCTTGTTTTGAATTATTGGTTTTAAGTAAAAATCTACTTGCATATTTCATTGATTTTTTTTAATTGCATTCAGCAAATCCATAAACTGCGGAGAGAGCTGGTTGCATCACAAGAAAAAGTTGCTACCCTCACATCTCAGCTTTCAGCAAATGTAAGTCACTTAATTTTTAAAATATATTACAAAAATTTTTGTATAGTAGAATGGAATCATTTTAGTAACAAACTTACAAACTTTCAGTGCCTGATACAGACTTAAATTAACAACTAGCAGGACTCATAAAAAGTTAACATTTTCTGCCTACTCAGTAATAAAATGTCAATCTGAACTGATGAGGGGCAGCAATGTGGTTAAAATGGCTCGTTGTTTCTAATAAGATTGGAAGCAATAGTAACAGTCATATGGGTTGCTTCTTTTATTGTTTGCTATTTTTATTACTCCTCATGCATAAGATTATCTGACAATGTAAGAGGGGTTGTTAGTGTTTGACTATGGAAGATAAAATATTCACGTGCCCAGCCTCCTTCTTCTCAATGTATTGAACAATTACTTAAGCATCCAGTCAATTCTAAAAGATGAACTTAGGTCTAAATAGGGATAGCTTAACTACACTGTGGGTGAGATATGGTTTGCTCAAAGAACCTTGGCAGCCTTCTCATAGCAGTTTGAAGAGGTACACTTGTACTGGCACCAAAGCAGCACAGGATGGCAGACATGACAATGAAGACCGCCAATTAAATTAACATTTACTGAATATCTTCCGCTGTGTCAGGGAGCACTCAGAGTAGATGCAGAATGATAAAGGAGAAATGTGGCACTATTCCCAGTCCTGAGGAGCAATGGTGTTAGGAACAGCAGTGAGGGGTAAGGAAATGCCTGCTATTTTGCCATATGTCTTGCCTCTCTCACTCAACAGTCCTTTGCTCAGTTCTGCTGCATAGCTTTGGGCCTGCTCTGTGCCTCCCCTCCCCTCCCTCTGCTCCTCTACTGAGTTTTCCTGTCTCCTAGACAAAGCATAATATGTCAAGAGTGAGCAGTTACAGACCCACAGTATAAGACTTGAATAAGAGGCATTTTAATTTTTTTTGAAGTTATCATGGTGCAATATAAATTCTAAGTATATGTATCATTTCATTCGCAATGTATTCATTTTAGCACTGTATTTGAATTGATTTTATTTTTTGAAATTTGGGAGAATTAAATTAATTTTGGATTTGTTCTATTTATTTTTTATAGATGTTGTTAGGAGATTCCTGAAAATAATTTCCTGAAAATGAGAAAATAACAATTTTCTCATATTGCTTAAACAATTATTTAAAACTTGCATAATTTCTCAAAAATTAAATAATAATTTAACCTTATTGTGTTTTTTAAAGAGATAGTCCAGAGGCAACTGTAAATTTTGTAATATAGGCTAAATGTATAGAAGTATGAAATATTGTTGTCTAGGTTCCTGAATTTGTACCTGGAGGAAGTAACAATGTAAATGCCAGAACCTCCTGGGTTGTATTTATCTGAAGTGAGGAAGGCTCAATGGCAGACCTTATTTATTAGATTGTCAAGATTCTTGCAGATGTCTTGAATGATTACTCAGGGTTTCACTTTACTTTTAATGTCTCTTGGTTGATCTCATCATATAATTCAGATATTGGAATAACAAATGGCTGTTAGACATAATGGAAGATGGGCTGATACTTTCCATTTAAAATGTAATGATGCTTATGTTATTCAAAAGAAAAAACTAAAATGGTGTTTCACATTTTTTTGTTTTTTTGTTTTGCTCTGAGAATCTCATTCTTACTCATTATTGGTTTCTTGTGTATCATTTCAACATTTTCCTATTATATGCTCACGTGTATATATAGTTAATACACACGTGCAAAAGCTTCCTTACACACACACCCCCCCCCCCACCGCCACACACACACACACACACAGGGAACCAAATTCTAACATAGGGGAATAATCTTGGGGGTTAACTCTGTGCTGCTGTTTGAAAATGGAGCAATAATTTGAGAAAGGTTCCAGCAGTTGGCTACCCACCTGCTCTAATTATGCATGTCACACTATTTTCACTGATGTGTTTTCATGACTTTAGGACATGAATTCTCAGCTGGGTGTTAATATGACCAACAAAGGGCGAAAACTGGTTCTTGTGTGTGTTTGTGTGTGTGTGTGTTTTTAAGTACTCTTTTTATGTGAAAAGCACAGATATACAGATGATACATAACTGAACATCCAGAATGTCTGTGGCTTTAAAATATCATGAGGAAAGAGTACAATTAGGAAAAAAAGAAATCTGTAATGTTTCCCTAGGGGAACAATAATTAAAAAAAAAAAATTAAGGAACACAGACTTAGAAGCAGCAGTGCCAAATAGATAATTCATGGTAGTCTTTGTGTTAATTTAAGAAGTGTTAGTCTTGGAGACAAATGCCCAAATTGCTCTAGGTTCCACTCAGCTGCATGTATTATCATTAGTATTAGTTTTTGCACACTGATGGGAGACTGGTATATATCCTATTTTATGTTCTTTTCAACAATTTATAATTTAATTTGGAAAACTTCTCAAATCACATCAGATCCACACAAAAACCTGTACATAGCAGCTTTATTTTTTAATAGCCAAAAAACGAAACAATAAAAAAACCCCTTAATAGGCCAGTTAATAAATAATTTCTGTTGCATCTATATCATGGACTACTATTCAGCAATACAAAGAAGACTACTGATACATACGTCGACTTGGATGGATCCCAAGGGCATTATGAGGAGTGAAAAAAGACAGTTATAGAAGGTCAAATTTTGTATAATTCCATTTATATAACATTCCAAAAATGGCAAAATTAAAGAAACAAAGAACAGATTAGTGATTGCTAAGGGTTAAGGATGGAGGGGAGAGAAAGGTAGTGTGACTATAGTAAGGGGGAGATCTTTAGTTTTGTATTTTGAATGAGATGGCCATTACATGAATCAATATATGTGAATCTATTAATGTAAATCAATATTTAATTCCCGGCTTTGATATATAATATAATTTTATAAGATATATAATCATTGGGGGAAACTGGATGAAGGATACAAGGGACTTCTCTGTACTGTCTTTGCAACTTCTTGTGTATATAATTATAAAATATATAATATATTAAAATGTATAAAATAATATTTTTAAATATCAGATATTGATCTTTACTCAGTATATGAAGTGTTCTATCATAACATAACATGCTTTTCCTTTATTTGGGTTATTTTAGTTTCAGACTAAAATATAAATCACCTAAAGATCTACCACAGTTCTTTTTGAAAAAAATCTTGTTTTTAATTTCCCAGGAGTTTCAACCTTAATCCACTCTTTAGTGTTTCTTTATTTGGTAGTGATAGGGACTGTCAAAGCTTCTTACCATCAAATACATTTACTGACTAAAAATAGAAAAATGTTTTACATTGTAAAAATGTACAAATTGAATGAGAGTCAAAAGGTACAGGTAATGAAGATATGTATTATCATCTACTTTTTTAAAAAGTTTATTAAAATTCTCTTTAGACTAAATGCAGTATCTAGAAATTTACATTAATGGATATGTATATAAATGATTATTAAACAATTTTACTGTAAGTTATATTTTAAACATTTTAATAATATTGTTAGAACTATAAGGGGTAAAATTTTGTATATATCTGGCCATTTGTGTTCTTAAGGAAATAATATTTTTTACACATTCAGGAATTTGAATTACTCACAAGTCACCTATTAACTACAAGTCATTTTGAACTCATTCATTTTCTTTATGTTTGGTTTATAATGTCATTTTAGATTTCATACATCATAATGAGCCATCAAATGATTTAGTTAATACTTGATTTTTCCTCAGTTGTAAGAAGTGCTGTGTTTAAATTTCATTGAGTGTTTCATTTCATCTGAGTTAATGTCTGTTAATGTATGTAATACACACATATATTTTTAACATGCATGTACTTAAATTGATTATAGGGACTTGATACAATTACTTGTTTATAGGATATTTTAAATATAATCAAGGATTTTTTAAATGTACATTTCCTATTTGAAAGTAAATGTAAGTCTTTGTTTACTAGTTTGTTCACAGTACAAGTAAACTTTCTACCTTTTGGTTAAATGTGAATGCAGCCTCCATGATGAGAAATTGCTATATTAGAAATCTAATAGCTATAATTTATAGGGATAAATTTCAATGAGTTTGGTTCTAAGAAATAATGAGTTGTTTTTAACAACAATTTTAAGTATCAGATATTCATCTTTACTCAGTATATGAAATGTTCTATCATAGCTTACGTGCTTTTCCTTTATTTGGGTTTTTTTTATATATTAATTAGTATATCAGATATTTGAACTTGGCATAATTACATTTATATGGACTCCAAACAATAATTTGTATTTTAATTTTTAAATTTGAAACGCATCTGTGTCTCTGTTAAAATGCATTTCTTTCCCTTTGTCCAAAAGGGGTATGGTAAGTCAAAAGAGTATCTAGTTAGCTCACCTCTCATTTGACTGGCAGAGTAAAGCCCCTGTTCAGTAGAATGTATATTAAGCCTTCCCTCCCTTTTGTAAAGTTGTTCTGAACAGAGCTTCATAAAACCACAGGTAGTGTTAAGCTGATTCTACTAGCATGTCCTTAGAAAGGAGAGCGAGTATATTGGCAGGTGCTATTGTCTGGTCTTTCTGATCAATAACCCACCAACAAACAAAAAGAAAACAGGAGCCATACAAGGAAAGGCAACTAAAGATGCTTGGTCATAGCATACAATAAACCAGGTAGCCTCTGGCCTCTCGCCCACACCTTCAGGCAGCTGGGTCAGGCGGGATGCTTTTGCTTGTCTTTTAACATATTTTCTTTACAAATCTCAGCCATTACATAATTTGGAAATGGACACCAAGGCTAGTTATTGCTAACATTTTTAAAGACATTACTGAATGAATGTGTAAGGAAACAAAAGGTACTTTATTGCCTTTCAGCAGATAAGTCTTTTAACCAAAAATCTGTTGGGTATTTTGAGATTGTGTTCTACTTCCTTGCTTATTTAATATTTTCATATAATTTGCTAGTTACTCTTGCTTTTTTGCATCTCTTCTAAGAGAAAACTATTTTGTACATATTATTAATGACAAACATTTCAGTGTTTGGACAATTTTTTATAGTGTAAAATAAATGTGAAACTTTATGTTGCAGAATCATTCTTGATTCAATTAACTACTAATTTTAAAATATAAAGTCTCATATATATCAAGTTTATTATGGGTAAATATACATTACATATATGTTTTATATGTATACATAATATACTATATATATTTCCCATATAAATAATAAAATGCTCTAGGCATATATATGTGTGTATACATATATGCTTTCATAATATACATATATAAAATACTATATATATATACTCTAGGAATACATATATGCCTATATATGCACCTATATATTTATGTATTACTATATAATCTATAGCATATATATTACTATGTAATATATATAAATATATGCCTAGAGTGTTTTTAATTTGTCAGTGGGCTGTCTCTGAATTCTATATGAAGAAATAAAATGTAGACATTATGTATAATGATATTTCATCTTATTGTTTAGCATCATAGTAATTATCTTTACATATCCAGATTACTTTTGCACCAACCTAATACATTGTGTGATTCCAAAACCAAAGACAATATAGATTGAAATGATATTCCATCTTGTCTACCTTTATAGACTTCACCTAACACAAGTCAGGTGATATTAATCATCATATTAATACAATTTTACTCCGACCTAAAAATTATGCAACTGCTAAAGGAAAAATCAGAACCAAGTAAAACTGTCATTAACAACCCCCCTGAAAATCCATATTTTTTAAAAGTCATTTTATAAAGTCTCTCAGACAAGATGTGTTACCCTATAAGTTTAATCAGTTTTACTTTCCATTTTCTCATTAAGGTGATCATTAGTAGAAAAATTTTCCCTTATTTGCCTCCTTTTCCATTTACCCTATTTAGTGAGAAATTTAGCCTCTCATAACTTCTAAAGTAACAATGTTAATCTGATAAACTAAACCAAGGTGACATAAGTTTAAGACAGTATTTTTTTTCTTCAACTTTTAAGTTCTGGCCTACATGGGCAGGATATGCAGGTTTGTTACATAGGTCAATATATGCTATAGTGGTTTGCTGCACAGATCAACTCATCGCCTAGATATTAAGCCCACCATCCATAAGCTGTTCTTCCTGATGCTCTCCCTCCCGTAACTCCCACTGACAGGCCTTAGTGTGTGTTATTCCCCACCATGTGCCCATGTGTTCTCATTGTTTGACTCTCACTTATAAGTGAGAACAAGTGGTGTTTGGTTTTCTCTTCCTGTGTTAGTTGCTGAGGATAATGGCTTCCAGGTCCATCCATTTCCCTCCAAAGGACATGACCTCATTCCTTTTTAAGGCTGCATAGTATTCCATGGTGTATATGTACCATATTTTCTTTACCCAGTTTATCGTTGATGGGCATTTGGGTTGATTTCATGCCTTTGCTATTGTGAATAGTGCTGCAGTGAACATAATGCATGCAGGTATCTTTATAATAGAATTATTTATATTCCTTTGGGTATATACCTAGTAATGGGATTGCTAGGTCAATTTCTGCTTCCAGAGCTTTGAGGAATCACCACACTGTCTTCCACATTGGTTGAACTAATTTACACTCCCACCAACAGTGTAAAAGCATTCATTTTTCTCTGAAACCTCCGCAGCACCTGTTATTTCTTGACTTTAATAATCACCATTCTGACTTCTGTGAGATGGTATCTCATTGTGGTTTTGACGTTACACTTTTTTTGTATGTTTGTTGGCTGCATGACTGTCTTTTTTTAAGTGTCTATTCATGTCCTGTCTATTCATGTCTTTGCCCACTTTTTCACGGGGTAGTTTGTTTTTTACTTGTGAATTTGTTTAAGTTCCTTGTAGACTCTGGATATTATACCTTTGTCAAATGGGTAGATTCCACAAATGTTCTCCCATTCTGCAGATTGTCTGTTCTCTCTGAAGATAGTTTCTTTTGCTGTGCAAAAGGTCTTTAGTTTAATTAGATCCTATTTGTCAATTTTTGCTTTTGTCACAATTGCTTTTGGAGTTTTTATCATAAAATCTTTGCCCTTACCTATGTCTTGAATAATATTGCCTAGATTTTGTTCTAGGGTTTTTATAGTTTTTGGATTTTACATGTAAGTCTTTAATCCATCTTGAGTTAATTTTTGTATAAGGTATAAGGAAGTGGTCCAGTTTGAATTTTCTGTATATGGCTAGTCAGTTCTACCAGCACCATGTGTTAATTGTTTTTTCAGGTTTCCCCATTGCTTGTTTTTGTCAGGTTTGTCACGATCGGATGGTTGTAGGGGTTTTTCACTAACATAATTGTAACATACTTTTCATTGAAAACAACACGACTCAAAATGTTCTTAGTAACTAGTTATAAGTGTTTTGTGCATACTTACAAACTGTCATTCTAATCATAAATATTTTGAGGTTGCTTATAGCTACAAAATGTAAGTAATATAGTTTATACAGCATATTCTTTATAATCCCGATTTCTTTGTCATATTTTAATTAATATGAAACTGATAAAGTATGCACAAAGGGTAAAAGAGAGTAATTTTCTTCAAGTTTACACATTTAAGGACTCATAGTACAATGATTAAACATCAAATTTCTCCACTATAGGAGAATTAAAACTGAAATATTGAGTAAAATCTTACATTTCATTTAGTAAGTGCTAATAAAGCGTTTCTGTCATAATTTTCCTTATTTTAAAAGAAAAGACACAATTTTAGTTTTAGGTTTTAGTAAACAATTTTATGGACATAGTGGGATTATTTCTAACAGGTTAAACTGAAATGACCATCATGGGCATATATATTATAAATTCACAAACGAACTTATGCTAAATACCACATGGATGAATCTTAAAACCCATGTAAAGCAAAAGAAAACCACAAAAGAATCTTGCCATTTGATTACACTTGGGTAGTTTTTAAAATAGGCATATCTAAACATAGTGTTTAAAAATGCAAGCTTGGGTAGTAAAAACTATAAAGAAAAGCAAGAAAATAATTACCACGAAAGTTATGTGGAGGTTATCTTTGGGGAAGGAAGATGGAATAATGATAAGACAGGGGCAAAGAAGGGCTTTTTGATTCTTGAAATGTCCTATTTCTTGACTTGGCTGGTGAATGCATGAATGTTCACTATGTGATGAGTCAGTGGCTGTTTTCATTTTGTTCACTTGTATATATGTGTGGATTTTTCCACAGTTTTGAAAAGGTAAAGTTCAGGTGTGGTGGCTCACACCTATAATCCCAGCCAGCACTTTGCAGAGCCAAAGTGGGAAGAATCACTTGAGGAGAGGAGTTGGAGAGTAGCCCAGGCCACAGAGTGAGGCACTATCTCTACAGAAAATGAAAAAAAAAGGCGGGGCGCGGTGGCTCAAGCCTGTAATCCCAGCACTTTGGGAGGCCGAGACGGGCGGATCACAAGGTCAGGAGATCGAGACCATCCTGGCTAACACGGTGAAACCCCGTCTCTACTAAAAAATACAAAAAACTAGCCGGGCGAGGTGGTGGGCGCCTGTAGTCCCAGCTACTCCGGAGGCTGAGGCAGGAGAATGGCGGAAACCCGGGAAGCGGAGCTTGCAGTGAGCTGAGATCCGGCCACTGCACTCCAGCCCGGGCGACAGAGCAAGACTCCATCTCAAAAAAAAAAAAAAAAAATAGGAAAAAATGAGCATAGCCGTATGCTAATTTTTCAGTTACTAGGTCCGATATCATCACATTACTTTTTTGTCATTGAAAATTTTTAAAACTATAAGATACTGTTTTTTTTAGTGGTATTTTTCCAATTAAATCTGCTAACAAACTTTGGTGTATAATTCTCAAGGGTAAGGGTGTGTGGAGAGAGAGACAGTGTGTGTGCGCGTGTGTGTGAGAGAGAGAGAGAGAGAAGCCGGGGAGGAGAAAAAGAAGGAAGGGGGAATGAGTGGAAAAAGATAATAAAGAGTTGTTCCGATAGATTAAACTTTAGATGTATTCCCTACTAATTGTTTTTCTCCATATTGCAGTATCAGGTAAAGAAAGGCATCCCAGGATGAATTCAGAGCTAGGAACATGCACCTTTGTATCATAATGCTGATGGAAGGAACATGTACATTCTAACTGTTATCAATAATGGAATATATTTCCATTGTTAAGTAATGAGCCTTAATTCTTTGGATTTTTGTGATCCATTTGATAGTAGGAGCCTCAGCATTTCAACTCTGCCATAAGTACATGGAGATATATTTTATTTAAGTCATCTTATTCATGTCTTTCAAAAAGAAATTAATTTTTGGCCAAGGATTTCCAAACTTTGCCCCATATAGGTATAGTTTATTATAGACTTAGGTTGCAAAATATTAAATCCTTACATCCTTTAGGGACACAATACGATTTTATCAGTTTGAGATAATGTACCTGTAGTTCTACCTCAAGCCATGGTGAGAGATTGAAGTGCCCCTTCATTTTAATATTTTGGGTTCAAGTTGTTACATAAGGGCATGCAAATGGAAGCTGGCCTATTTTTGAGTTTTAATAAGATTGTCAAATACTTCTTAATCATAAGAGTTATAGTTATGTACTACAATATGTATAATTCTCTGAAATTTAAAATAAAACCCAAAAGCTTACTGTGAAATAAAATATGATGGAATATTATTTCTAACTGGCTTATCTATATTTCGTTCATTGAAGGGAATGTGAAGTAGAAAAGCCCTCTTATTGAAAAGAGTTTGGAAAGTAAAGACAACTCTTTTTGATTCAATTCTTTGTAAGTGGAAAAGAGTAAAGATAAGGTTCTAGCTGTCAGTAGATGTCTGACACTTGAAGGAGCATATCATTACAATAAAGCAGCTAACGTTATCTGCAAAGGTCATCATGAAAGTATAAAAATAAGGAACATTTGTCCATTGACCATTTCAGTGACCTCTTTTTGGGCTTTAAGTCTAAAAAACTTGGCAGATCAGAACTTTATATTTGGCATTTTGAGTGTCAAATCTCTACATGATGTGCAAATCAGAAGGAGTTATTACTTGCAAAATACTATCTTCTTTCAGAAGTTAAACTCACATTAAATGTCAGGAGACTGAACACTGATTTTAGGAAGACAAAGTTTAGAAAAGATGAATGAAAAAGTGTGTTAAAGAAGAGTCACCAGTCAGAGCTAACTATGATAGTCATAGTATTTAAAGAGTTGGAACACATGAAATAAAGCATTTTGTAAAATGAAAGCTTTTCTTCCATCCACAAAGATTCTGACATTTAAACTATGTTTCTTCCATTCTGTTCACAGGCACACCTTGTAGCAGCTTTTGAAAAGAGCTTAGGGAATATGACTGGCCGATTGCAAAGTCTAACCATGACAGCGGAACAAAAGGTATGTTCAGAAATTGCCACTGGAGATTGAAAGAAGGCAGCAAATTGCATAGGATTCTTAAATAATACCTGAAGCTCCTTAAAAATAATACTGCAGGCTGGGTGCAGAGGCTCATGCCTGTAATCCCAGCACTTTGGGAGACCAAGGTAGGTGGATCACTTAAGGTCAGGAGTTCAAGACCAGCCTGGCCAATATGGCAAAATCCCATCTCTACTAAAAATATATATATATAAAAAAAATTAGCTGGACATGGTGGCAGTTGCCTATAATCCCAGCTACTTAGGAGGCTGAGGCAGGAGAATCGCTGGAACCCAGGAGGCGGAGATTGCAGTGAGCCAAGATCATACTACTGCACTCCAGCCTGGAAGACAAAAAAAAAAAAAAAAAGAATAGTAAAATAATATTCAATTCTATACTAAATTACAACAATGATAATAACTTTCTTTTCAGATTTTAATTTAAAGATTTCATCAGTTTATTCCACATTGAAACACACAAAGGCACACAAAATTCTTTTTAGGCAGTCTTCTGGATGGAACTAGTGAAAGAATACTGAGTGTTGAGATAGAGAAACAGTCACATAAGAGAATATTCTGGGAGCGAATTGTTATGCAGTTGACAAGAATCACACTTTGGTAAGAACTTTCACAAGTACTGGTCACTAAATCCAGCTATAGGGCACAGCTGTAGGCTAAGACACACAGGAAGGATGCCTGGGACAGATGTTAGGACTCTGCCAAGTAAGGGACTTCAGGTTACAGCAGCTGTGAAACAAAGGCCAATCCTGTGTAATCTTGAAATAACAAGAACTAGTTGCCATCTAGGGATGTTGCCTTTGAAGAAAAGTCATTTGTTATATCAAAATGTTTAAAATGAACCTAAAGGATTTTATGGTATGAAAGAAGGAATACCAAAAAGAAAGGAATGGAGGATTTAGTTCAAAAGACAAATGTACTAAAAAGGTCCATACTGCGTAGAAAGCCTGGTTACCTTTGCTGTGATGACCAGTTAACTTATTTCTCTGCTGTTAGTTCAGTGGCCTTAACTTCCTTGGGTGGGTATCAGAGATAGGTGAAGCCTCTGGAATTGTATGGAGTGTGTGTGTGTGTGTGTGTGTGTGTGTGTAAAAATTGTACATGTGCATAAATGATCAGGTGTCCAGAGCTTTCATCTAATTCTCAAAGAGACTCATTATATAAAAAGCTTTGGGTATTTTCAGGAATGTGTTTATCCATAGGAATGGCTTCAGTTTTGTATTTAGATTCTGTAAGGTATGTAATTAGCTTTATAAAACTAGTATATATTATCAAATTTTGTCAGTTTACAAAAGTTTATTTTTTTAAACACAGAATGAACAGTTCAATGAAATCAAAGGAGAAAATCGAATATTCTTATAATTGCCTGGTGTGACTAGCACATTGTATTCTCTCTCATATTCTCCATATACCCTGCCTATGAGAGAGAATATTATCCATTCCTGGAAACCCTGTTCTAGCAGAGCTAACAAACTCCTTTTGAGACATACATTTTCCTTCCTTCCTTCCTTCTTTCCTTCCTTCCTTCCTTCCTTCCTTCCTTCCTTCCTTCCTTTTTTCTTCCTTTTTCCTTTTCTTTTTCCTGCATCTTTTCCACCCTTCCTTTCTCCTCCCTTCTACCCTTCCTTCCTTCTTTTCTCTCTCTGTCTCTCTCTCTCCCTCCCTCTCTTTCTTTTTTCTTTTTCTTTTTTTGCTACAGCTTGTCACTTCACTATGTAATATAATAACCCAGCAAATAGAATTACAAGGCTTTTTAGAGCAGCTGATGGGAAAGAATCAAAACACTGGGCCTCAGTATTCTTGAATGAGAATCCTGGCTATGTCTGTTAAAAGCTGAGTAATCTAGAGCAAGTTTATCTAACCTTTCTTGAACCTCAAAATCACCTTTTTATAAGTGGGGATGATAATAACTACCTTGTAGGATCACTATGAGGAGTAAGTCAGATACTGTTATCATGTCACATGCTAGGGGCTATCAAAAAATATTACCTTCCTTTACATTTATCTTTTTCCCTTGAAAATTATAAGATAACACCAAATTCCTCAATGGGCATATACCAAACATATGGCTGGAAGCGAGTGTTAGAATTTAAGTCTCAATATCTTCAAGAAGTCAAATTAATAGAATTTTTGTCCTCCACCAGATATTTTCTTGAACTCTATTATATCTGTAAGTGAATTTTCTCATACAAACTGTAAAAAAAATGCAGAGGTATGTTAACTTATGATGCCTATGATTAATGCCCGAATATTTAAAAATAATTTCTATGACATAAGAAATAACGTGTCTACATTATCCTTAAAATCACATTGCCAAAATTATAAAATTTTCTCAGAAGATATCAGAATGTCTCATTGGCCTTATCACTTTTTTAACTGAAAATAAAAGAACTTCTTTTTGAATTGCAAACTATATACACACAACAGTCTTGGTTAACTGTTCATTAATTTGAGGTTATAACTTGCCTATTCTCAAAGTGATATTTAAAAGCCTATAAAATTATTTGCAATATGAAATTGTATAATTCAAGGACAGAATCTAATTAAAACCAGTAGAGTAATGTATATGACAATATGCCTCAGCCTCGATAATTGCTACTGCAAGGAACTGAACTGAATTGAATTTCAAGGAAGCTAAGGTACAAAGGGAGATTGCTAGGTATGTTTTATTCTCATTTTCTGGCCAGAAGAACATAATTTAGACTGAAGAGACAAACTCTTTGGCACTAAATTCAAGGACGAATTTATTGCCAAGGTTTTTAAATTGGGGTCATGGAATAACAAAAGACAAAATCACTGTTCAAATAGACATTTCTCTAAAAGCTAAGGGCATAACATTTAATCATATTTCACTAAAGGCATTTCTTCAGGGAGCTGAGATAAAAGGGTATATTGCTCTCTGGTGATTCAGCAATCCTGAGAAAAGGCTTGTGAAGCATAGAGCAGAGATTCTTAAACTCCCTTCCCCAAGTTATAAGGTTCATTTTTCTATTTAGTCATTCATCAAGTTTATATTGAATTTGTGCTCTTCTAACGACAAAACAGTACAGACAATATAGATATAGAATGATAGATATAGGTCTATATCTATAAACATAGATATCTACTAGAACTCTAAAAGCATATTATACATATATATAATATTCCTCACTGAGTTTGTATTTCTCATACATATCTCATATATATGTCTCTCTTTATCATTGAAGTTATATTTTAGGAGGGTGACAGATGATAATAAAAATATAATTAAAACAGGCCAGGTGTGGTGACTCATGCGCATAATCCCAGCACTTTGAGAGGCTGAGGCAGGCAGATTCCCTGAGATCAGGAGTACAAGACCAGCCTGGCCAACATAGTGAAACTCTATCGCTACTATAAACAAAAATTAGCTGGGCATGGTGGTGGGCACCTGTAGTTCCAGCTATTCAGGAAGTTGAGGCAGGAGAATCAATTGAACCTGGGAGGTGGAGGTTGCAGTGAGCCGAGATCATGCCACCGCACTCCAGCCTGGGTGACAGAACAAGACTCTGTCTCAAATTTTAAAAATATATGTATAACCTATAACTAAAACATATAGAATTTCAGGTAATGATAAGCACTACCGAAAAAAGTAAAGCTGAGAATGAGGATATTGAGAAACTGGGTTGGAAGCTAAAACATGAAGTAACAAAGGCCAAGGTGGTTACATGTTCTTGATTACATACTTTAAAAATGGATAAACTAAATTAAGACTCAGATTCTAGTATTTGGGCTTCACAGTGTGATTTTCAGCAATCACGTGGCATTAATAGCCTGAAGCTACATCAAAATTTTTGTTTGATTTATAGACCAAAATAATTTTCTTGAATAAAGAGGGATTCACTCCTAACACTTTTCCTATTTCCTGATGCCAAATAACACTGACTCTCTTGCCAAATTTGTGTACCAGAACACTGGTTTTGTACACTTATAGCCTGGTAAGAAAGAAAAGACATGTATGAATAACTCAGAAGGCAGAAAATTATCATGCTATTAGACTCAGTACAATGTCACGTGCATTCTGAAAGGAAACATCTGCAGAGGCAGGAGAATCGCTTGAAACCCGGAGGTGGAGGTTGCGCTGAGCCGAGATCATGCCACTGTACTCCAGCCTGGGTGACAGAGAGAGACTCCGTCTCAAAAAAATCAAAATTACAAAAAAAGAAAAAAAAATAGTGATCAATCTGGCAGCATTTTCTGAAAGTTAAACAGTATTCCCAATAGCTGCTAAAAGAAGACATGCTGTAAGTCAGTCAGTCTGTAAGTAGGTAGAAATCAAGAGAATTGTTAATATGCTTGCTGAGAGTGAAATTATCTCTAGACATTACCCTGTACCTAACCCAGGGCTTGTAGACTATGATATTGACACGGTTTGATCAAGAATTTTATCCTGATTTCAGATCCTTGTCTCTTCACCAGCACTTCTTCACCAGGAATATGAAAAAAATTAAACCTGATGCCCTGAGGCATCCACTATATGTGCTGAAATAACTTCTTTTCTCACCATCTAGAATGGTACTAGCTATGTACCACTCTTGTCAGAATCAAGGATATTGCTACTAAATCATTGTGCAGGGCTTAATTTTCTTACAGAATGCCAGTTGAGAAAGGCTCAACCTCTAGGAATCCAGCAAACTATATTTTTATAAGTAACATTCTTATAGAACTACTTCTAAATCCTTGTGTTCAAATTTACTAAAGCTATATTCTCAGCTCAATATTTCAAAATTTAAAATTTAAAAGACTTTCAAATGAGTTCCCTGTAGCTGTCATGCCAAGGCAGTTAGAACATATGTTAAGGGTATGAGAGGTTTTTCTTATTAGAAGGTCAGAACAGGCAGAGGAATATCCCCTTGTATGAGTGATGAAGCTCAGATATTGACTACTATCCTAACAATAAAGCCTAGTAGTTTGCTCATTTGTTACCTCTCTGAAACTTTTTTTGGGTGACTACAAAACAGGAATTGAAACCTTCAAAATAAGGGAATTTGAAACCAAATCTTTGAAAATAGATAATGCTGCAACTAAAAATTTAGTTGAATAGGATTTTTACATTAACTCTCCCCAATTTACGTTATGATATTTGCCATCTAGAAGTGTTTTTAAATATATATATTGCTAGAGTCAGATGATGCATCCATTAATCTCTAGGGCATAGAATAATGTGAATCTAAAATTTTCAAATTACTTACGCTACTGGTATTTGGTGAATGTAATTTATTTGAAACTAGATGCAATAGGGATGGTCAGGTTCTTTCAGTAGAACAATTAGCAAGACTTCAGAAGCAAGGTGGAGTGGGAAGGGAGGACCTGTTTGAGGAAACTAGAGCTGGGAAGTGTGGGATTAACAGTGCCAACATGAGGACGTAAAGGACAGATGTGGTGGAAAATTTAAGCAGCCTTGCCTAGAAGGTCAAGTTAGTTGATGACATTTGTTGATGAGATTGTCCCAAGCTTATGAGATTCTCAACAAAGTCTTTATTACTGAGAAATTTGGAAAGAAATCAAGTATAGTTAAGAAATTGGGTTGGAAAGACCACCAGGAAAGGCTATTATTCTGACACAAAATTTGATCATTTTATTTTGAAGCATTTCAAGCCTGACCTGAATGAATTGTTTAGTCTCAGACACATGCATAAAACTGTGAAAAGAGACATTGACTCCATTCAGCTTCTTTAACATGAGAAAGTTTTATGGAAAACTAGAACTTTACAAGGTCAGCAAGTGTTGGAGGTATCATTATCTTGAATAGCTCATTGGAGGAAAGTGAAATCTTAGTTTGGTTCTTAGGTTTTAAAATATCTATCATTTTTGAAAAGTGTGAAGTAACAAAACATGATCTGATTATCTTATTCCTAAAATCCTTTGCAGAATTATCCCAGCCTCAATGTTCTCTTTAGTATTTAATGAGAATAAGAAACTGAAAATGACTGAATTGGAAGAGTAGACTTTAAATCCATATCTTGATGGCACATACATTTTTTTCAGTTTTTTTCTGAATGATTAATAAGGATTCTCAAAACTTGAGTATCTTCTATTTTTTCCTTCAACATAAAGAAATTATATGAAAATATTTTAGAATATCTAATGATGTTATAGTTAGCTATCTCAGGAATTCATTTCTAATCATATACCTCATCCAAACTCCCCACTATGGATAAAAATAAAATAAAATAAAAATTCTTAGTTGCGTCTGGAGGCCACATTACAATTTCTATGCACTATAGAAACCTGAAAAAATACAGCTTAAAAAATAAATGTGAACAGTAACCTTGATTATGAAGAAGAAAAATGAAGACTAGAAATAAACTATTGAAAAATTTTCATGTCTCAGTTAAGTTTTTATTTTAAAATTCTTTATGCTTATCTCTATCATACTATTGGGAAAGAGAGAAAAGAAAAAGCTGACTTTGTTCTCATCCAAAGGAGGTGATTCCACTGATTTAGCCAAAATAAGACTCCCTGGTTATAATAACTAATAAAGTTGTTGATGTTTTTTATATGGTACCCCACTCACTAGGTGATCAGACACCCTCTTGCAAAAAAAAAAAAAAATGCAATAAAGTTGAAGTTTTATGTTATTATTTCAAGGGAGAAACATCTGTTTAACGCAGACCAGAACATTTCAACAAAATCATCCCAATATTTATGGAGATCATAAATCAGGTGAAAAAGTATATTAATCAACAACTAAAGAAACTACATTAAATAGTCTCGAAGCACATTTTCATTTTTTTTCTGACAGGAAAACAGGTTTCACAAGGGTGGAGACATTTTACCATGGCTTTTAACAGTGAGGTAGGATATTTAAATAAAAAGAAAATTTTATGGAAAGCTCAGAGAAAAGAGATGGGTGCGACTTGAGTGACAAGGTGAGAGCAGATCTCATTAACTGAAATGAGAGAGAAGGAAGGAATTTTGCAAATATGCAAAGATAACTAGTGTAGGTTTGAACAGATTATGTCAATCAGTGTAGAATTTGGCTATCTTTTTAATCAAAGACTATGGAATATTTTATAGGTGTTTGCTTATACTCATAAAGTTCTAAAGAAATAGCAGTATGAATTTGGTTGAACTAATTTTTTTCATGGATATGATTCTCTCAAGTTATATAGCAGATACATTTCTTAACTAGTTATTCTTCCTTTTACATATATTATGCCACATTGAGTAACAACTAACCTGTTAATATCTATTGCTTTTTAAAATATAATTAATATTAGAAAGTGGCCGGGCGCGGTGGCTCAAGCCTGTAATCCCAGCACTTTGGGAGGCCGAGACGGGCGGATCACGAGGTCAGGAGATCGAGACCATCCTGGCTAACGCAGTGAAACCCCCGTCTCTACTAAAAAATACAAATAAAACCAGCTGGGCGAGGTGGCGGGCGCCTGTAGTCCCAGCTACTCGGGAGGCTGAGGCAGGAGAATGGCGTAAACCCGGGAGGTGGAGCTTGTAGTGAGCTGAGATCCGGCCACTGCATTCCAGCCTGGGTGACAGAGCGAGACTCCGTCTCAAAAAAAAAAAAAAAAAATTAGAAAGTGATGATTTTTCTATTTCACATTAAACATGATATTCTGAAAAAGCAACATTGCCTGAATGTTCTACATTTTATCTTTTTGAAAACAGGTTTTATAAGAGATTTCTCGTGAAAAGCTGAATGTTTTGACACTGAAATAAGTCAGTTAACTCAAAGCTAAGCTTAATTTTTTGACATTGTTGGCATGAGGTCTCATTTCCACTTTTTTCCTTTAAAGCTACAGGCAAATGTTTTAACAGATTTTAATCCATAGTACAGTCATAATTGATCTTAAATTTAAGGGAAAAAATCTGATTTTAATTAGAATTTAATTTGCATTCTAGTATTTATGTTGTAAAATTAATATTTACATTATATGATTCCACTTTGTACCATTTATTTCTTTTTGAATAAATTTCCAGTAAGAGCAGAATAAATTTTCAGTAAATATTTTATTTCTTGGGGGATATTTTTAAATGGAAAATATATTAAGTTTTGGTAAAATCTGTTGCTAATTTGGCAATGGACAGAATATAAAAATTGGAGAGACTGAGTCATTATGATGAATTGGGTCAGACTTTTGTTATGACACTGGAAATTTCCCGCAAATATTATATTCTTCTTTGATAATAAATATAGTCGAAGTGAATTGCAGTCAAGTATTTGAAGACTGATCTATAAATTTAGGAGGTTACTATTGATTTTTCATTATGAGAGATTCTTCCACTCATAAGCTACTGAAAGTCCATAAGAAGGTTTGGTTGGTTGTTTTAAATTTAAGTGTTCTTTATCAGGAAAATGTCAGGTATGCAATGAAAATAGATACATGAGGTACCAGGTATCTATTCCAAACTTGGATATCACGTCAATTAGCATCATCTATCTTTTTTTTTTAAGTGTCTAAGGTTAAAATAGTCAATGGATATTCCCATGTATGAAGCAATTTTCCGCAAAGGCCGCTGCTGATGATCTTTTTAAAATACATGTTCTGGGAGACGTTGAGTAAAGATAAATTATTTACCAGAGAATGAAGAACCCAAGCCTGATTCTTTGGCTTTCTGCCAAAGATGCTAAAGGAAATGATGAATGATGAATGACAAATACATTACCAAGGAATTCCCCCTCTAAGAGACTGACAAAGATCTGATTTTTAGGATTATATTACCACCATGAAAGATACTTGTTACTGAGCTTCTAATGGAAATTCGGTCTATACTGAAGCAACACTCAGTTCTTTTTCTTTCTATCTTTTTCTGAGTTATTTTATCTTCCAAAAATGAGTTATTTCTGATAAAACAATTCACTTAAATAACTATGAAAGTTCAAATGTGTGCAAGTATTTTATTGGGACATATCTTACAATTACTTTAAATTCAAAAAGAAAATATATGCTTTATTAAAACTTGATCTGTAAGCTGCTTTGTTTGTAATTTAACTATTATTTAAAAATTGTATAATACATATATTTCTATTTACTTTATTCCTGTGTTGCTTTGGCTTGGTGAGACTAGGTCTCCATCTTAGGAGTTTTATTGAATGAAAAAGTATCAGAATGTAACATGACCTTGATATGGCATCAGAATTTAGTAAGATGACATTTAATAAGAATTAGGGGTAAGTTCCAGGTTTTACACTTAAATACAAAGAATCAATTTTGCAGGCACAAAATACTTCAAACAAAATCTGAAATCATTGGTTTGACAAAACTTCAAGTTTTTAGTTGACAATAAATACAATGCAATGCAACAGTGCAATAGTGATATCTAAGTATCTAATGTAATCATAGGTAATATTAGTAAGTATGTGATCTGAAATGAGTGGTGTGATATCCTGTTTTACTTTGTACTGGTGAGTTCTGGGTCCCACCCTTTGAAAAGAATAAAGACTATTCATTTCTCTTTTATAAGACAATAACTAAGAAAAACAAACAAGCACCTCCTTTACTTTAGCTAAGAAAGAAGTTATTAGGTACAACTTGACAAGTTCAGCTAAGCATCCAAATCTTCCAGGAGGTTGTTACTACATAAAATCAAACCTTTTTAATTCAACTATGAGCAAGGAGATTTTATTTTTCTTTCTAGGTATTAAAGCTTCCAAACTCTGTTTGTTTCACAGGAGTCTGAACTTATAGAACTAAGAGAAACCATTGAAATGCTGAAGGCTCAGAATTCTGCTGCCCAGGCGGCTATTCAGGGAGCGCTGAATGGTCCAGACCATCCTCCCAAAGGTATATTTAGAAATCATTTCATTTCCACCCAATATAATAGGCATCTATTTTATTTACTAATTACAGTAAAACTGCATTTACTCAGTGTCACTACCTTTTATAATGAACAAGTTGGTATTAATGTGGTCAGAATCCTAGAATTTTAGGATAGTGACTTTCATTATCAAGTAATTTTTAAATTGGTCTTAAGAAATTTGGTTCTATGGTTGTATACACATCTCTCCACTTGATTCAGTGGAGATGGAGATGGAGTGGTTGGTTAATACATGCATATCTGACTTCAGGCAAAACAAACCCATTAATGAGTATGATAATCTAGATCTGTATATAAAAATGAAATAGTCAATATGATGATACAGCAAGCAATGGGCATTGGGAACAACTTTTCCTGGATGGAGCCTACAAAAAGGTACACTTCCTGTAGATAATTTTAAAACAATAGAAACAATGGGCGAAAGGTAGGTATATTTTATATTATTCCTATGCTTAAGCAATTCTAAACAATAAAAATATTTCTGCCACTGCCCCTACCCCTGAGTTCACCCCTGAAGAAATGCTCATTATTAATATTGTGTCATTTTTTTTCCTTTACATTGGTTCTATTTACTCATTTCCTGGCACTTTTCAATGGCATTCAATGTGCTCAACTCTTTCCCAGCTTCAAAAATCCTGGCCTAAAACATGAATGCCTTATTATCTCTCTTTTCATTTCCAGAAGAATTCTGAGAAAAATTTTATTAATTCTTTCAATGTCTTCAGCCACCAACCATCTTTAGACCACTGGAGTGTAGCTCCTTTTCCCTCCACTCCACCAAAATAATGCTCTCCAGGATCGGTAGAAACTTATATGACACTAAATTTGGTAAAACATTTAAAATTCTGATTGCATTAGACAGACATGGAAACAGTGTTTGATGCTGATATTCATTCCTTCCTATGTGAAACATTTGGTTTTTCTAATGTTCATGACATCACACATTCTTGGTTTTTCTTCTGCTCCTTTGAAATATTTTTTCAGTATTTCTTTTGTAAATTCACTCTTTTGTATCCATTTGTTAATTGTTGATATCCTAAGCTCTCTTCCATTATGCTTCTGTACATTATGATTCTATGCATCCTGTTGAAAAATATATAGAAAATCATCTCATACTCTAGCTGTAATTTGTATTAATGTACTGATAGCTAGTAACCGTCAAATCTAGGTCTGCAGGCCAGGCTCTGTATATAGAGCTACCAAGAAGGAACTCCATGTGGATATCTTTGAATGTCTGTTTTGCATCTTAAAACCAACATCTCCAAACTTTAACTTGTCTTCTGTCTCAGACCTGCGGCTCCTTCAGTGCTCTTTGCCTCAGTGGATAGCACCACCATCCTTCCATTTAGCCAGAAATCTAAGTATTCTTCATAACTCCTCCTCTTCTCATGGAACAAATTACCAAGATCTATTGATCCTACTCCTTAAGTATCTCTTGGATCGGTTCACTTTTCTCTGGTTTTACTCTCACCCTCCATCACCTCTCTCCTGAACCATGACCACAAACCCCTCAATAGCCTTCCTCTTCTTAATCTTATCCTGCTTTACACCAATCTTCGCAGTGAAGCCAGAACAGTCATTAAGAAACACATCTACAGGTATCCCATTGCCTTTAGAATGGAATACAGACTCCTCAACTTGCCATAATCTCTCTTCACCAGCTTCATTTATTTAACAAATATTTATTCATAACCAACTATGTGCCCGATGAAGCACATACAGACTTTACTTCTTGTTCTGTTGTTGCATTGTATATTCCATATTTCGGCTATCCTGATTTTTTTCAATTCTTCATAAGTTCTTTATGAATTGTGTTCATTCCATTTAGAATATTCTACCTTGTTTGATCAGCATAAAAACTTTTTGAGACACTGTAGCGGTTAACCTAAATATGCTTTCTTGATTCCTACACTGAATGAAGTCCCCTGTGATATGTTTCTGGAAGTAGCAATACTTCCCTTCTTAAAATTACATTATACTTTGGGCCTTTTATTTGAGGTATGTCTTTCCTGATTTACAATAGTAGAGCTTGTTTTTTCACTCTTTTGAAAGACATCAGGATGCCCATGATGTCTTGAACATAAAAGAGGTTTATTTGAATTTTTAAAAGAAGAATAAAGTAATTTTTAAATGAATTTCAATTTAAATTTTAAGAAAACAATTACATAAAGTGAGATGTGCTTAAATTGAAGGACAAAGTAGTTCTGTAGGGGCTACTTCTCTCAAGAATTTAGCAACTTTCCATGTGGGGGAGTGATTTATGTGATGCATGGAAAATTACTGCATATTTAAAGCTTATCTTAGAGCTATAATAAAGCAGCTTATGTTCTAAATCTTCATGTTGTAAATAGGTCCAGAAGGGATTTAAAAAGGCTTAATCCTTACTTTAACACAGCACAAGTCACTGAAGTGAAACTTGCTGAAAGGATTCCTTTTATCTTAGGCAACAGGTAGCTGAATATGTCTACTGAAATTGAAAAATTGGAATGCCTTTGCTCAGAAATGTGGGAGGGGTGGTGCTTAAGGTGAAAAATACCAGTTAATGTTTACATCGACCAATAAATATTAAAAAATAATTTGCTAGGTTTTAAAAGTAATAAAAACCACCGGTTATAAAGGATTGAATGTATACAAGATAGTTAGATTGTATTTCTGTAATATTAAAACTCTGTATTAAATTTAATGAACACAGAGTGATTCTTATCACATTGACCATTGACATTACATGGAAAAAATAGTCGGTTAGACTAATTATGTGTCTTTCCATGGGTTATTAAGGTAATAGTATGGCATATAAATTTATATTTGGAAATCACATTGAAATTCACTTTTAGAGACCCTTAAAATATTTATATAATGTATATTTTTAACATATGACTTTAGAAGATATATGTGGAATGAGGCAACAGTCTTATAGACAGGCCAGACTATCACAAAATCACACACCAATTTGTGAATGTGTTTTCTGTTTTCTCTAAATTAATGCATCACATTCATTAATGAAGTCTGATAAATAATTACAGTCTATAATAAATTTTTTTTGTTTGTTTAGAAACATATGTAAACACCTGCTATTAAGTACTAGGCATTATCAGATCTTAAAATACAAAGATTTAAAAAATTACCTTTGTTCATGGAGCTCACAATCCACTGCAAATATAATATTTGTGATAAGAAATTTGAAAGTTGAAGGTACTAGAAAATTTTACCTTTATTTTTCAAAATGTGTTATTGCTTTCTAAGTCACTGCTTCTGTGTAAATATAGAATTGTTTTTCCTTAAGATACACCAAATACAGTTGGATAACACATGTATTAAAGTTCTGTGAGCACTAAATATTTTTTAGAAATAATGATAGGCAAACGTAGTTGTAGTAAATGAAAAATCAGAATCGATTTATTTAACACTATGTATTGATTGATACCACATGCCGTATGCTATATAAGGTTTGGAATATATAATGGTAAACAAAATAGATGCGGTCTTTGTCTCCATAGAACTTTTAGTCTAGTGGGAGAGCAGAAAGTAAATGAATGTATGTGATCATTGGTGAAGCTGAACATGTATACCAAAACAGTTATAAGTTCTAAGATGGAAAATAACGGGTACCATAGGGAAGGAGGGTACCAAGGAACCCACTGGAGGTTACATAGTCAGGGAAGATTACTCTAAGGTAGTAATATTTAAGTGAATATCCAAGGAATAATTGTCAATCACATTAGAAGTCGTGAGGGAGGAGCATTTCAAAAGAGCTTTGAGGCAGAAAATAAATTAGTTCCCTTATGGAACTAATGTAAGGAAACTACGAAGCAAACATGTAAGAAGAAGAACACGATTGATGAGTTAAGGACTGACAAGATTACTGAGGGATTGTAGGCCATATTTAGAAGATGGATTTTTATCTATTCTTATTAAAGTGAGAAGTTATTGAAAAGTCTTAAGTGGGGGAGTGATGATGAAGTTTTCCTTTTAAAAAGATTTTTCTAGCTATTGTTTATAGAATGGTTTGAAGATGAGTAAGTTCAATAGCAATACTTGCTGTAAAGGTTATGTTGATAGCTTGAACTGGGGCAGTGGTGACGCAGAGGATGAGAGGTAGAAAATGACAAGTGAACAAACACGTACCTGAAAATTTCACTTTAAAAATAGGCTTCTCCATTCATTTGGATTGCTGATATTCATTTGGTTAGCTATTCCTTACTGAACTTTATGATGCCCCATGTACTGAATTAAATACTTAGAAGTATTAAAAAAGAAATTGTTAGGGAATGGTAAAATGCATTTCCTTCATTTCACAATATTATTAATATTATGGCTTTGCTAATCTTTACTGGTGAATGCAGTTGTAAGTGAAGGTAACTGATACCTCCAAAGACTACTTTTGACCTATGATTATAATAATTTACCTATCTTTTAAAAATTTTAGTATTAAAGAAGTCAGACACAGTTAGTTTATTAATTTGGGATATAATAAAAATTCTGAAATACTGTAATACTGTGTGCTTTTCCATTTGTGAAAGTTAATGATTAGGAACGAGCTAGCAAATGGGAAATCTTTTTCAAAAAGCTAATGGCTGATCTCAGCAAAAATTAAAAACCTGAAGAAATACCTACACATATTCTTCTATTGTCTATTTATATGAGTTCCATAATAGGTGGTTAAAGGATACCAGATTCCTTTATTGTTGAATTAAAACCTCCTACATGAATACCTTGATTTAGGTTTAGGAGTTGGTAATGTTTTAGCATGCAAAACCAGTTAATGTTCTCATCACTACTTTTTAAAATAATTTTAAGGGACGAATTCTAGGGATTCTAAAAAAAAAAGCTCTATGTGTTTTCTTCCTATAAAATTTTTCAGCATGATTGCCTTAGGAGAAAAATTAAGGGACTAATTGATATATATGTATATGATGATGAGGATATACATATACACACACATACATATGTATGTAAATACATATATTACATATCTATTAATACATACATATTTATTATATGTTTTGAAAGCAACCAATTATAGTTTTGTTGCCATGGATCATTTTTACTGTTCAGTAAATCCGTCAGTTGAAAAGACTTGATTTTATGGTACTAGTTTTATGAAAACTTTGTCAGCTTTAGAATAAATTTTGACATCTTACAACTTCCACTGAGATATTTTTGCTTGCCTAATCTGCCTTGATGACAATAAGTATATTAATGGAAATTGACTAAAAGCAAGTGTGACCTTAAGCACAATTTTGTAAATTTTCTTAGTGTCTCAGTAATACCTATACTAATGCATTTTAGGTAGGAAAAAATTCAGTTTGTTTTATTTTTAATAACTATAAATCTATAAGCTGCTTGTATAAAAGAAATAGATACCTTTAAACATGGTTAAATATCAAATGCTGTTCTCTTCAAAATATCTTAACTAAAGAAGCACTGCTTGCTTTTTAGAAGTTAAGCAAGGCCATACCACATGGTGCATACATGGCAGTTAACACAATGGATATTAGAATCAGCCTAGGGCTGAGCCTGGCTCCACTATTTTTCAGCTATGTGACCATGTGAAAGTTACATTTAGTAATTAAACTAATTTCAGTGGTTTGCTTTAATAATAAAATTAGATACTCCGGGGCATATCAAGCATATTGTAAAACCTAGTTTTATTATTATTTGTTACTGGTGTTACTTTTACTATTCTGTAATAAGTCATGGGCAGCGAGTAGGGGTACATTGGAAGAATTGCACTGTTTTAAATATGTCCACGGTTTAACTCACAAACTCATTCTACCTAGGCTTTCTTTGGAGGATCTGCCTTTCATTGGCTGTTTGACTTTGGCTAAGTTACTTAACTTCTTTTCACTTCAGTTTCCTCATCTGTGAGATTATGTGCTTACATGACTTCAAGGTTTGTTTTGGCTCTAATATGGTATGATTCTATGAAATGGGAAGTTAATACATTTGGCTCTAGTAACTGTATTTGAAGCACAAATATTAAAAAGGCACAATTAATTCTCATTCTATTATGAGTTTCCATTTACTCCTTGAAAGTAATCATTCAGAACAAATCATTTTGGAAGAGCTCTTTGATCCAGGCATTCAGTAAAAATCACTAGCATAGCATTTAATTTTAGACAAAACTCAGAACTAATTAAACTGCCAGGGCTGCAGACTTATATGAGATTCCCATTAAATCTTACTGTAGATAACTCAGTTAATTAAAACAAATATGGTTGTACTAAACTTCTAAAACCAAAACTGCATTGAAATTATCTGTACAAATCCTTGTTGACCTTTATTAGAGAACTTCCTCTCAAAAGACCTAAAAGACTTATTTGTTCAGATCGAGACTCTTCATGAGCCAATGTGATACTCTCTCTCTCTCTCTATTGCTAGATCTTCGCATCAGAAGGCAGCATTCCTCTGAAAGTGTTTCTAGTATCAACAGTGCCACAAGCCATTCCAGTATTGGCAGTGGTAATGATGCTGATTCCAAGAAGAAGAAAAAGAAGAACTGGGTAAGCCACCATCCTTCATCTAATTCAGAAGCTTATTAATGCATCATGTGTTAGGCCTTTTTCTTTGAGGCTTCAGTGATCTGCAGCAGTTTACAAAGTGCCCCATTCAAGCTACTGACACCTCAGATGCTGCACTCACCACCGAAATTGGTGTGGCATGTACTGAAAAGCATACATTTCAATGTTGGGACTAAACTTGGGTTTGAATCACCACTAGATCTAGACCCTTTGAGGGGCCTGAATTTTCTTACCTATAAAAGGATAGTTAATAGCAACTATATTTATTTGTGAATACCATTTATTCACAGATGTTATCTTGTTTTTCTATAGTATAACTATAGAAACTCAATAGTATAGCCATAGAGTTATAGTAAAGAAAAATAAGATAACATCGGTGAATAAATGGCTTAAAATAGGGGTTTATTGTGGGAGTAGAGATGAAGGAAAAGTGAAAAAATGATGATGATGATGATGATGATATGATGATGATGATGTTGATAGTGGTGTTGGAGGAAAAGGAGGAGAATGGGAGTCAATAAAGGGAAAGAAGAAACCATGAAACTCTCCTTCTGCCTTTGGAATCAACAGGGCTTACCGTGTGAATAGTTTCACCCTAAAAGAAATCAACCACATTAGTGTCTGCTTGATATTTTTAACCAAGAGAATATAGCAGAAATATAGAAATGCACTTTAACAGAACTGTACCTTAAGTTTGCTAGAGATATAATTTATGATATTGATCAATAGCTAAGTAGCCGAAGGGAAGATACTATTACTGCAAAAAAATTAAAAACAATGGAGTCAATGATTTCTTTTAATACCAAAAAAACAAAGGTAGATTTTGAGTAAATACAACTCTTTATGAAATCCAGACATAATTATCAGAGGATTTTACTGGAGTGCTTTCTACAAATAATGAAAGAAATATCTTTTTGTCTTAAAAAATGTTTATACAGGTAATATTTTAAAATACTGATCAGCCTTCATTCCCTTGATTTGTAATTCCACACTCTTTCATGTTTCTGCAAGGTGAACTCTAGAGGAAGTGAGGTGAATATAAACCGTGGACAATTTGGCATGCATCTATAAAAAAACTCTACCTTGGCATGAATGCTATTCATTTTGGCAGTAGGCTTTTATACCTTTTAAAACAGATTACCTTGTATGTCTTTTCTTTGTGTCTTTTCATTTTAATCTCAAATTTTAAAGAGATGTAAAACCACTTTCTGAATAGAACTGTAGGGGATACCAATTCTGGTTTTGAGTAGTCTGGGATTGGAAAATTTGAATAGAAAATCACAATTAATGAAGTGTTAGGTGAATTTGGTTTCATTTTGCTTTTTAAGTTTGTACTGTCAGCAGGACATGACTTGATTGTAGCGCTAAAGTGGCCATTTAAAACAAATTGCCTTGAAGAGAGAAGCATTGGGAATGGAGATCCCTTCAAGGTACTTAGTTTTAAATGAGTGCTCTGACAGCCATGCCCTTGACCTTGCACTATTTAAAAGCCTTCCATGTTTGCGCTGCGCTGGATTAATACAAGAATAAAATGAACACACAAAACACGGTATCATTTTTTTTTAGAGATACTGTGCTGCAATTGTTAATACTCTGCTTGTACATACTGACCCCAGGCAGTGGCTAGGATGGCATCTGCAAACTAACGCCCCAAAGCAAAAGCTCTCCAAGTGCAAATAGACAAGAAGGGTAATTTCTGTCCTTCTTTCAGCTGAGAAGTTCTTTCAAACAAGCCTTTGGGAAGAAAAAGTCCACCAAGCCTCCTTCATCACATTCTGACATTGAAGAGCTTACTGATTCATCCCTTCCAGCATCCCCCAAGTTGCCCCATAATGCTGGTGACTGTAGCTCAGCATCCATGAAGCCCTCACAATCTGCTTCCGCGTAAGTTGCTCCTTCTGCAAAATGCAGAAATATTTTTAAAAAACAATTTTAGATGAAGGCCGTATTTATGTTCTAACCATATCTGTACCAATTATTTTCTGATTTTCCTTAGAATGATGGACAGCATTAGTTTCTCTTTTCATATTTCTCCTTCATTGATTTCTTTCATTTTCATTTTTCTTTTTCATTTTCGTATGTTACAATTCAAGTGTTTCTTGATCTCATTCTCCAGTTTTCTGAATCATGATTCTCACTTCTTTTCATGGGCATTTGTCCATGTATCTGTCTAACTGTATGTACATACAGGTCACCCCTTGTCTGGCCACCAAAGAAACGACAAAATGGCCCTGTGATCTACAAGCATAGATCTCGGTAAAGTGGAGTGTGATGCATGAAAACTGCAAAGATCCAGGTTCTAACCTAAGTAGTGTTTGCTTTTGCTTTTTCTAAAATCACTCACATGCATTTCAACAATAAATACCTTCTCTTTCTGTTTTTTCAACTAAAATTTGGTTTCCTAAAATCAACCTGCAATCCAGTTTTCTTTGATTCTGTTAGTTAATCTAACCTAGCATTTTTATGATAGCCCACTTTTTGGTAGTACAGTAGCCCCCCCCCTTATCCACCAGGGATACTTTCCAAGACCCCCAGTGGATGCCTGAAACCATAGACAGTACCGAGCGCTATGTATACTATGTTTTTTTTTCTATACATGCATACCTACATATGATAAAATTTAATTTAAAAATTAGGCACAATAAGTGATTAACAGCAATAATATAACAATTACAACAATATTTTGTGATAATAGTTATATTAATGTGGTCTCTATCTTCCTCAAAATAGTGTAATTTTTTTTTTTTTTTTTTTTGAAACAAAGTCTCACTGTGTCACCCAAGCTGGAGTGCAATGTCAACATCTCGGCTCACTGTAACCTCTGCCTCCCGGGTTCAAGCGATTCTCCTGTCTCATCCTCCTGAGTAGCTGGGATTACAGGTGTGCACCACCACACCTGGCTAATTTTTTGTATTTTTACTAGAGACAGGGTTTCACCATGTTGGCCAGGCGGGTCTCGAACCCCTGACCTCAAGTGATTCACCTGCCTCGGCCTCCCAAAGTGCTGGGATTACAGGTTCGAGCCACTGCACCCAGCCCAAATTACTGTAATATTTTTGGGCCTTATTTGACTATAGGTAACTTAAACCACAGAAACTAAAATTGTGGATAAACTCTAATTGTGGGGGACTACTGTACAAGAACGAACACATTTCAAATATAGAAAAGTGTTCTGGTGAGATAATTATCTGTGTTGTTTACTATTTAAATCTAATATCCTTGTATGCCCATGACAACAACTAGCATAGAACTCATATAGAACAAGGCCACTGTGCTTTGCCTACATAATTTTATCATTTATGCAGAAAGGAAAAACATGTCACTGTCATTTTGTGGCCAGTAAACTAGTTCTCAGATTTTAAATGGAAAATATGTTAGTTAATATAAAACAATTTTTTTGGCAAATTTCCTGCAAAGCTGTCCACAAAACAGTAAAACAACACAACAAGGATACAATGTGTTTCCTTCAAACAGCCCTCAGCTAGCCTGCTAGCAGGGGTTGAAACCTGTGATTTAGCTGTGATCTCCTAAATCAGCTGAGCTTAATAGGAAGGTTATATAACTCACCTATTATTTAAATGTCCAAACGTAATCTCTCTAATTTATTTTCTACAATATTTATATTGGATTTTTATGCTAACTTAAAGACAGTATTGTTTCAAAACTTTTTTTTGCACAATTTTACAAAAGAAATCAACATTTTAAGAATGTAATAACTGCTTTTGTAAAAGTATAGTCACATGTTGCAAATAGAGGTTTAAGTCCCTTGAAAATGTTGAAATGAAATGTAGTAATCTATGACTTTTCTGCCTATAAATATCACCAATAAAAGCATTTTTAGGATCACTTTATACCCAGTAATAGTAGACTGTTTTTAAACTTTAAAACATAGAAAAAAAATTAAAAGAAAAAGCTATTTCCGTTTTGAACCTGTGAATGCATAACTGTTTGTAAAACTCTTTCTCCTTTTCTCTAGGTTTTGCCAGCAGCACACCATATCTGTACCTGCTGGATAATATTTCAGTTCAGCCTTTAAAAGAGGCAGTGCTTTTCTTAATCATCTGGCTTCCCCAGACCACTGATTTTGTTTGTTTCCTTCTTCAGGATCTGTGAATGTACAGAAGCTGAGGCAGAGATAATTCTGCAGCTGAAGAGCGAGCTCAGAGAAAAGGAATTAAAATTAACAGATATTCGGCTGGAGGCCCTCAGCTCTGCTCATCATCTTGATCAGATCCGGGAAGCCATGAACCGGATGCAGGTTGGTGCTAAAGCACTTTCAAGGAATAAAATGAAGAAACAAACAAATAGAAAAAAAAAATGCTGCTTATTCTGTTCTTTTGGTTAACACAGAACAAATTCCACTTGGAAACCCACCTTAGAAATGTACTCTGTTTATTCGATCTTTGCAACTCATTTCTTAGTACTGAATTGAGAATTTTGTCAAATCCAAGTTTAGAAGTGGAAGTGAAAACTGGCAAGTTGTATTCAAGAACCATTCGGGATACGGTACTAGTGATTGGATTCAGGTTGAGAGCTAAGTTTTTAGAGAAGCTACTGCAGTTCTTGCTTCTTCACTTTTCCATCATTTACTTTTATTTTGACTTTTTTGCCTGTTCTTTTGAAATCTGATTTTCACATACTTTCACCAGTTTTCTATTGACATACAAAAGTAATGAGGAAAACTGTAGAAATTCAACACAAGCTTTCTGAATATGGAAATCAAAGTGATTTGGAATGCCATCTGTAAAAGTAAAGCTTTTGTATTTTTTTTTTTTAAACATCTAAAGGCTAAATTCAGAACCAGTCTGTGCTCAGACTAAGTTTTCATTGTATTATTGTATACCAGTAGTCACTTGGTACCACAGGTGACTGAAATAAGAAAAGCTCATTGCTGAGCAGATTCATCTGCCACTGAAGGCTTTTGTTGTTTTTTATGAGCTTAGTGTCCCGATTGGAAGGAGAAAAAAAAAAAAAAAAAACCTTTTCAGATGTTAGATACGATTCTGGAGTGATTTTAAATAAACTTATTTACATTATTTTTGTTTAGCTCTGTTTTTCAACTGTCCACGGATTTATAATAATATTACAAATGGCATGATATGCTTGTAAGATTTTAACATCACCTTTAAAATGAGAAGTGTTATGAACGATTCCATCATATTTTTCTTAACTCAAATGAGACCACGTCCTGGAAAAATTCTCAAACACATGCTTTAGTCAAAAAAATAATGATAAAAATGTCGAATGGTTGGATTGACAGAGAAAAGGGTTAAATTTCCTTCTTGGGAAGGAAATCCTATTTCATATATTTGTTTATTTAATATATTACCACATGTTTTGTTTAACAAACAAGCTAATTAACTATGATAAAAGGCTCAGTGCTATTTTCTCGATCAAACCAACTCAATTTTTTTCATGTTTTCCATCTTCATGACAGAATGAAATTGAAATACTGAAGGCTGAAAATGACCGGTTGAAGGCAGAAACTGGTAACACAGCTAAGCCTACTCGGCCACCGTCAGAATCCTCAAGCAGCACCTCCTCTTCATCTTCCAGGCAGTCATTAGGACTTTCTCTAAATAATTTGAACATCACAGAGGCTGTTACCTCAGGTGATTTAGTGCACATGCTTGCTGAATCACAGCATGCCCATAAGTTAACGGGTGGGAAGCCTGGAATTTGGAGAACTTTACATACTCTTAAATTAAAATGTTATACTCTAATTCTCAGAAATAGTCCTATTTTGATCTTATAAATCTAGTCTACTTAGTTATAATTTTAAAAGCACATTCTCTATCCAAAAGTCAATCTTAGAGATATGGTCTTCATAATATTTTTAAGAACTCACTTTTCCTTAGGAAGTACTTTCTCCATAATTACGATGATGAAGAAATAATACTCTCAGTGATGATAATTTGTACTTATGGATATAATAATAACCCCATACAATTTTATTGTTTTAAGTGTGCAAAACCCATTTATAAGTGTAGCAGGCTTTATTTTCTAAATTTGACTCGATGACCCTGCATGATACTGCCCTGACAGAACATAATGCTACTCTATCACCCAGTCTGCAGCTCTATTAAATTTCCAACAAACAAAAAGAAGACAGTACTAGTGATGGAACAAGGGTACAGTTTTGATTCGATTGCAAATAGAAGCATATGACATAATGTCGTCTTAATATCTGATGAACCATTCAAGCATAAAGTATAGCTGTTTCTGTGGAACAGTTCATTGAGGAGAATCACTTCAAGGATAGAGAATTTAGTCTAGGAAATATTTACATGAGGATCTGTGGTAATTGTAAAGCACGGCCACCAGATGACGCTTGGAAACCAATAATATGTATGTTCCTAGGCAACATTAGGTTCCATTATAGAATGGAGATAGTACACTGCTTGCCTTAAATCATACTAAAATACAGAAGGAGAAGGAGAAGGGAAATGACATGGCATGCTGATATTGATTACATTTCCAATGAATCACACCTCTTCTAAAAAGGCAGAATGTTAACAATTCTGTTATTATGGCTGCTCTTCAAAATATAAAATAATGGCCTTCATCTTATATGTAAAAGACAAGTGGGCACTCCCTGTACTTTAAGAAAACAAATTTTATAAACTTCCGGTGGGGATCAGAGGAAGAAAATAAATTCTGAGAATACACATCAAGTACAACTAATGTCAGAAGTCAAGTATAAAGCAAGAAATTTCAGAATTAAATGAACTTATAGATCATTAGGTAAAATAAGACTATGGAAGTGGATGGTAATTTGAGTGTGTAAATTGTGCATAAAGTATTATTATCCACACTCAACAAAATATCCTACAAAAGAAAGAACCTGAATGTTTCAATGTATAGACTCTGACAGTTCTGAACAACATCCTCTCTGTTGGCCTGTTGCTGATGGACCTGACAGAGAAGTGAAGTAAGATCTACATCTCATAGTAACCAATGCTTTTCTGGATTCCCAGGCTTGGCTCCTAGCGAAAGACAAGGGCCAGTACCTTAGAGGTCAGACTAATGGTAGGATTTCACTGCCTTTTATATAATTCTGTTTTATTTTATGAAAATATGGTAAGGTTTGGCTGGGCGCGGTGGCTCAAGCCTGTAATCCCAGCACTTTGGGAGGCCGAGACGGGAGGATCACGAGGTCAGGAGATCGAGACCATCCTGGCTAACACGGTGAAACCCCGTCTCTACTAAAAAATACAAAAAACTAGCCGGGCGACGTGGCAGGCGCCTGTAGTCCCAGCTATTCGGGAGGCTGAGGCAGGAGAATGGCGTAAACCTGGGAGGCAGAGCTTGCAGTGAGCTGAGACCTGGCCACTGCACTCCAGCCTGGGTGGCAGAGCAAGACTCCGTCTCAAAAAAAAAAAAAAAAAAAAACAAAACAAAACAAAACGAAAATATGGTAATGTTTGAAGGAGGCAAGTTTAACACTGAAGGTGGTTTAGAAAAAAGACATATATAAAAAAACTTAATGTCTAGGAAAAATAGAACTCATAAAGATAGATATAAAATCAAAGAGTTTACATTTACAATTTCTATGTTTATTGGGCTTAACACATTGATGGCCATGATTAAGAATTTAAGGCAATTTTTTGGGAGAAGCCAAGTTTACTTTTTTTAATACCTTTTTTCTTACCCATTCCCCAAGTTATTTTTAATATATCTTATTTCCTTAATTATTTTTCAGTAGTGATACTTATGTCTGAACTAAAAAAAAATTAAATCACACAACTAGAATATTGTTTTAATTACTGTCACTCTTGTGTGGTAGGTTCAACACTTGGAAATCAAAACTGCCTTTATGCTGGGGCTTTTTAACAGAGAGACTTTCTAGGTTTCATGGTTAATCTTAAGCAAAAGAAAGTAGGCAGGAGAGAGGATAACTGGCAAATATCTAGTTCCTGAAATATTAATTGCATGTTCCATGCATCCAGTAAAGACAGACGTTTGAGAAGTCTTCAGTTTTGGGCCAGAATTTTACTTAATTATAGCCAGAATGGCAGACCTCCTTAACTCTTTCTTCAAAATATAGACAGAGGACCATGACTTATTTTCTAGTAAAAAACAAAACAAAAACAAACAAACAAACAAAACTACAGAAGCCTCTCACATTAAATTTGCAGTTTTTCCTGGAGTTGTTTCATCAGGTGACCGTCCTGTCAATATATTCTGAACTGGGGAGATTCAGAGTCATGATGTGACCTGTCCACAGTCAATAGAAGGAGTTAGAATAAACAGAAATAATGGTTAGAAAAGCAAAACTTAGTAAACACTGAGGGTGAAGTGCTTTAAAAGCATTATCTTTTATGTTCTCAATAACTCTACCAGGAAGGTGCTGTTTAAGCCCTGTTTTACAGCTGAGGAAACCAAGACTTAGGAAAGTGACTATAACAATTTGTTCAAGATCATGAAACTAGTAAGCAGCAGAACTAATAATCAAACTCTGGCTTGGATGAATCCAGGACCTGGACTTTTCACTATTATGTTAATTTTGCTTTAAATAGCTACATAAGAAAAGCAAAGAATAGTTATTATTCACTCATCTTTGGTAAAAATTTATCCTACTGTTGTCAGGAGAAATTTCATATTGTAAGTGTAGTTTTTAGAAGCAAATATGACATGAAATGAATGACATATTACAAGGCAAATTTAAGCAGCTTATGTGGATCAACAATCAGGCCAACCTCCTTTGCCATGGACTACTTAGCCATGTGTGATTTGGTCCTTACTTATTTCCATCCACATCATTTCATACCACTCCTCACCCTCCCCTTTTCTCTACAGTCCTGCTACCCCAAACATCTCTCTGTTCCTTTAACACACCCAGCTCACACATCTCAGGGTTTTGCGCTTGTTTTTGTTGACTGAATCTTTTCCCCTGGTTCTTCACTTGTCTAGCATTCCTCAGCCTTCTGGTCTTACCTCCAAATACCACTTCTTCAAGGAAGCCTTCCAGGATGACCCATCTACGTAGAGCAGGCTCCCTTCAATTACTTGCTATTTCATTGTCCAGTTTATATTAGCAGAGTGCGTAACCTATTCTGAAATACATACTCCAAAAAAAAACAAGGAATTCTCTTTCTTTCTCATCTTGGTATTCATTCCCAATACACAGCAAAATTTCTGATACCATTTATGCTTAATAAATATTGGTCAGATATTTTTGAGCATTTATAAGTAATTAAGACAAGTACTGAAGTAATTTGATCATGAACTACCAGAAGTCTAGATGTGAACAGCCAATGGTAAACCACTCTAAACTTCTAAAAAAGGAGCAAGGTAATTAAAATGACACTTAAGGAAGAGTTTTATTTTTGAGTGGAGTAGGTGAAAAGGTGAAAGACTATTAAGATGTGAACTTGGGAAAATAATTAAACTCCACTGCTGGATATTATCTTTGATGATTTACAAATTTATTGCAAAGCTCTAAAAGTTCTGAAAGTTCTCAAGCTCTGAAAGTTGCTTTTAACTGTTGTGATCTTAGAGTATTTTTATTGCTTACTTTCAAAATTACATATGCTTAATTATTAAGATAATAGAAACGATTCTATTTTTGGAAGCCATGTTATTACAGTGTTGATTCCTATGATGCTATAGTCATAACATTTTTTTTTCTATAAATGTATTGTCAGAGCAGTTGAGTCCTCTTTTCACCAGGAACATGTGCTCTTTATAAGGGAGTTTCATTTATCCACAGAACAGTGTCTTAATATTAAGCATGGTTCTATGATAGTACTGTTATTAAGGGAAAACATATATTTGTGATAGTTTGCCTTAATAATTCTCCAAATTGGAAATTAATCTGGTATAATGTATTTTGAAAGTTAATCTTTAATTACCATTTAAAGACTGATATTTTAAAGGTTAGCGAGCTTTATCGTGGTTCTGTAACTCTTAGCTGATTAATCGAAATACTATTTTGGTTTTGAAACGATTAGCATAAAGGATTCAGGAGAGCAATCATAATGCCAGTATAATGCCATGGTTGAAAGTCAATAACAGTACCTAATAATTATAAAGGTAAGGTGAGTAGTTATATAGCTGGCTATGTCAAATGCTTGAAAATAATTTCAGTTGACAGTCAATTTCAGCACCTTTGCATTTATAAATTACGTGGATATTGAGCTTGGATATTTTAGATTGGATAGAAAAATCAGATGGCTTGTCAGTTTGTCATGGTTATAGTGGTGACTAAATATTACTCAGGTATTACTCAAACCTATGTTTAATAGAAAAAGAAACCTCTTATTTCCTCATCTAAATGCAGTGAGTGGCCCAATACTTGAGTGAAGATCTTTGCAAGCAGAAATAAATTCTTAGATTGAAATTTTAGCCCAACCACAGTAATTCATCTTCTTGAAAGCTGAGGTTTTTCAAACCAGTTAGGCTAGAATGGGGAGCAAATCCCACTGAAAGATATAAAACTATGAGGGAGAAAAGAATGACAGTAAACAAATCTGAGCTAATGTTACTCTTTTGTGTATGTCTTTCTTTTAAAATTTGATAGATATTTTGCTAGATGATGCTGGTGATGCAACTGGACATAAAGATGGCCGCAGTGTGAAAATTATAGTCTCCATAAGCAAGGGCTATGGTCGAGCAAAGGTACTTCTTTAATCTTAAACCCTTTAATACTAACAAGGAGAATTACCGTGAGTCAAATGTATTTTATATGTGAATATTTGATCTGGTAAATATCCTACAACAATTGTGGATTGGCATTAGCTTAATATGTCATGTAAACATACAAGGGACAATAAAGAGATGACATCATCATAGAGGTACAAATGTGTGTTACATGTACCTCACATTCATTCACTGAAAACAATATTAACAGCCCTTCATTTCTAAAACTTTAAAAAGAATAGTTATTTCTTTGACAAACATCTTGTCTGACATATTCTGTTGGTTTCACTTATTGGTTATAGGTAATGTTTATTATGTATGGTAACATGTCACTAGAGCTGTCAATATGGTATTTATACAAAGGGAAGACTGTAAGCTAAGTGAATATTCTAGAAATCAGAAAGACACATATTCTACTGAACTCAGTAGGACAAATTCCATTGATGTTACTTGTCTATTTAAGCAAGGTCCAACATTTGCATTAAAATGTTGCCTTCAAATTGGCAATGTCATTCTGACTCTAACCCTTTCTAAAAAAACACCACCACAAACAAATTTTCAGTTAAAATTTTAGTTGAGTGGCCAAAAATACAAATTTCTAAGTATCCTTTTTTTTACATCAAGCAAATAAAAACTCTTTAGAATTTCAAAATGAAGTACTTAAGTTTGAAAAGTTAAGATAGCACTTGTGAATTCTTACCTTAAGTTAATGTTCCAAGGATTCCAATGCCATCAGCTTTCTGCTTGAACTGCAGATGTATACCTACTTTTCCCAAGTGGGTCTTTATGTGAGAGACAGTAATACTCTTAGTGAAACATAAACTAACTTTAATTTAAAAGCAGCATTTTATAAGGTATTGCATAAGCAGTAGTTTTAACTGGGTTATAAACACACTGAAAAGTAAGATTTCCTGTTCACAGTAATTCTAACGGACAGTGCCTTTGAATATTTTTTTTTCTAAAAAAGCTTCCATGAAAGTAGTTGTCTTATTCTACCTAGACTTCCATAATAAAATAACAGACTAGGTGGCCTAAACAACAGAAATTTATTTTCTCACAGTTCTGGAGGCTAGCAAGTCCAAGATCAAGGGGCTAGCTGATTTGGTTCCTGGTGAGGGCTCTCTTTTTGCATTGCAGGTAGTGGAATTCATGCTGTGTCCTCACACAGTCTCACCTCAGTGTCTGTAGGTAGGGAGAGAGAAAGACTACAAATCCCAAATTGTTTACTTTACCCAGTAATCCCATCATGAAAGTCCTACCATTATGATCTCATTTAATCCTAATTACCTCCCAAAGACCTCATCTCCTAATACCATCACTTTGGAAGTTAGGGTTTTGATGTATGAATTTTGAGGAGACACAAATATCATTTCATAACAATAGTAACAAAAATCACAATTGTCAGCTGTGGATTTCTCAACTTATTCTGCAAAAGGTATTAGATTCTAACTCAGATTATACCTGAATAATGGTGATACCCATTTACCCTTATGGTGCTAAATATTACAGATTAAGAAATTGAGGGTCTGAGCCAGGTAAGTGATTTACCTAAGGTCACATTTCTTAATTAGGTGGTAGGTATCATGTGTTATAGAATCCGTATCTTCTAACCCATGACTCAGTGATTATTCTACCACCCCTTAATGATAACATACTTGGTGACTAGAACCAGGATTATATGTCAAATATCTAATTGTATCTACTGGAATCATAATCACTATTTCATTAACCATTTCTGGTCATCATAATAGAGGCTCTAGATAGACTAAAAAGTCTGAATTATTTACCTTTATAATATATGTAGAAATTTCTCAGAATCCCATCCTACAAAAAAGATAGATTTGGAACCATTATTTTTATTATAAAATAATTACTTACTTTAATTACTTACTTGATAAAACGAATCCTGTAGGTTTCTCTGGCAAGGTCTTTTAAACAGAGAACTTCTGACAAAATCAAAATGGAACCTGTTTTGTAGGCATACAAATGCCTTATATTATCATAGGCAACACATTTTAAAGTGAGAATTGGATTCTATATTAAAATTAATAAAACAACTGAGTTTTGGACTTATCAAAGATCAGATCACAAAATAGTAAGATAAAGTTCTAGAATTCATATAATATGGTTCTGTTCTGTCTCTATCACCATTTCCCTCCTACCAAGCTTCTTCTCTTTACGAAGGTATCCACCTCTTTATCATGCAAGAATATTCTTTCAGATTCCTTCACCTTTGCCCTCTATAGAACAGGTCATGAATCAGTTTTCCTTGACATGCTGCTTTATCTCATCTCTTTCTTTCTTGTTGCTGTTGCTATTGCTGTTACTTTATTTGTTTGGTTGGTTAGTTGGCTGAAATATGTTTTATTTTTTATAATCCACCATGTATGTCTATTACTATAGAAGCCATAGGCTTAATAAATAGTTTAGTCTTAACAACAATTACATTAACTAATTTTAGTAGAAAACATAGTAATAAAAAAGATACACGGTTGGATTTTATCTTACTTTATTTTGTTCTTATTTAGGATCAGAAGTCTCAGGCATATTTGATAGGATCCATTGGTGTTAGTGGAAAAACCAAGTGGGATGTCTTAGATGGTGTAATAAGACGTCTCTTTAAGGTATGTTGTGCAAGACACTCTAATATTAATTTTCAAATATGTTTAATTGTTTTCCTTAACTTTGATAGCATAGACACATCTTCTTTTCTTCTCCTCAAATAAGGAAAGCTTTCTCTTTGTGCTATTTGATATTAACAGTTCTTATATTACACATTTCTAATATTCTTGACAACTAGCTCTATATCCCTGTGAGTTATATATTTGTTGTAGATGAGTTGAACCTCTGTTTTGACTTTATTTTTTGTGTGTACCATTGTAGGAATATGTATTCCGAATTGATACATCCACTAGCCTTGGTCTGAGCTCTGACTGCATTGCTAGCTACTGTATAGGAGACTTAATTAGATCCCATAACCTAGAAGTGCCTGAATTGCTGCCTTGTGGATACCTTGTTGGAGATAATAACATCATCACTGTGAACCTCAAAGGTAAAAATGAAAATGAAAAGAAAGGCAGAAATATAATTTTTAGCAACATTTTATTCTCCCCCCTGCCCCTTTTTGGCCAGTTTCCCTTTAAATTTTTCTATTTGAAAATTCTGTAGTATTTTAAAAATCAATATGACTCATTTCATACCAAAACTATTAAATACTACAATCCTACTAAAAACAGTAGAATCTAAGGAAATTAAGTTCTTTGGGTTCTGGGATTTGAAGATTCAAGACTCACAAAAAGGAATGTGATTTAGGAATTTCAAATTTCTGGATTTTCTTCATTATCATCTTTCATTACAGAAGGATTCAAAACATTTAGTGTATATTCCAAAGTAATATATTCATTGATATATCTCTGATTTTAAAATATGTGTACCTAATAAATACCCCCCAGGAATAGGGAATAGAAGTTAAGAATCAAGGATGGAAAGTTCTGAGAATTTTCTTTGCTTTAGATGATGTGATTAATTATAGGCTAATGTAATATCTGAAGCATCTTTGTCTTCATAATTCCTTGTTTATTTATGTTAAAGAATCAGGATACATCTGTATAAACTGTGAAATTAATAGAGGAATTTGTCAATATTTGATTTTATGATGAAGGTAATTGGGTTCGTAAAAGGAGATACTGTTACTCCTTTCTTAATTCCTTGCCAAACATAACAATTTGTATTCTTCAAAAGCTTACGTGGTTGCACAACTAGGATGCATAATGAGAGATAGAAGAGAATAAGGAGATGGGGAGAAGAGAAAGTAAAAGAAAGAACACACACACACACACACACCTATACATATATATATATTTTTTTTTCAGTAACATTCAGTTATCAGGTACTACACAAGGCATTGGAATATATATATATGTGTGTGTGTGTGTGTGTGTGTGTGTGTATAATCTTCACATTTATTCTTAACAAAGATAGTCATCTTCAATAAAAGATATTATGATAGCATTTATAATGCTTCCATTTCTCTCTGGAAACATAAGTGAAAACAAGAAGTAGACAGTGGAGTGAAGTCTGAAGAAAAAGAAACAGCTTGCTTTTGTTTAGATGTTCACTCTACCATATTACTGATATATTTTCTTCCTTGAAATGGCAACACATATTTGTGGGATAGAAATACCCAGAAATTATTTTGCAAGGACTCTGTTCCTATGACTAACAATGCTGTTGCTGTTTAGCATGATATTTTAAATTCTAGCTTATGTAGAACAATAAGTCATGCTCTATCTTTTGTTCTTCTTTCAGGGGTAGAAGAAAATAGTTTGGACAGTTTTGTTTTTGATACGCTGATTCCTAAACCAATTACCCAAAGGTACTTTAACTTGTTGATGGAGCATCACAGAATTATACTCTCAGGACCGAGTGGTACCGGAAAGACCTATTTGGCAAACAAACTTGCTGAATATGTAATAACCAAATCTGGGAGGAAGAAAACAGAGGATGCAATTGCCACTTTTAATGTGGACCACAAGTCAAGTAAGGTATGTTACAGAATTCTAAGAGAACAGCTGCAGTTTATCCATAAGTGTTTTAAGCAGTCAAATTACAAGATTTTGAGAGACTTCCATGTTTTACATGGAAAAGAATATCCATCTTTTTTTTTTTTTTTTTTACTAGAATTATAACCTGGTGAGTGACCAAACTCTGTTTCATGAATTTGAACAAGACTGCTATTTTCAGTAACATTCAGTTATCAGGTACTCCGAAAGGCATTGGGAATATACAGAATAATACGACAGGGCCCCTATTTCATGGTTTCTCTTAGACATCCACCTAGGAAGTGTTACAGTAGAAAGAAGTCTGTGCATGAGCAACAAGGAAGAATAACTTTGCTTGGAGGAATCAGAGCTTTATAAAGGGGTAATAGTTTGTTGGGTATTAATAGATAAGTAGGAAATAACATGGGTTTTGCAGCAGTGGAGATTTGGCAATAATTAGAATATTCCAAGCAGAAATTCTGGGAGCAGCAATTTGCTTATGTCACATCTCCCTAAAATCTTTGTTTAGGAACCTTAGGAAACTTAACAACATTCAATTTTACCACCAACTAAGGTCTAATGTGCCATAGTAATCAGCCTGAACATTCAGATATTAGAAAGGTGTGAGGGCCTATACAACGTAGTCAGTACTTTCTTATTTTCTGAGTAAAATAAAAAATCCTAAAAAGGAAATAGTTGATGGCTAACATATTTTTAACACTAACCTAGTTTTACCTGTAATTATTTATTAAAGTCTGAATCAATGAAACCTAAAAGTTTCTCTTGGGGAACTGCAACTATTGTAAGCAATACCTTGAGGGAATCCCAATTATACTAGGTCGCATTACTCTTTCAAGGATAACCTGGTTCAATGATCTAAACTGTCCCAGTTTCTCAGAAACCTTAAGTCTGCAAATTTTCAGAAATAAACGTGACTCCCAAGAGCAGCCCAAACCCATTAGATTGTTGAAATAAGTCAGGCATATAGCTTAATGAACAAAAAGCATTAATTTTCTCACCTGTAAAATGAGGACAATAGTAGGGCTATTCTAAAGACTAAATAAATGAGTGTGTGTGTGTTTGTGTGTGTCTGTGTGTGAGAGAGAGAGAGAGAGAGAACAGCACAAGTAGCAAGCACAATATAGGGGTTGCTTGGAATTTTTAATTATAACCCTTGGCTCCAGGTGAAGATTTCTCTCTCACACACACACACACACATATGCACAGTGTGCACATGTGGGCGCGCACACACACACACACATCTTTGTTCAAAACTGTCTTATATGTATCCTTCAAGAACAACGATGTACATAACACACAATGAGATCTCTTAAAGTTAAATAAATGCAATACGTAAATTCTGAGTAGTTCCTTGGAACTCAAACCTATTCAAATTGTGGTTGAACCACCATCTAAAGAAAGACATAGAACCTGAGGTAGAATATTTGACTGTTCTCTGAGCAAACGTAGGAGGAGCACAATTGTCTGTCTGCTTCAGCTGACATGTTTAATGCTTCCAGTGAATTCTGTCTTCTCATATCTTTATATAAAACCTTTTAGCACAGTGTTAAATATTTTCAGTCAAAAAATATGAAAGGTTTGAAAGGCTTGTTAGTCATCCTCAGTGTTTGTTTTTTCCTCAATGTTGGTATGAGAAAACTCTTTACAAGGTACTTCTTTTATGGAACAAAAAAGTGTTTAGAAAATAAGAGGAAAATAGTTTTATTGGAGGAGACCATGACATTTTGATAAAGTTGAGGATCACTTAAAATCAAGTTTTAAATTAAATAGATGAAGCTTCATTAGAATGTAGTTGACATGCCAAAACAAAATAGGTAAATTCCATTAATTTTAAAACATAGCGGGCGGGCGCGGTGGCTCAAGCCTGTAATCCCAGCACTTTGGGAGGCCGAGATGGGCGGATCACAAGGTCAGGAGATCGAGACCATCCTGGCTAACCCGGTGAAACCCCGTCTCTACTAAAAAATACACAAAAAACTAGCCGGGCGAGGTGGCGGGCGCCTGTAGTCCCAGCTACTCGGGAGGCTGAGGCAGGAGAATGGCCTAAACCCGGGAGGCGGAGCTTGCAGTGAGCTGAGATCCGGCCACTGCACTCCAGCCTGGGCGACAGAGCGAGACTCCGTCTCAAAAAAAAAAAAAAAACCATAGCTTTCCCTAAAAATATCTGTCTGTCTATCTATCTATCTATCTATCTATCTATCTATCTATCTATCTATCTATCTATTTCAGCTTAGGAAGAAAAGTTTATTGCTTAGAGATGTTCTGTTAAGAACATGTTAGTGTCCTATTAACTTTTTGATGAAATATTTCCAACACTCTTATTTTTTGCTTTTCCAGAGGACAATCATTTGTGCCATTGTTAGGTCAGTTCAGTACTTTATTGCAAAGTAATGGGCAGGGGAAAACCATTGCCAAGCATTGGCAGAGCTAATGATGCTAGGAAACAGTCATAGGAAGAAACTCTTCTTTTATTTTTTAATTTATTTATTTTATTTGTTTTGTTTTGTTTTGTTTTGTTTTGAGACGGAGTCTCGCCCTGTTGCCCAAGCTGGAGTGCAGTGGCACGATCTCAGCTCACTGCAACCTCCGCTTCTTGGGTTCAAGCAATTCTTCTGCCTCAGCCTCCCAAGTAGCTGGGACTACAGGTGCCCACCACAATGCCCAGCTAATTTATTTTTATTTTTATTTTTAGTAGAGACAGGATTTCACCATGTTAGCAGGATGGTCTCAATCCCCTGACCTCGTGATCCACCCGCCTCAGTTTTCCAAACTGTTGGGATTACAGGCATGAGCCACTGCGCCCAGCCCAGGAAGAAACTCTTGAACAAATCACAGTAGCATTCATTCCCAAGAAAGCACAAAGTATAACTAAAAAAATATATCTTTTTATGTTATTCTTTATGGTTTGAAGATATGAGCAAGCTATCAGTAATGCTGAATACAAACTCATTGCCAGGAAATTTGGACAAGTTTTGCCAAATTGACAGAGAATACCCACTATTTTCTTGGGAGTCGGGGGTGAGGGTAAGTGAGGATAAATATAAAAAAAGAGGGGATGACAAGTTGAGATTGTGTTAGGGATACCAACAGCGTAGATTTACTGAAGTCAAATGCTAATGAGGCATGAAATAAGAAATCCTGTTCCTGAAAACGAGCTGTGTAAATGCTGACGCATTTTATGCTGTGCCATAGATAGCACTGAAGAGACAAATCCAAAAAGCACTTACTGATTCAAAAAAAAAAAGAAACTCGAACAACAAATCATCAAATGAAAAACATCTTTTCATGTTTTCGGTACCTCTGCACTTTACATTCTGTTCCTCTTCCCACACTTGAAGCCCTCCCTCAAGCTGCCAGCTGGAATATTTTGATTGAGAGCAGTACACATAAACAATTACACTTTGTGACATTCGATATAGTAGGCCCAGAAGGCTAGAGATGGATTTAGTAGAGAATGTGCGGCCAGCTGAAGCCATTTGTAATGTTAGGTTGGAAAAGATCAGAAACCTGGACTTGATAGATTCCTTTTTAGTGTGTCTGGAGTCAGCATCTGAGAAAGCAGTGATCTACTGCTTTTATGTAACTGTGGTGTTCCACCTGTAGTTTCAGAGTATGGGATTCATCTCATTGCCAACTCCCATCTGGTAGATATGCCTGTTTGCTTCTACCTGACTAGATCTGGAAAAAAGACTTTTAATGCCAGTGCATCAGTGCCTCGATCTAATATTTCATTTTCATCAAGCTAGAGTGGGTATCATGAAGTTATTTCAGGGGAATCTGTGAAAAACTCCTAAGCTGTATGAAAGAAGTGTATTTGTGTTTGCCTACTTCTACATCCATTGGTTCTTACCTACCATCAGATTCCCAAGGGATCTACTACCCTCTCGAGATGAAAGAAAGCCACATTAGAATTAGAATCTAAAGGCTCCGATTGTCCAAAAATGACCCAGTGACCTGTTAATTATGAAATTTAATTCCTTTGTGTCTCCCCACTCTCTCTCTCTCTTTCTGACATTCATGATGATCATTTTCTCTTTGTTTCCTACTCCCTGGTAAATTCCTTTTCAGTTTTTTTTCCCCTCTCTACTCTTCCTTCTCTTCCCAGTAAATGTAATTGTCTTCTCTATAGTGAACGATTCTGTTCTCTCTCACTTTTATTCTCCTTTGGATGACTCTCATGACTTCAACTTGAGTTGACTTGTGTGGTTGGCTTCAATTAAATACTATCAGCCATGCCCACTATCCCAAATTTATAAGCTTTCTATCATCCTACACATATGTTTCTATTCACCTACTAAATATACAAGTTGAGAATTGGCAATTGCAGCCCCAAACATGTATTATAAGTTTATCCTCTTCCATTCCTTTCCAACACAACCACCCTCCAGATTAACATCCTCGTCTATTTCTTGGATTTCTACAATTATTTTGTAACTGCTTGATACACAATTTCCTTTAAATTTCCCTTCTCTCTTTTTTGGGATATATTCATTCACCTTATGGAACATAGAATATCCTTTCATAATTAAAATCTGACCAAATTAAAATTTTTTTTATTGATTTCCGTACTAGATCAAAAACGTCACACTGTTCCTTGTTCAGTCCCTTAGTATCTCTAGGCTTCAATAATTTCAGTATTCTCTTGGCTGGTCTCGCTTCCTCCTTTCAATATGCTCGGCACATGTTAAATCACAATTGTGACTACTTAGTGAGGTCAGCAGAAGAATGTTTCTTCACTGCCAACAGGAAATGTCCAGTGATCTTACTAATCATTTAAGGTTGCAAAGTTTTCTTTACAATTTCATTACCACCATTTCCTTTCACAAAACACATATTCCTAGCTTTTTTCCTACATGAGTATCATATTTTCTTGTTTCTGACTGATTATTCTTCTGTATTTGGAAAGCTCTTCTCTCATGTTTAAGCATCAAGATATTACCCAATCTTAAAAAATAAGGGAATAATAGCAAATAATACTGCTCCCACAATGCCTTTTCCAGACACTACAAGCAATCTTTACATACTATAAACAAAATCTTTGATCTACACATTTTTGAAGTAATGTATTATTTTGACTGTGAATTATAGTTATATATGTATATGCCTGACCTTCTATTCCAGGAAGGTCATAAGCTTCTTAAATGCTATTTCCATTTCTAATTAATTCTTCCATCTTTCACATTTCTGTTTCCTTGGATAAATAAATTGCTTTCCTCTACTGAAAACAAAGAAGCAAACAAACATATCAATGTTTCACACTTGTTTATATAATAAAATTCAACTTCTGCATTCAAAGTCTTTTTTTCTTTTTTATTGCTACCACCACTAGCATGTACTATATTTTTTTGTAACAACAGAACACTTATTTCCCAAAACACACCATATACTTACACTTTTCAGGTTTCACTTTTTATTCTTTAGACTTCAATCTTCCCCCCCCCACCTTTTAACCACTGTACCCTGTTTTTCTGTGAGCCTGAAGTCTGGATTAAGTCTACCTATAATGTGTTGTGCATTTCACTTAACACACTGTATTGTGAATGACTTGCTGACCTGCTTCTCTGCTTATCAACTCTAAGTTTCTGAAAGACAGAAATTGTGTTTTATCTCTAAATCCTTGGTGCCAGCAGGATGCTTCGGTTAGAATTAATCTTTTTCCCACCTATAGGCCACATGCCTCCGTTATCCTCTCTCATGGAATGTTTTACCTTGCATTTTGTAAATTATCATTTACCTGTGTGCCTACCACCCACTCAGGCTCCAGTGTTACCTCCTCCCAGAAAACCATTCTTGACACCCAGCAGCTAGGCTAACTCTCTTCCCTTGACTTCTCATATCTCCTAATATATTTATGATATTATATTGAAATCATTTGTCATATTTAAATTCAAGACCCTAATGTGACAACTCTTAGAGCTTACGGGGAAAACAGCCTGATTACCCTTTGTAGTCCCCATGTCCAGAAAAGTACTTGATGCAGTTCATAATAAATGTTAAACCAACTTACAGTCCATTGATAGCAGGAATCAGACTTCACTATTTCTGTATACCCAGGGCTTGGTCTAAGGCTATGAATGCAGCAGATAGACAGTGAATATTTTATAAACAAATGAATGACTTAATGTAGCTAAATTAGTGACATATAAATTTTATTTTTTCTTTTAAAGTAAATAGAATTCTCCAGAATATTCAACCGTTTTAAACATATTTTTCTGCATTCTGTGTCTTAGGCAAGATTTATTTTATGTGACTAGCTCAATAGAAAACCAATAGTACTTTATTTCTTTAATACATTTTTATATTTGAACATAAATAAAACTTACTGAATGCCTCAAAATCCTGGCCTGTGTTTTATCTCCTACTTTTATTTCAGCAGTGGTGTTACAGACAGAGAGAGGTTGCATCTAGAGTGAGCAATTCACATATTTACCTGGCTGCCAGAAACCAGAATCATGGAATTGTTTTATAACCCTGAGCACGATTTGCAAATTGGAAATGTCATTGTAAATATGCAAATATTATGGAAATGTTCTTACTGATTAGGATAATTTTAAGAAACCTAATTATGTTCCTGGCCTACCCATCTGTGAGAGCAGTCAATCAGCAAACTGGTTATCATATTTAGATTAAAAGCTATTAGACAGGAATAATACCTGTAAAAGAACCAAGAAACTCAAGAGATGCTAAATGCTAATGTTATATTTCACCAGGTGAAATATAACTAATTTTGTCTTTGTTTAAAATTACAGCAATTGCATGCAGATTATAAATAAATAATAAGCATACTTTTATCAAGGTCCTATGGCTGTATTTTTAGATATACCCCATCTACATGAATTAGAATTAACATATTAAAAATATTAGTGGAACCTCAGAAGTGCCATTTTGAATTTAATTCATACTTGAAATATTAAGGTTGCTAAAATTTACTTTTATCGTTGAATACCAAAACTCAGAATAAAATCTCAGTATGTATGGTTTATCATAAGAGTTCATATCCAGAACTCATTTTGGCTTTTCTTTCAGGGAGAAAACCACTGAGAAATATGCCTTCTTGTTTATACTTTTATATTTGCTGCAAGTGTTTGGTACTAGATCTTCTATTGCTTTCCTTTTTCTCTCTTTTATTTAAAAAATTATTCAGTCAGCAATATAGGGTTTTTGATTTGTAGAAAAATATTTTACATCAGTTGAATAATCTATGACTTTAATGAAAGAAACTGAATAGAGGACAAAGTATGCTATTTCTAAAATATTAACTGCTTATCATTAGTATAAATTTATCATTGATGTATCTGTTTTCTTCATTTTTTGAAAGGAATTGCAACAATATCTAGCTAACCTGGCTGAACAGTGCAGTGCTGATAATAATGGAGTGGAGCTCCCAGTTGTAATAATTCTCGATAATCTTCATCATGTGGGCTCTCTGAGTGATATCTTCAATGGTTTTCTCAATTGTAAATACAACAAATGGTATGCTTACCAAATATTTTGAATAATGAAAAGAAAATAATTATCATCAAATGTGCTTTCTTGTGCCTGTATGCATTTTGTTTTTTAATTTTTTAAATTTCTTTAATATTTAATTTTTATTATTTAAATTGACAGATAAAACTGTGCATATTGATTGTGTAAACCATGATGTTCTGAAGTAGATGTGCACTGTAGAATGATTAACTCCAGCTAATTAACATATGAACTACCCGAGTAGCTATTATTTTTAGACTTACAATGGCTGCCATTAATTTGAGAAACCCTCTTTAATAATATACCATAGTTTTAAAGACTCCATATGCATTCCTTAGAATATCTGTGTATTCATTCAACAACCATATCCCAGGCACTTTTATGAAAACAGTACTTCCTTGATGATGTTAGCTTCTGCAGACATGATGAACATTTGGGAAACCACCATCAATGATGGAATAGTTTTAGTCATGGAAATTAAAAACTAAAGGGAGCCTTTAGAGCTCTGGTTTCATTCTCAGTTCATATCAAAGTTTAAATTCAACCTTTCTATAGAGATAAACTTAATACATTCAGATATAGCTCCCTCTATTAATGAGTATGATTTTAACTATTTACAATAAAAGGAAAGGTTAAAGTAAGGTATTAAAAAATCTTAAAACCCACTAAAGATTCATTGTGGCATGGCCTCTAAAGAAAGGACATATAAGAATATCAACATAAAATAATTAGTTTTAATAGTGGCAAATATTCCAATTATCTCTGCTAGAGATTTTTTTGAAGTTACAAACAGATCAGCATAAAATAAGGATTGAAAGAATACAAATTTTCTCACAGTATTAATAATCTTTAACATACCTGAAATATTAAAATAGTACAAATTAATGAACTTTATCATAAGCATTATAAGATGTTAGAGTGGGTCAAAACCCCTATGATTATACTAACTAAACTCTTTACTCAAATAATGTAAATTACAAATATACTCAGGCTCAGAGAGAAAATGCCTTGCCTTGATGACAGAGCTGGAATTAGAACCTCAAGTGTTAATATCTAATCCAGTAATCTTTATCATTTTCCATTACAGAATTACCCTTTAAAAGACAAATATTGAAATGGAATAATCCATAATCCATATCTATCCTAGTAGTTTTCTAAGATAATTTTAACGAATTAATCACTTTTACCTCCAGTAAATTAAAATTTGCTTTTTTTTTTTTCTAGTCCATACATTATTGGAACCATGAATCAGGGAGTTTCTTCATCACCAAATCTAGAGCTGCATCACAATTTCAGGTAAAGTTAAGTGGAAGGTTTTTTTTTGTTTTGTTTTTTGGTGGGTGTGTATGTGTGTAGGCAGGGGAGGGGGTTGGCATCGTTTCTTTCTGTTTGTTTTTCGGGGTTGTTTTTCCATTTGTACTTTTACAAATCTTGCCAGAGATGACCTGTTGTGTGAAAATAATTCTCACTTCTGACACTCTTTCTCAAGCGAACATTTCATGATCTTCAACCTGTAATCAGATGTGTTTCTTTAAACAAAACAAAACAAAACAAAAGGAAAGAAAAAAGAAAAGTAAATGTTTTTTCTGTTCACTATGTCCCTGGTTAAAGTAGAGCATATTCCTTCTAAGTGTGAGAAATGTGAAGAGTTGCTATTTCAGGATTTGTGATTCTCCTACAGAAGAGTGTTCAGCATGTAGACTCCCCCTCACTTCTGACGCACATGAGCTTCTTTTTAGCTCAAAAAGTAGAGTTAGCTACATTATAGCTCTCATGCTAGTACCTTTGATCATTAAAATGTAGCCACCAATTGAAATGGGAACATTATTACTTTCTATTGGAAAGTAATAATGAATAAATAAATAATAATGATAAAGAATCACTGTGAATGTAAAATTTAATTTATATAAAAAATTCTGGGCCGGGCGCGGTGGCTCAAGCCTGTAATCCCAGCACTCTGGGAGGCCGAGACGGGTGGATCACGAGGTCAGGAGATCGAGACCATCCTGGCTAACAGGGTGAAACCCCGTCTCTACTAAAAAATACAAAAAACTAGCCGGGTGAGGTGGCGGGCGCCTGTAGTCCCAGCTACTCAGGAGGCTGAGGCAGGAGACTGGCGTGAACCCGGGAGGCAGAGCTTGCAGTGAGCTGAGATCTGGCCACTGCACTCCAGCGTGGGCGACAAAGCCAAACCCCCTCCACAAAAAAAAAAAAAAAAAAAAAAAAAAAAATTCTGATTTTTTTTCTTTTTGTAGGTGGGTATTATGTGCAAATCATACAGAACCAGTGAAAGGCTTTTTAGGCAGATATCTACGAAGAAAACTCATAGAGATAGAAATTGAAAGGAACATTCGTAATAATGACCTAGTCAAAATTATAGATTGGATTCCTAAGACGTGGCATCATCTCAACAGTTTTTTGGAAACACACAGTTCTTCTGACGTTACCATTGGTGAGTTCCAAAATTATAATATGTCATTTTCCAGGAACTAACAGTACTTGGTAAAGATGGCCAGATTGGATGGTAGAAAATAACAAGCAAAGCTAATGTTTTTTCAAGCTTCCAAAGATTTATTTTTTTCCCTTCTGAAAGTTTACTTTCTTCTTCTTTATATCTCCAATTAAATCCACTTTGTCTGACAGTTATGTTTTACTAAAATATTACCGAGATCAAATAAGTTCACTATGGACAAATATCTAAAAATCAGATAACCACTGGAAATGAAGAGTATCAACTTAGGATACGTTTTATGCTAAAAAACAAATCTGGCTAAATAGCTCATGTCAAATAAAGTTGTGAGGAAAGATTTTAGTTAGAGATAATTTAGATGCTTTGTAGATAATTTAGGTGTTTTGTGTTTTTCATGAAGACACAACTGAGTTATTTCTCTTTTAGTTTGCATAAAGATATTTACATTTGGATTCCTCCTTTAATTGCAGGTACAGAAGTCTCTTTCACATTGTTATGCATCATAAAAATGTACTCACTGTAAACACAGTTTAGATTAGGAAGAAGAATTCTACATAGGGACCAGAACACTCATGCCAGTTCCCAGTTCTGCAAATAATGACATGTTTTATATTTGGCAATTCATTTCAGCATAGCTTTGTTGCTTGTAAAATGAAACAGGATAACTGGATTATGACTTTTATGACTTCTCCTAACTCTAATATATTGTGTCCTAGATTAATATTTATTGTAAAAAGATAGAAGAGGCTAGGATATTGGGTCTTCAGTAAACATGCTTTAATAACAGTCAAGCTGTCCAATAATATAATTTTCTAGGAATTTTGCAAGAAATACATTATATTCCAAAATGGTGTCTAGATATGTCTTTAGATTATTAAATATAACTCTTAAAATATTTTGTTATTTGTTTCTTCTCAGGTCCCCGACTTTTCCTTCCTTGCCCCATGGATGTAGAAGGTTCTAGAGTGTGGTTCATGGATCTATGGAACTATTCTTTAGTACCTTACATTCTGGAGGCAGTGAGAGAGGGGCTTCAGGTATAGTACTCAATTTTCATTACTATTTTTATAAAAAAGCAAAAAAAATATTTTAAAGGCAAAAGAAAATCTGGGTATTTATGCAGAAAACTAAAGGCATGAACTATATAAATAGAGCAATAAAGTTTTCAAGAGCAAATAGTTTGTAATATTTTGCCTGTTCTGAGAACACATTTGTAAGAGAAAGAAAAGGCACAGTTATTACAACAACTACACATTTAAGTCCAAATGGTTGTCATGGATGTTTACAGATTATTTTTATTAGATAGCTAATTAATTGCACAGTTCTACATCTTATGACACAGCCATGTTTACATGAGCCTTGACCAATTATACTCTTATCACATAATTTCCTTTATCTTTTCCTTCCTTGCTTGCTTCCTTCTTTCCTTCCTTCCTTCCTTCTTTCCTCCCTCCCTCCTTCTCCCCCTCCTCCATCTCTCTCTCTCTCTCTCTTTCTCTCTCTCTCTCTCTCTCTCTCTCTGTCTCTTCTTTTTTTTTTTGAGACAGGGTCTCACTCTGTCACTCAGGTCAGTGTGCAGTGGTACAACCATGCCTGACTGCAGTCTCAAACTTTTAGGCTCAAGTGATGAGGCTTTCCAAGTAGATGAGAGTATAGGCAGACACTACCACTCTCAGTTATTTTTATTGTTATTATTATTATTTTAGAGACATGGTCTCACCAGGTTGCTCAGGCTGGAATTGTTTTTTCTGTTTATTCACATAATTTTTAACAAGTAGCTTTTGCTTGTAAGTTTCCTGTTTTTAGTATAGTTCATTGTTGGAAGCCCTTTAATATCACTTGCAGGGTCCTTTACTATTTTGGAGGGAGTACTCTAAATTCTAAGAGAGTCAGTTGGTCTTTTGATCTATGACATATTGGTTTCACAGATTCTTTGCTCTTCCTCTCATGTGCATTATATCTTGAGGCCCTGCAACCAAGGCCCTTCTGTTTTTTCCTAACTAAAAAATGAAAATGTATCACTAAAAGAAATCCCTATTTCTCCAACAAAATACATGTCATTTTCCCATAAGTACTGCTATTTCCTTAAGTTTCATTTGAAATTGTAGAATTATAAAACTCTTTAAAATTTATGTAACATAATCACCCAATTTATTGAGGAAGAATCTCATCTCCTTTTCAATAACTCAGCCAAGACATCTCTATTTCTGGTTTTTACAACTACTACTAGAATTAAGATATAGTTTATGTTTTCCACATTCTGTCATCTATAATATTGTGTTGTCTTTATTTTACTATCTAAAAAATTGTCCATCTATTTTCCCTCTTTTACTCCCTTTTACTATCATGTTCTCTTCATCTAGTAGAATGGCATGGCAGTATTCGGAACTAAAATGATAGTTCTAGTGAACATGATGAATTTTATGAGGATACTCTGAAGCCTCAGAGACAAAGCTAAGATCCTAAATAATGCTATTGATTGGTTCTACTCTAGATTTAAATAATCAAATTTAACACTTTTAAGGGTATGAGCCAATCTATCCCAAGCAAGTGCCTCCAACAAAATAAAAGCTTATACAAATGTTTTTATTTTTCAAGTATAACGTATTGTGTTTCAGAATTCTTCTACAACTATTCTACTACCTAGGATGTAAGTTGACTCTTTCGATGTTGATTATTTGTACAAAAAAAAATCATTTTATGAAAATTTTAGAACTCATAATTTTAAAGTTAATATTTAGATACATTATTTGTTCTCTAGCTATGGTTTTGGTTTTAATAAACCATTATCTAAGCATTTATAAATAAATTCCTCCTCATTTAATATTTGCTTACTAACAGATAGAAAGCAAAGGAATCTTTGTAAAAATCCTGAAATATCTAAAATGCTTAGCATCCTTAGATCTTATTTCAAAAGGTGCATGGGTTCTTTTTTTCATATTTAAATAAATATTATTTGTAGAACATTATTTGGAAAATTGTAATTCTATAAAGTTTCCATTTGGGCAAAAATATAATCACTGAGGGATTAGTTTCTCAAACTAAAACTGAGAGATATTTCAAAATTATTTTTGAAGAGGGATAAAAATGTCTCATTTATTTCTAAGGTTCAGGATATTTAGTAGTAGGTTAGTGTGAAAGATGAATCAACCGTGATTTAGGGCTTATTGAGGGAGGGGAATCCAGCACATGGGAAGGGAAAAATTGGAAAATCTTTTGGTGGGTAGACAGTTTTCATTGCTATTGAAGACTGTGCTGGGCCAGAAAAGTCTATCAGCTGAAAATATTTCTAGGGGAGCAAGAAGCAAAGGAATCATATCTGTCATGATCCATTCCCATGGATCTACTGGCAACAAAGAATCTTGGATTGGAGAGAGAAGTGGAGAAACAAAGCCTGGTAGCAAAAATGACACTCAAAGTTTAGAGTAATAAAACAGTCTCTTCAGATGAAGGCTGATTTTTTTGGTGAAAAATCTTATGGGGAATGCACTCTGCCAGATGTTCTAGTTGGGAAAGATGTTGGTGATACAGTGGATTTTGATTTTTATTCTGGTGATTCTTTCTTAAAAAGCTATCAATTCATCTCATTCTGAATATTTAGATTTCTCTTTATTCAATTCTTTTTCTACAATATGTATTTCACTCGGAAATACAGTGTTTGGCCCATTTAGCTTTTCACTGGTCTCTTCCAATTTTGCTGTCCTGGCTGGTTCTTTGAAAACCTAGAATTAGTTGATTCTAGACTTACATTAAAACAAACAAATAAACATAATTAAGCTTTCCAAGAATTATACACGTTTTTCTTCAATTGGTTTAAGTTGTGTAGCATGCTATACATTACATCTATAAAGTAAGTTTATAACTGAGAGGAAATTTTTGCTCTCAAACAAGATAACTATTAAAAAAAAGAAAGAAAGAAAAAGTGTCCGGGCACGGTGGCTCCCACCTGTAGTCCCAGTACTTTGGGAGGCCGAGGCAGGCGAATCATGAGGTCAGGAAACCGAGACCATCCTGGCTAACACGGTGAAACCCCGTCTCTACTAAAAAATACAAAAAATTAGCTGGGCATGGTGTGGGCACCTGTAATTACAGCTACTCAGGAGGCTGAGGCAGGAGAATGGCATGAACCTGGGAGGCGGAGCTTGTAGTGAGCCAAGATCGCACCACTGCACTCCAGCCTGGGCAACAGAAAAAGACTCCATCTCAAAAAAAAAAAAAAAAAAAAAAAAAAAAAGGTAATGATTGTTACCTCTGTTATCATCTCCTAAGGAAATGCACAGTTATCAGTACCTAGACTCCCTTTTATTTTGGGTGAGTCCAACTTCTCCAGAAGAAACTCAAAAGAAAACTCCAAGGCGGTCCATGAAGTTTTTATGGTGTTAATGTCCACCATTTTCCCTTTTGTCTTTAATGAACCAAAACAAACTATACAAAACAACCATCTAACAACAAACCAAAGTATGTCATCTGAGACCAAATATGCACCTGCTAACCAGGATTGTCCAGCAAGTCAAATGGGGAGGGAAAGTAATTTAAGAAACAGGTGTCCCTATGTTACTGCCCCCTTCTCTTAATTTTCACTTTTTTTCTGTGACCTTGTAATATTATACTTTTTTTTTTTTAACAATGTCTAATTTCTTCTCTTCAGGGTGCCCTTTCTAGTTTGGATTCAGCTTTGCTTCCAGCTTAAAAATGTTTAACATCCCTTGGATTTATCTAATTCTTCTATTCCACTGCCAGTACTTTACCCAGGCTATATCAGCTCTTCCTTATTGGGCAAATTGCACAATAAAGGTTCTTGCAAAGCTGATAACTCAGTTTCCTATTTTTTTATCCTCTTGTACTAGTAGCCTGAAACACAAACATCTAAAAAGAGTTTTTACAGAAAGCAATGGGATTAAAGAGCAAGTTGATCATAGGAAAATTGTTATCAGAGAAGGTATTCTTACTCTGAAAGAAAGTTTGAGTAGAGTGAATTAGGCAGAGAAAAATAAGTTCCTTTTCTTTTATTTCCATCTTTCCAAGGTACACTTTAGTAGACACCTCTACTTAACGTCAAGCATATTTTTTTAAATCTTCCATAATTGAAGCTTTTATTTTTCAACCTTTAGTTTTCTCTTGGTTTGTCAAATTACTAGTAAAAGTAAATGTGGGCAGTCATTTGATGTTTATTTATAATAAACCTCCTGTATATTCTTTCCCAAAAGCTGACATCTATTCCAAATATTCAGCTTTATTTTGTCTAGCCTTCAAGTTTAAAATGAGCTGTGTAGACAGTTACATGTTTTAAATCTAGAAAATTGTATGCAAGTACTTAATTCTCTTGAAAGTCCCTTAAGAACTCAATATGTCAAAAAATCACATCCAACTAGTAGTCCCCTTTTTTACTGAATAGAAATGTGTTTTATATACGCTAAACACATGGTCAACTTTTAGATGTATGGGAAACGCACACCATGGGAAGATCCTTCAAAGTGGGTGCTTGACACATATCCATGGAGCTCAGCATCTCTGCCTCAGGAGAGCCCAGCCTTACTTCAGCTGCGACCAGAAGACGTTGGGTATGAAGGCTGCACATCCACTAAGGAAGCCACAACCTCAAAGCACATTCCTCAGACTGACACAGAAGGAGATCCCCTGGTAAGAATCAGATGTTCGCTTTTTCCTGTGTAATCTTGACTGCAGTGTATACTCATTAATACTTAGTCATTTCTAGCAAAGACATTTGTTATCCTAGGCAATATTTGGAACAGTTTTAACCCTATTATCTTTGGTCTGCTTTCCATGGATGAAAATCTTAAAGTGAAAACCAAACTTGTATGCTTAAAAAAGAAACAAGAAACATTATAACCAGAATGAACTCCTAGACTATAATTTTTCTCTTATTATCCATTAAATTGTGTATATAATTTTTTAATTTAATATATATTTATTTAAATATAATTTTCTATATTATGACTCAACTCAATAGGCATTTAAGAGAAAATTCAATTTTGTTCTTATAGAGAAACAAAAAACTATGGTATAATGTACTTATGGAGAACTAAAAAATATTTTGCTATATCAACTAACCTGACTAATTTTATAGAATGGGTCTTCTGTTGCCTACTGTAGCGAAGGATAAACTAACTTGGAAGTCAAATGGAAGTTATGTTTTATTTACTTTTTAAAATAGTGGAATAATTGAAGTAAAAGTCTGTAAAACTCCAAAGTATGAATATTCTAAAAATATTAAGTATGTAGTATTAGGAAAAAATGCTTTTTTATGTATCTATTTTTTATTTTTACAGATTACTTTCAATATATTGGTATCAAACATGAAGTGTTCTCACCATTCTATGACTAAAGAGCGTATTGGACTTTTACAACTAATACAGAGAGAAAAGATACTGAAATAAAATTCATTATGTTTCTTAACTCAAACAAGCACAAAACATAAATAATCAAAAATCATAACCTATGACTATACTTGACGACATAAAATTCCTTGATATTTTAGGGAATACTCTTACACCAACAACCCTGACACACACACGTCATCATCATCACTCAGCTGAACATTTTGGGAGTTTCTTGTGGAAAATCTGATAAACTTTCAAGATCCTCTCCCAGCAAAATGCATACACACTGAAAATGTGGCATTAATTTTAAGAGTTTCATAAAATCACTGAAGTATATACATAGACCTACTTAGATTCCAGGAATTTCCTGCTGATTTCTGATCTAGGTGATATAGTCCTTAAGAGCCCAGACTTATATTTTTATTACATGGTACCTGACCTTTTAGATGATTCATAGTTAGGAATTAACAGTGGTGATGAAATTGGTTTGGATCCAGCATAATTGTGAACATACACTAAATCGTTGCTGAATGAATGATTAATAGAGTAAACATAAGCTTTAGAATATGAGTATGGATTATTTAATCTGAATTCCTCAAAAAAATTCCAGTCCTACCTCTGCAGTTTTTATATAACATGTCTGTTTTATAAGGAGAGGTGTTTATAAGATTTGTTCTCAGTTTTAGTCTGTAGAGTATGAAGCCCTTAAGAAATGCCCTCAACTTTCCCGGTTCTCATAGTCCAGATCAGCTCACCCCATAAAGCACTTTTTTTTTTTCCTGTTTCTGAATGCACTTGTCTTCCAGTACAGGAAACAAATTCAGGGTTTCCCATTCTGGCATGAGAATTGGGGTTAAAAAAATTCCTGCTTCCTAACCTGCTGCTCTATTAAACATCTTAAGAAACAGGGAATTATGAGGTCTTACATGCTAAATGATAAAAGACATCATCTAAAACTAAATATTTGGCATGCTTTCTCTGGTTTTAAAAAATAAATATTTCTATCATCTATTTTTCTTGCTTGCTTCCTTGCCTTTTTTTTTTTTTTTTTTTTTTTTTTTTTTTTTTTTTTTTTTGACACGGAGTTTCATTCTTATTGCCCAGGCTGGAGGACAATGACACGATCTCGGCGCACTGCAACCTCCGCCTCCCGGGTTCAAGCAATTCTCCTGCCTCAGCCTCCAGAGTAGCTGGGATTATAGGCGTGCACTACCATGCCTGACTGATTTTGTATTTTTAATAGAGACGGGGTTTCTCTATGTCTCTATGTTGGTCAGGCTGGTGACAATCTATCTGTTTTTATTTCTATATATTTCTGTAATTACTAGCATGAAGCCAAAATGTATTTTCAGTCCATTCTAAATCAGAAATCCTAGAAAACATCCACTATTTAGTTTCAGAAATCCCCATAGCAATGAGTATGGCGAAGAAACAGAAGAAGAGAGGAGAGAGACTTTTTGAATCTGAACAAGGATGCAAGTTTTTGGTATATCTCATATTATTTTAAAAATACAATGTGTATTCACCATTAACAACAAAGTGAATGTTAGTAAGTATTTAATGCTAAGACCTTGTGATCAGGAGATAACTACAGTATCATTTCTGATCTCAAGAAGCTTAAAATCCGGTAGCGAAGAGACACTGCTAACTATATAAACTGCAGTAACATAATAGAGGCACATATTAGGTAAAATTGTGAGTTCATAGAGGAAGCAGTTAGAATAAAGCTTTACAGAGGAGATGCTTGAGCTGGATCTTGAATGATTAATAGGAGTTCACCATATGGTTGGAGGAAAACAACCAAAATTAAAGAAATAGAATGTGAAACATTAGATGACAGTATAATAGAAATGATGAGTTTAGGGAACTACACACTTGTTGGCAGTAGGAATTAAAACTATGGAAGTATACAATTGCTAGATCATGCTAAGCCTTGTTTATCATTGCAGGAAGTTAAAACTTTATCACAGAGACAGTGGAAAACCATCAAAGGTGTCGAGCCATGATTTACCTAGTTAGATCTGCAGTTTCTAAAGATCACTTTAGTAACAGAGTAGAGAGAGGGCAGATTGAAGGAGATAGGATGGAATCTGGAAGCTCAGCAGATTTGTAAGTAACAGTGATGATAAGGACTTGATCAAGGTGTTAGAAATGATAAACACTAAATTTATGACTATAGATGTCCATTTAGTGTTGCTATAACAGACTATTCGAGGCTGGGCAATTTGTAAAGAAAAGAGATTCATTTGGCTCATTGCTCTGGTGGCTGGAAAGTCTAGGATTGGGCAGCTGCATCTGGTGAGGGCCTCATGCTGCATGAACTGATGGTGGGAAGTGGAAGAGCAGTGAGCGTGTGCAGAGAGGCCACATGCTGAGAGAAGAAACCAGACTCTTTAATAACCTGCTCTCTCACAGGAACTAATCCATTCCCTCCAGAGTGAGAACACACTGACCCCTAACCAGAATGCCATTAATCTGTTCATGAGGAATCCGTCCCCGTGATTCAACACCTCCCACTAGGACTCACATCCCAACACTGCCACCATGGGGATAAAATTTCCACAAGAGTTTTGGAAGGGGCATATCACATGCAAACCATTGCAGTGAGTGTGGGGAAGAAGAGAGGAAAAATATTAATACTTTTTGGAGAATTGTGATGTATCATGATAATGACTAAATCTTACATAATCTTCTCTTGTAATCTCCCTTGATTTGAATGCACAAAATAATACTAGGCAAAGGCAAAGTAAATCTCACTGTATACATTTATTATGAATCTGAGATGTGGAATGTATTATAACAGAACATATTTACTATACGGCACCATTTTAAAAAATTAAGACTTTAATGACAATACTATTACACAATGAAACTTTTACAACATCCAGCATTCAAGTGATTTCAAACTTTTATGCCTAAGATACAATTGTATCTTTTAAAAAAGATATCATTTATCATTTCTACTCTTACTAAATTACTAGGGTGCTCAAAACTCAGTTTTATTTTACAGATTAGTTTCACCCAAATGCTTGAACATACAGGCAGCTGCTAATGAGTGACAGATTGATAAAATAAATGAGAGAAGGAATATAAATGGACATGAAGGTAGGAAGGTGGGAGTGTGGGTGAGAGAGAGAGACGAGAGTAGGAGAGAAACTATGCTGAAGGAGACATTTGACTTTTTGGCTTACTGGGTTTAAAAAGTCATCACCAACTACTTTTATTTCATAACCTTATATAGCTTATTTAATAAATTAAGAGAGTTAGATTGAAAATTATGTTAAAACATATTGTCCTGAGGACTATTAAAATGACTTCAAATTATGCTATAACTGTAATCTCTTTGTCAGAAAGATATTATTGTTGAAATTGGTGATTACCAGTTTATCATTTATTTCACAAGCATTTATCAAGCACACATTTTATACTGAGCACACAAGCATTAACGTGTAACCAAGGAATCATTTTTTAGATTTCTCCTATTTCTGTAAGTTGGAAAAAAAAAAAAAAAAAACCTTTTGATTATAGAATAATAAAATTAGTATGCATTAGGTAATATAAAAATTGTTACAATTTATCAAAACCCTTGATAAGAAAACAAGTCCATTACCGTCATAAAGACATGTGCCAATTTTTCTGTGATCTAAAATCATTGAACCATTTATTCACAATTTGCCTTTAAACAGTCTTTTTTCAAAAAAAAAAAAAAAAAGTCCATCTCTAACAGTGGAGCTCCAGATCTATCAAAATTCAAGCAAGGTGACTGCTCTTTATTTTATAATACATGGAAATGCTAGCTGCCTTTCTCCCCAGGTGCTTTCATGCATATGTCCCTTTTACTAGAACAAACATCACCATTCTTCTATAAGGCTGGGAAACTTGAGACAGCTGCTATTGTTCCAGATGATGGTTTTTGTTTTCGGTGATATATCAATCATATTTTAGCCAGAAATTCAACAACACAAACTTGACAGTAATTCTTTCCTTCTCCCTCTTCAAACACTCATGGTCTGCTTCATTCAGTCACCTCCTCCCGAGGTCAGCTCCTAAACAGCAGATGGTGTGCTTGTGTGCAGCAGCTGGCTTCATTCCTCTCCATCCCCTCCTTCTCTCAAGGGATGGTGCGTGTGTGCCTCTGTGTGCGTCTGTGTGTGTATGAACATTCACGACTTTCAGTTGCCATTCAATGCTTTCTGCTTCTCCCAGCCAAAAAACTGGGAAGCTTGGCGTACTTTCCAGCAACGAACCCAGATGTCCAGCTGTGATACAGTTTCCTTTCCAGTCTCCCTGCTGGAGCAGTATTCATTCACAACCCCAAATAAAAGAGTTATCTAGAGGCCCTATTTTGTCCTTATGGTTTGGTGTTGTAGTCATGTTTGGGAGAAACAGCGTAGGAGCCAGGGGCAATGAGTAAAAATCTAAAATTATTTTCCAGTGTCACTTGGATGACATAAGACAGCTCTTCGGTGTGGCTCAGGGCCTTGCTTTTTATGGGCTGGCTTACTCAGTGCATCATTGCCTACATCGATGTCTTTTTTTCTTTCTTCAGATGAATATGCTAATGAAACTCCAAGAAGCAGCCAATTACTCGAGCACACAAAGCTGCGACAGCGAAAGCACCAGCCACCATGAAGACATTTTGGATTCATCTCTTGAATCTACCCTCTAGAGGGTGAAAAAAGTTAGGGGAAAAGACTCTGCTTTTAAAAAAATGTTTCAAAAGAAAGGTATTTTCACTAAACCACTGCCAGTATAAAAGCACCCTGTCAAGGGCCCTGACCCAGAGTTGTGGTCTCCAAGGAGGCAGCAGAACTAAGTCTGAACCGCCAAGATGCTAAATTGCAATGGAAGCTTAACTTTAGTTTATTTCTAAGCATTTTTTATATCTGTGGAGTAATAGAAGGCTCCATTACTCAACTGGAAAGGACCCTAATGACAGGGCAACTGAATAGATTGCACATGGGATAGCCAAACTGGACTTTCTTTGTTTCCTCTTTAAAAGTTTACAATGCAGACCATTTTTTGTCCCTTCCTTTTGTTTCCTCTGAGGGGCTGTTCTCCCCAGGCAGGGTCCATCTTTCTGATCCGTCCAACCTCCTTTGTGCCACACGGTGCTGGTCACAGGGCTTCAGTAGTGTTTGTGTTGTGCGCTCACCCCATTCCAGAACAAATCCAAGAGGCCAGTCCTCCATAAGCACAAATGGAATTGTGCAACCACCAGAAAAACACTACTGTGGCAAACTGGAGAAGTGCCAATTTAATTCTAACTGCCACGTTCTCATGATGTGCTCCACCAACTTTTTAGTAGAGTCACTGGTTTTATAAGGTTGTTTTTACCACAGTGGTCTTTTTAAACCACCTTCCCACTCCCTTAACAAGAGTTTTATACCAATTATTAGTCAACACTGATAAAAGGCTTTTTTTAGGGCTTTATTAGTTTGAGCCTTTTCAGTGAAAGAAGGAAAATTTCCTATGGTGCTGTCTCACTGCCTTAAAACAGATTTCTACGACAGTTTAACAGTTGGTTTAAATCCTAAACCATTAGTAATTTCCACTGTCTTTTCATTTACAACCAAGCAACACCACTTAACACAGTAGCCTCATCTCTATATATCGTTCTCTCTTTTTTTTTTTTTTTTTTTTTGAAGAAATGGATAGGAGAAAGATCAGTATTTTTAGCCTTGTGAATAGATCGCTTTGCCTATCCTCCAAAATATTAAAATAACCCAGAAATGCTCTTTGACCGTCACTTAAAACCTAAGACATGTGGCGAAATTCCATCCAGTTCTAAGTGAAAGAGTCTCAGAAGGCAGGAGATTTTGAACTATTATCCAGCAGGGCTGGAAGCACTAGATGCAGCATGAGCACAACTATTCGGCTTTCCTTCCCTATTGTTCTTGTTTTTTTTAATTAGTTCTGACGCATGTTGTTTTGATTGCTATTGTTGTACATGAGAAATTCAGCATTAAAGAACACTGAAGCGGTAAGGTCACTGTGGAAGAGGAAGCGTTTATACTGTAAAAGAAGGTTAGATTTGCACAGTCTACTGGGTAGGTATTGTAAATAATAATTTTTAAAACTTGCACAAATCGAAACAAACACAAACAAAATTGTATTTTATCCTGTTGGTGTTAAGAGGTGTTTCACTTGCTGAGATTTCCTGTACATTGCAAGCAAATACAGAATGCAAACCCTCAAAGCTGTATTATCTGGTGTGTTTGTCCTGTATTTACAGTTGTTATGACTATGCAGGAGCTATCAGTGCTAGAGTGAGCATGCTTCAAAACTGTACATGAAGCCAATATATTTTTGGATAAGTAAAACTGTCTGAAAGTACATCTGTCATGGCAGGCTTTAAAGAGAGTGCATGAAAACTGATCAGTCATTGGAGAAGTTACCACCACACACAAAGGACAGGTTTTAAGTTTATGAAACCCAAGGGCTAGGCCACGGTATAGACTTCTTCTATGAGTGTGTGAAAATGTGTTACTTTTAGGATGTGTAATTGGTGCTACTCTCTGTGACCACCAATGGGTCAGTTGCTGTAGAACAACACCACCACCACAAAACGTCTGTGCAGTTTTCAGAATGTCACAAAGTCAATAGGTCCTTACACGGTGCTATTGCCCTAAGGGAAATCCGAACTGAATTTATGCACATAGAATTGTCACCCTGACTTTGAAGCCTCAAACATGGATCAAATCTGTTGTGAAACATCAATATATGTAGCTGGATGAGTGACTAGTTGCCCTTGTATAATATGTGATCTAAGAAAATTGCTAATCTTTCCCTGCCATTTTGAGAAACACAGTCCAAACATGAGCATAAACAGAATTTCCTGCAATACATCCCAGTAGGTCCACCTAGTTTACAACTTAAACTAGTTTGTGAAACATTTGTCTGTATACATTTTATATTTTGTACATTTTGATGTAACATATCATGTAAATAGGCAGAAACAGTGAAATAAATCATCTGAAAAGTTTTGTAGTCTTTGTAAAGCCCCAACAATAAGTACTTGGTGTCAATGGACTTAACGGGATGATGTATTTTCTATTGGTTTATTGTTCCTCTAGCTTGTAAACCAGCTTGCATATATTTTTTTGCAAATGTGCACCCTGTATCTGTCTAAATTATTACTTTGCCATTAAAGTGGAATTATTTATTGACAACATGGTGTGGTTTCTACGTATGGAAAAAAATGAATAATTTTGCATCAAGAAGTGTCAAGCTTTAAAATGTTGCTTGCACTATTAATATGCCATCAATGGGACTATATGCAAATTTCCATTGCATAAACATAAAAAGGGCTTCAGCTTTCAAGTAAAGAAAGGTAATCGGTTTATCTTTTTTGATGATAGTTATTCAGTGAATATTTTAGAAAACTCTGAATAGTTTTCCTAAATACCCAGTGATAAAATAACAATATAAAATAAAATGTTGAGATTCACTGAGTTAAATTAACTCAATAAATGTTTCTTTGTTTTTATTCCATTAAATTCTCTTTTGAACTTTTAGCTCTAAAGATTATTTTAAAGCAGACTAATTATTTGGGTGGTAGTTTATTTATTTTAATAGAGAAGATTATAAAAAGAAAAAACCCGTTTTAAAATTGTAATTTCTTTTTAAGTATCTTGGAAATCTCTTTAACTTCAGTAATTGGAATGTATATTTGTGATAGTATAAGTAGGATTTTAATTCTAAAAGCAGGAAAACTTCTGAATTAGAATAGTTATAGAGCAAAAAAGAAAGGTGTTAGTTAAAATAGACCAATCATCCATAATGGATTATAATCAGTGCATTTGTTCCTTCACTCACTTGGGAGATAAGGAAATTTCCACAATTCATCTTACTCAGACAAACACTGAATTTAGCCAAAACTTCAATACAGTTCTGCTAAATGCAATTTCAGGCTGCCTAAGTATAAATCCCAACATTGTCATTCTTTGTGTGACCTTGGCCAATTTACTCAAACTCTGTGTGCCTCATTTTCCTCACCCATAAAGTGATGATAATAATAGTATCCACCTCTCACAGATTACTCTGAAAATCAAATAGGTTATTACATGCAAATTCCTTGAATGGTGCCTAGCCCTCCATAAATTGTAACTGCTTTAACAACAATTAAGTAACAAAATAACAATAAATATTTATTATTTTATTTTTGAACATTCTTGAGAATAAGGTGTAAATAAATATATTTTAAGGTTTTGAAAGAATATACATTTTAACATAATTTCCTGATTTATAAAATGGGCATAGAAATAGTACTTATTTATAGGGCTATGGAGAGGATTGAGTTTAGATCTGTAATCAGAATAATAGCTGTCACTCAAGAAACTTTTACAAATGTTAGCTCCTATATTAACACTGCTGTTAAAATAAATGAATAATATCAGTAACAATATTCTCAGGATTCAATATACTCATCCATAAAATGAGATTATTATAGTATCTACTCATAAGATTGTTTTGAATAATGAATATTTTAAAATATGTAAAATAGAAAAGATTATGTCCTGGCTTAAATGTTATATAAGTGTTATGTAAAATACTCAGAAAAGATTCTGTCCTGGCTTAAATGTTACATAAGTGTTAGCTGTTATTATACCTAATATGTGCCAGGCAATTTTCTTAGGAACCAGAGCCATTGAGACACAGGCTATGGTCCTAAAGGATTTAACAATTGAATAAAATTGGCTGGGTGCGGTGGCTCATGCCTGTAATCCCAACACTTTGGGAGGCCGAGGTGGGTGGATCACGAGGTCAGGAGTTCAAGACTAGCCTGGCCAACATGGTGAAACCCCATCTGTATTAAAAATAACAAAAATTAGCCGGGCATGGTGGCGCATGCCTGTAATCCCAGCTACTTGGGAGGCTGATGCAGGAGAATTGCTTGAACCTAGGAGGCAGAGGGGTTGCAGTGAGCCGAGACCATGCCACTGCACTCCAACCTGGCAATGGAGAGAGACTCTGTCTCAAAGAAAAAAAAAAAAAAAGGTAAAATTGAGTCTTTGTTCCCCCTACTTCTTCCTTTGATGAATATCTAAGTTCTCTACTATGAAGTTAACTGTAAAAAGCCCAGTGAATAGTCCACTGAATAGTTGTACAGGATATATTTTCAGATGCTGATAGAATCAATGATACCCGTGAATTTTGTTTACATTTGGATAAATTCAAGTACTATATTTCAAGCTTTGGATTTTCACATTAAAAAAAGAAAAATTATTTTTATAAACAATAGGCCACCTTAAAAATGTCTAGTTCTATGTCTTTGATCAGTGATGTTTAAAAGCAAGCTTCCGGCTGGGTGCGGTGGCTCACATCTGTAATCTCAGTACTTTGGGAAACTGAGGCAGGTGGATCATGAGGTCAGGAGTTCGAGACCATCCTGATCAACATGGTGAAACCCTATCTCTACTAAAAGTACAAAAATTACCAATTAGCCAGGCGTGGTGGCATGCACCTGTAATCCCAGCTATTCGGGAGGCTGAGGCAGGAGAATCACTTGAACCTGGGAGGTGGAGCTTGCAGTCAGCTGAGCTCATGCCACTGCACTCCAGCCTAGGTGACAGACAAGACTCCGTCTCAAACAAAAAAAAGTTTCAATTATGTTTTTATTCTGTTTTCTGTTTTTGGGATGGACACCAATTCATAGGTAAAATATTGCATTAATGAATTCACTATTATTTTTAATTCAGTGAATATGATTTGGATAAGTAATCATTAAGAGGATCTCTTTTCTACATAAAGTATACATTATCTCTCAATTACCCAGGAACTCATCAATAAGAAAACATAGTTATAGAAATTAAACAGAGCACATTCTAAACTAGAATCTTATTTAGGGAAAAAATGAAAGTCCTCAAGTTCTTATTTTTTCCATGAAATTGTAAAACAAAAAAAATTACTAATATTAAATAAACCTTTCTCCATCATTTACATTTTTAACGCTTGTCCTTAATATTCCAGAATGGTATGGTAGAGTTGAAGTTGATAACAGAGTAAATATATTTCCAATATATTAGGCTATATTAACTATAATATTGAAATTAATTCATCTGATTCTTTTTATTTTTTATTTTTATTTTTAGTTTATGAGACACAGCCTCACTCTGTAACCCAGGCTGGAGTGCAGTGTCATGATCACTGCTCATTGTATCCTCGACCTCCGAGTCTCAAGCAATCCTCCCACCTCAGCCCCTCTAAGTAGCTGGGACTACAGGCACATGCCACCACAGCTGGCTAATTTTAAAAAATATTATTTTTAGAGACAAGGTCTTACTATGTTGCCCAGGCTGGTCTCGAACTCCTGGGCTCAACAGATGCTCCCACCTTGGCTCCCTAAAGGTACTAGGATTACAGGCATGAGCCATTGCACCTGGCCTGGTTTTTACTTTTTTTAATGTGGCTACTACTGACAATTTAAAAATTAAATATGTTGATCATATTTGTGGCTTGCTTGATATTTCTATTGACGGTGATATAGAAAGACTGATGTTTACAAAATATAAATGTGATCATCTCTCTCATCTCTTTTGTATTTTGCTTTTAAAAATAAGACTCAAATACCAAAGGACAACAATTCCGTCCTTAAACTGAATCTTGCTTATCCCTGGGCTTCCTTTATCACCATGTCCACCACCCCCATTTTGATACATTAGCCTAATTGTAGAACCTAGAAGTAATTGTTGAAACAATAACAACAATAACTTTATAACTTTCCAGACAGTGTAGCTATGATCATATGTCAAAGTTTTGTTATAATCTTGTAGCATGGTAAAAAGTCTCTAGGAGGCCAATTTGAAAGTTTCTCTTAAAATAGAGACATCTATGGAAAAGGGAAATTAGACAAAATAGAAAGGAAAATTTAAACATCCACAAACCCTTGACTTCCAGGTAGGTGAGTGTGTGACTAGTTCCTTGTGACAAATATCATCTCATAATTAAACAATTATTTAAGATGGCCAAATGTTTTATCACAATTCACATTTTTTCAGTGAAGGAGATTACAAACTACATCAAGAGATAAATAATGTTTTGTTCCAGACCAGGTTTGGTACAATATTTCTTTTACAGTAATTTCCTTTCTCTTACCCCAAGACCTTTGTGCAGTCTCAAATGTCATTTCCTTGGACAAACCTTTCTGATCCCTCAGACGAGGTCAAAAATCTATGTTAATTGTTTTTCCAGAAAAAAAAATTATATGTGTGTGTGTATACATATGTGTGTGTGTACATTTATATCTATATTATATCTATATGAATTTATATCTATATACACATATATATACAAGGAATTATATTCCAGATATGTAGATATATGTTCCAGATATATAGATATATTTAATTATTAATATGTATAATTATCCCATATAATATTGTGGAATAAAAGTATTTCTGAACATGGAGACAGCAACTGAACTTTAGCATATGTTAAGAAATGCATTCAGTTTGAGAAGAACGACTTTTACAGGTGTGGAGCTTCCTGGGAAGCCAGATTAGTAATTCGAATGCTGATTGGTGACCAGGGAGGAAGCAGATAACTTGAGGACTAGTATTATTTAAAGCACTGCCTCATGCTTGGGATTTTTTTTTCCCCCTTTAGATACAATGAGCTCCATACTTTCTATTAAGTTTTCTTTTTCTTTCAGCTTTTCAAGTTGTTTTTTAAAGGTGCCTTAATTATATATGGTGCAATTTAAATATGTGGGGTTTTCTGGGGGAACAAAGAAAATACACCAAGCAGTAGAAATGTAATGCTAGAGCCTAGAGGACAGGTGGAGGCTGGAAAAATCAAAATAGGAATCTTTGGCACAGAAATGAGAAGTGAGGATGTGAATTTCACCTTGGGATGATCCCCCACAAGAAAGACCTTGACCAAGTAAAAACTGAGAATAGAACTTGAAGAATATGGTGAAAATCTTCATAGTTCTTTTAGCCTTTATTTTTCAATTTGCCTAATATATTTGTGCACATTTAACATAGCATTTATAAAGGAATATAATATAAGGGGAAAACCACTGAATTAAAAGTCAGAAAAATCTGTATCCTAGTTAAGTTCTGTGATTTCTCCCAGAAAAATCACCTGATCCACTATTTGTGTTCTTGTAGATTTTATACCCTAAGATGATGACAGATATTAAAATTCACTCAATGTCACTGGAGTGGTTCTATACATTGTTTGTGATACAAGTAATGTGTATCTATCAGATATTCCGGGAGAGAGTAAAAACTCTAGGTATCTGATAATAACCCAACCAAAAACACTTGAGTACAGTTGTGTTCAGTCTAGTTTGATGTAACTAGATATGCTGTGCAGAGGCAGCTGAGTATATAAGCGGGTTTTGCAGGGTGATGTTCAAGGTGTAGAAGCTGGATCAATCTCCCTTATAGACTCTTTGACTGTAGTAGAGTGACCATTCTGCCTAACGTTAGCAACTATTTGAGGAGGCAGGGATCCCTACTTCCCAGGCAAAAATCTTTCCTGGTAAGCTGCTTACATTCCTGGTTCAGCCCTTCCTCAGGTTGCTGCAGAATGTAGGCCTAGGGATTCTCTTCAACCTTTTACTGGTGGGGCTACGGACTCAGTGATGAAGCAATGCTACATAGAAGCCAGGTTTTGGTGGCACTTCTGAGGGTGAAAGCCAGCACTATGAAGAGCTAGAGTCTGGTGCATGAAGGTTACAGATAAAGTCTTCAATTTGGCTACCACATAAAAGCTAGAGAAGAGTCTTTTCTAATATTAGTGGTTTCTCACAAGGGAAACTCATCTGAACTATACCCCAATCGTGAGGCTTTATGATTTTAGACTAGAGCAGCTCTTTCAGTAGAAATATGAGTGCTACATATGCAACTCATTTTATTTTTTAAAGCCGGGGTCTCACTCTGTTGTGCAGGCTGGAGTGCGTGGTTCAGTCAGAGTTCACTATAATCTCGAACTCCTGGGCTCAAGCAAGCCTCTTGCTGAGTAGGAGTACCTGAGTCTAAAGGCATGCATCAGCATGCGTGGCTGAAATGCAATTTTAAATTTTCCAGTAGCCACATTGATAAAAGTAAAAAGAAGGATGTAAAATTAATTATAATAATATTTGTGTTACTTAAATATATTAAAAAATTAGCATTTTAACATAAAATCAAGCTAAAATACTTTTAAATAAGATCCTTTAAATATTTTACATACTGCTTTCTTTTTTTGTGCTAAAACTTCAAAATGTAGCATGTATTTTACACTTATACCTAATGTGGATTCGTATGCTAAATTTTTATCAGAACAATTTGATCTGTATTTGGAATTGAAAATATTTACAGTTGATAGATTGGCATGCTTCAGTTGTTCCAAATACACTTAAAATAAATTATTAGTTTTAAATGTAAACTTAGGTAATTACTATGAAATAAGGCTGAAGATTGTATTCCTAAATTGATATACTCATCAAATGCTAATTATCCACATATGCCCAGTGATTGCTGCTAAATAGCATAGCTCTAGCCACACTTGGTAAGCAGCTTTCTTGATCCTTGTAGAGCATCTTCCCAGCTGGAAGTGCTAACCTGAGGCTTTGAGTTGGAACTTTTTCAACTTACCAAATACAGACACATTTCCCTTCATACGCAGTGCTGGCTTCCAGTAGTTCATTGTAACGATTGCAGGGATTCTGTTACACTTCTTTATTCTCAAGCTTTGGTAAAGATCACCTTGGTATGTCTTTTGTAATATTTTCGCTTAACTTCAATTATTAGGTAAAAAACACATGGACTGAATAATAAATATGTCCACCCCTTCTCCAGAAAAGCTCAAAATTTTATGTAGGTAATCTTCTTGCTCTGTAATCCCAGGATGAAAGTTTCCTACTGTCTTAGTCTACTTGGGTTGCTGGAACAAAATAACATAAACTGTGGGGGTTATAAACAACAGAAATGCATGTCTCCCAGTTTTGGAGGCTGGGAAGTCCATGACCAAGGTTCTGGCAGATTTAGTGTCTGCTGAGGGCCCGTTTCCTCATGGAGAGCTGTCTTCTAGCTGTACTCTCACATGAGTGAAGGGATAAGAGCACTCTCTGAGATCTCTCTTGTAAAGGTACCCATCCCATCCATTAGGACTCTGCCCTCAACACCTGATCACCTGCCAAAGGCCCCACCTATTAAAACCATCATAGTGTGGGGTTAGGATTTCAACACATAAATTTTGTGGGGACCCAAAACGTTGGTCCATAGCACCTACCCATTCTACATTTGGATTACAAAGACCCTTCTCAAATGTTCTTTGGTATAATAGAAAATGATTCTCTTCTCTAGATATAAAAAATGAAAGGAACAGTATAAAGCACAACTACCCAAAGAAATTTGAAATACAATAATGACTCCCAGAACAAGATCAGATCACCACGGCAGACTTACTAAATATGAAGAGACAATGTTTCAAAAAGCAGAATAAGAGAGAAAAATCTACAGATACACTCAAAATGGACATGCAGACTGAATATGACAATTATAAGAGACAGATTAAAGGAGTACTTTTCCTCATCCGGATAAGATATCACACAGGGCTATCGGCTGCCTTTGTCCCCATCCCCTGTTCACCAAACAACATTCTAATTGCTAACATGATTTCTTAAGAACCCCCAAAACCTGTAAAGATGCTTCTAAAATGTAGTGCTTTTTCTTATATATTAAAATTATTTCCTTATATATTAAAATTTAGGGGCTATTTATTTCCAAAATAAAAACCACTGTTTTCCACAACAATATACATTTTTTTTTAATATCTGAAACTAGAAATTCTGCTCATCTGCAGAAGCCATAGGGCTGACGACAGAGAATAGGCTGTAAGTAATCCCTCTGTGAATGCAGCACAGCAATTAGCCTTTTTTTTCTTATGGTGTGCCCTTTAGCTGTTTGCTTTTTTTTTTTTTTTTTTTTTTTTCCAGCCTCAACTGAGAGTTTTAGGAACTAGCTTGAGAAAGCAATGTCTCTTATACTAGGGACACCCTTGGAAATTTGAAATTATTAATATCCCCAATACACAGCTGCATTAGGATTTAAGTAAAATAATTATCCCATCAAATAACATTATAATTGGTACTAATGCTATCTACATTGCCAACTTGAAAACAAAATGTTTATATGCCATTAGCATAGAATAATAGTGGAGAAAAGTTTCTGGGTGACCAGCTGGTGTACTAACTACATGAGGGCAGACTCCCACATTACTCCTGCAGGACACCATGGATTTGCAGTCTGCTCTGGAAATTTCCTTCTCTCACAACGAATTGCAAAAGATATGCAAGACCTCAAGAGAACTAGAAAATAGATCATGTGCAAACAGATGAAAACATTTCTCCAGCCAAGCAAATATTGATACTGTTAGAATCAAACCTACAGTTACTATGTGACTATTAATTTCAAAGAAAGGTCAAGTTGCAGATCTCAACAACATCAGTAAGGCAAGAATGGAAGAGAAGTTTGACAATAATCATAGGAAAATGCCACAGGTAATTTCTCTTTTTGGGAAATCAGTCCAAGTATTAATTTTAAAAACTAAAACAGGAAGTTGCATGCAATTGTAACTTCTAGCATGTTATAATGTTAATAAGACCATAGAGGTATAGCTACTAAATATTGTAACCAATTTCCAGAAAATACACAAAAGTATCTGTTCAATAACCTTATATTATTCTTCAAATAGAACATGCCATGTAAAGTGAAGAAAAGTTGTCTGGAATCCCAGCGTAAATACACTGTGCAATCAAAGTTAAATGCATGCATTATTTAGTATACATAGGAAGTTAATTGGAAAATTCCAAAAAATAAAACAGGGTTCGTTATATTTTGACACAAGCTTTGGGATTTCTAGATTTTAATAATCATCTGTAGCCTCTAAAGATAAGGTCTTTGTTTGATTTACTGAACATACAATATTTTAAATTTCATTGAATAAATAGTTGATTTTTAAAGACCAAATAAGTACTCATGAAAGAGAAACATTTTGGCTCTGGGCCATAGAAAATAGAAATTTCACCAGGAAAGAACCATGGAGGGATTGTTTACCCCTCTCTAGCACCAAAGCAAGGGGACTGTACAAATAACAGGGCCTGGGATTCTGGAAAGGAGGGGTGAACATGTAGCGGCCCAGGGCCCAAACATGTTGCATTTGTAAAAATTGCATATATAGTACATTAACCATATTTTCCCCAGATTCTCTCTAGGGCCCTAGTCTGCTCTTGAAACCCTACTCCTTACTTTAAACTCTCCCAGAGCAGGAGGAATGACTTATATGAATGATACGGCATGCAAGTGGTCACATGTGTCTGCCATGGAGGGCAGAATGGTAATCCAGCTTACCAGTTTTTATGTAGTCAGCATCTCTGGGTAGGTTTCTCCAGCCATGGAGGAGATGGAAAACTTGCCAACCCTCAGCTTTACCTGCAGCTGAGTGGGTTCAACTGCCTTCTTTGAATTGGTGTTTGTATGTGTGGTTGGTGGAAAGGGAAGGGTGGCTAGGAAATCTCAGTAGCATCTTTAATAAAGCCAATACATATCCACTTCTTAACTATAATGGAGAAGTTTTAAAAGAGAAGGAGATAGTAGTCTACTTAAAACTAGATAGCCATCCTATCTATTTGGCCGTCTTTGTTCTTAGCATTCTCCTTATAACACAGTGACCTCAACATAATAGGTGTTCAATTAATGATGTTGAATATACGAAGAGAGTCTTGTGAGAGCTGCAAGAGACAGTACTTACTGATTAATTGTTTTGATATTTAAGAACCACTTTGGCTGAAGAATATTATTTGGGCAAGGAAATGAGAATAAATTTATTCCCTAGAAATAATCTTTCAAAGTTTGTTTACTAAAAGAGAAAGAGAAAGAATCTCTTATGGAATTTCTGAACTTGTACTATTTTCTCTACATGCTATTTAAGCTAAGAGACCTTTGGGAATGCGAATATTTGCCATATATATTTTAAAGAAACATCCTCAATAATAAATGAAGCAGATATATGGAGGCATACAAAGAGTTTTAAAGGAACAATTATACTGGAAATATTTTTAGGAAAAAAATGATAAAAAGATTTCCTTTTACTTGATTTACCTAGATTACCTCAAGTTACAAAATACAAAAAACATTCACAAAGCAAATAAATTGTCTCTCTTAATGCTCTTACACATTTCACCATTTTATGTTCTCACCCATCATTGCTTTGTGAACTTTATTTTCATTGCAATCAAAATGTATCCATTTAATCAAAGGAATTCAATCCATATTTATTTCAGACTGACTTTAAATGATGATCACGAGACGCACATGGCACAGTTGGTTACATTAGAAGATGAAAAAATGCTCAGAATCCCTTTCATCTGAACTCTTACCTTACCTTGATTGTACCAAAGATTGTAAACTGATCCTTCATTGACTGGTATGTGTTGTTATTCCTACTGAAGAGTTTTAAATAATTTTCAATGCTTAATGCATTACACGGTTTGGCTCTATGTCCCCACCCAAATATCACCTTGAATTTTAATCATCTCCATGTGTCAAAAGTGGGACCAGGTGGAGATAATTTAATCATGGGCGTGTTTTTCCCAATGCTGTTCTCGTGGTAATGAGTGAGTCTCATGAGATCTGATGGTTTTATAAATGTCTGGCATTTACCCTGCTTGCGCTCATTCTTTCTCCTGCTGCCCCGTGAAGAGGTGTTTTATGCCATGATTTTAAGTTTCCAGAGGCCTTCCCAGACAGGTGGAACTGTGAGTCAATTACACCTCTTTTCCTTTATAAATTACCCAGTCTCAGGTATTTCTTCATCACAGCCTAATACACTGCATTACTTTTCTATTGCTAAATAACAACCATATACTTATCAATGTAAAACAACACCCATTTATTAGCTCACAAATCTGTAAGTCATTATGTTGAGGTCCATTGGATTCTCTGATCGGAATCTCACCAGATCGAAAAGAAAATGTTGGCTGGGATGAACACTTATTTGAAGGCTTTCGGGAAGAATTCACTTCCAAGCTCATTCTGGTTGTTGGCATAATTCTGTACCTTGTGGATGTGAGACTGAGGTCCCCATTTTCTGGCTAGATTACCCGCCCCAGACTGTGCTCAGGTCCTAGAGGCTGAAGATATAGCCCCCTGTATCCTCAAAGCCAGCAAAGATCTGTGGTATCCTTCTTGTGCTTTCCTCCTTCTGATTCCATGGTTAGATTGAGTCCACTTAGATAATCACCCTTTTGGCACATAACAGTCACAGGAGTACTATGTCATTATATTGACAGATTGCACTCACATTCAAAGGGAAGGAGTTACACGAGGAAGACAGCCAAGAGAAGTCATTTTTAGAATTCTGTCTACCATACTTACCAACATTTAAACATCAGGGTATTTTATATAGTTATTCAAAAATTTTGTTTTTCTTAAAAATGAGGATTATCTGTGAATGTTGGGCTACATTCCACCATTGCAACAATTGGCTAGACCTGATAAGTGACAGTCCCTTTTTTCTGAGGAGCATTCTCAAATAGAGTTTGCAATTCGCTGTTAACACACACTCACCCAGTTCACTCTATACGTACTTCAGTTTTCAGCAACAGCCTTACAGCATAAACAATACTGCAACACAACATTTCTAACAGAGCACATATTCGCACCTCTTCAAATCTAAATTTATCCAGGAAACTAATCATCTCAATGATATCTGCACTTTGAAGATAATGAGAAAATCTCAGGCTAAGCACTGATGTTCCTTTTGCCTCTCAAGACGGATTCTTGTAATAACATTTCAATAAACTTAGTAATACCGAGCATGTACTTAGTCTTTTGGTCTAATAAGTGAATAATATTGCACAAATTAAATCCTACCACTGAGTTAGCCCATGCAAAAGACACAAACGTACTCTCAGTGGACAAATGTCTTCCCGTGTAATCATGCCAGCAGCAGAAAATGGAATCTGTCATAAAAAATAAATTATCCAAGAGTCTGACCATGTCCACACAGCTTGGCACTAAATTTCATTTTTCTAGTTCTTCAGCTGAGAACCTAAATAAACACTCACAAAGCAGTCAGAAAGATTATGTTGTTTTTCAAAGCTGGATTCTACAGCCTCAGTATTCAGATGTATGAGACCGTAGCAGTCGGAAGGCCTGCTGCTTTTTATGTGTCTGTTTCCTGTGATTGCACCTTTATTTAGTCAGGTTTTCCAGTTTCAGTATACATAAAGGTGCAGAGAGAGATAGTACAAAGCCTGCAGGCTGCATGTTTTAGGGAACTATGAGAGGAGAGGCTGGGGTTTATAAAAATTGAAGTAATGGAATTTGATAAAGGTTGTTGTGTGCTAGACTATGGGAGCCTTCCATGTCAGTGTAAGACATTCGGAAATTATCTCACAGTGAGGAGGGAACCCTTTCATTTAGCGCGGCAGAAGAATACAACAGTTAGAAGCACAGCCTTTGGAGCCAGACTATGTGGTTTCAAACCTTACCTGCAATGGTATGCATGTTTGTGTTCCTCCAAAATTTATGTGGAATCTTAATCTCCAATGCAGTAGTATTAAGAGGTGGAGCCTTTGGAGCTAGTTGTGAGAGTGGAGCTCTCATGAAAGGGATTAGTGAATTTATAAATTTGTCTGGAGGGGACTAGTGTTCACTTCCTTTTGCCCTTCTGGACACAGCCTTCATCCCCTCTGGAAGGTACAGCAACCAGGCGCCATCTTGAAAGCAGAGACCAGGTCCTTACCAGACACCAAACCTGCTGGCACCTTGATCTTTAACTTCCCATGTTCCAGAACTATGAGAAATATATTTCTATTGTTCATAAATTTTTTCTTTAACCCCACTTTACTTTGTGGACCTAGACAAAGTTGATAAATCTACCAGCAACTTTTCAATTAAAAGGACGATATTAGTGGCTATGAACTGAAAGTTTGTGTCCTCTGCAAATTTATTCGCTAAATTCCTGACCCCAATATAACTGGATTTGGAGGTAGGGCCTTTATGGAGGTATGTAAATATAAATTAAGTAATAAGTATGGGGTCCTGATCCAATAGCATTAGTGTTTCTGTAAGAAAAGAGACCAGAGCTCACTCTCTGCACTTGCCAGAATGTTGATCTTGTCATGCCTCCAAAACTGTGAGGAATAAATTTCTGTTCTTTCAGCCAAAAAATAAAATAAAATTACCCAGTTTATGGTATTTTGTTATAGCAGCACAAATGGACAAAGATGCTGCCTCTGGCACTCACTAGCTGTATGACAGGAAGCCAGTTCGTTTGATACTATGTCTTTATATCTTCATATAAAGTGAGAAATGTAACAGAGACATGCTAATTCACCACTAAGAACAGTGCTGGTACCTAGTAACCATCCAAGAAATGTTAGCTATCACTATTACTGTAGCAACCAGGTTAGGGCTGACATTGAGGTAAATCAGTATATAAATAAATGATAAACCCTAAATAAAGTTGTTGAAAGATAGAAAACACAATTTGTATCCTTTTTAGTAGGTACATAAGATCCCTCTGTTGCGAGGAAGAGTCACACTTGAGTTGTCCCAGTTAATTAGACTTAGTTTTAAACCTAGTTTTCTTCCTTGTCACTCAGGGCTAATCACACAAGGCTTACTGCCTTATAGGCCTTCATCTGTAGGCTTCTGCTCTCTCATTTATTTCCTTACTGTTTCACAGTTAAATTTCCTAGAAAAAAAAAAAACAAAGAGTGCAAGGGGTTTTCTCAGTCATCATTAACTGTGGATCCCTTAGCCTGGACTGTGTTTCTGCCAAGCCACTTCTCAGATTCCTGCTCATCCTGCAGGTGGCTGCCTTTATGTCAGACACCAGTGGTCCAGTCACCTATGTCTGCAGTAGCAGAGAAAATAATCATATGTGTAGATCCCCTTTCTCCCTGACAGTCATGAAAGGTTGTGGATTAGTAGATTATTTTGTTATTTCTTCTGCTCTGATGGTCATTGGTGCTTGGGCTGTGGTGACGAAGTCTGTGCATGAAGAAGCAGAAAGGACAACAGTTCCATTGCCAAATTCTTCAGCAAGAGTGGGGAGGAAAGCATAGCTAATATACTTCTGAGCAGTTCACAGGCCCAAAGAAAGATGTGTGAAAGCACACATGGTGGGTGGAGTGGGAGAGGCGGAGAAAGTGGGGCATGTAATGGTGTGAGATAATGCAAAGCATTCTTTCCTCAGAATGATGAGAGGCTCTGGCGTGTTCCTTGGTATTTGGAATTTTAGTAAGAATTTATGTCAACTATGTACTTGAATCACCTTTAGTATTTTTTGAGAGATCAGGTAAAGATTGTAAACATCATTCAAACTGTGCTTCCCTGATTGTACCACTTCCCTGAGCATAACTACGTGGGGCACATCTTAAACAGGAATATAGAAGAGACTGTCAAAGAGGAGTTTGGGCATGGCTGTCACTCTGAGGTTTGCTAAAAAAAAAAAAAAAAAAGAAGTTTAACTGGAATTTCCAGAAATAGATACTGGAATTCCAAACAACTGGCTGGTTGCTTTACCTTCTTTCTGAGCTTAATATCTACCCAATTTCTTAGGAAAGAGGAAAAGTTTCAAATGATGAGACTATAATGTCAAATTGCACTTGGGAACTTACAAATAGATTTTGAAATGCTACATCTTTTTAAAATCAAGAAAATTTAAAGTAGATACTTACATTTAGATTGCATTTGGTTTCTAAATGTGCTCTCAGGAGATAATGCGTTAGAATATATAGTTTTCCTAGGCACTGGAGAGCTGCAATTAAAACACTGGTTCCAGACTAAGACTAAAAAAAGTTCAAATGAAGGCTTTTCCACTTATTAGTTCCACTGCTTTAGATAAGTTAACATGTCTATGGTGGATTTAAATTATGCACCCAAATTCTCTAATATTCCTGCCTTCAAGAGATGGAGCCTAATTCCTCTCTTCTTGAGAGTAGGTTGGATGTAGTGACTTGCTTCTAGTAAAGAAAGTGACAGGATGTGAATTTAGAGACAATATCATAAAAAGCACTTTGACTTCCTTTCTTGGATGGCACACTCTGGAGGAAGCTTGGATAACATGCTCTAGGTGAAGCTAACTGCCATATTGTGAGGTCACACTGAACAGCCTCATAGAGAAATCCACCTGGCAAGGAAATGAGGCCTCCTACAACAGCCAGCAATGAACTGAGGTCTTCTGCCAACAATCCTGTGAGTGAGCCATTTTAGAGTTAATCCTTCAGCCATAGTCAAGCCTTCAGATAACTGTTAGCTCACACAAACATCTTGGTTGCAGCATCATGACAGACCCTGAATCAGACCCACCCAGCTAAGCTGCTACCAAATTCATGACCTGTGGAAACTGTGTGAGCTAATAAATGCTTGTTGTTCTAAGTTACTAACTTGTGTTAGTTTCTGTTATACCATGTTGTTTTAGTAATATTTTAGAAAGCCAGGATTTAATGAGGGTTTAATAAAAAATACAGCAGTGCTGACCATTCCAGTAGCCACTAGCCCTATGTAGCTATTTAAATTTAGTCAAAATTAAAGAAAATTTAATATTCAATTTGCCAGTTGCATTAGCTACATTTAAAGGAACTCTGTAGCCACATGTGGTTAGTGGCTACTGTATTGGATAGTGCAGATATAGAACATTTTCATTAGTGCAGAAAAGTTTTCTTTTCTTTCTTTATTTTTATTTATCTATTTTTAGAGACAGGGAGAGCTCTGTCATCCAGCCTGGAGTGGCACAACATAGCTCACTACAACCTTGAACTTCTGGGCTCAAGCAATCCTCCCTCCTATGCCCCCCCAAGTAATTGACACACTTGCCACCATATCTGGCTAATCAAAAAAAATTTTTTTTTAGAGACAGTATTTTACTATGTTGCTCAGGCTGGTCTAGACCTCATGAACTCATGAACTCAACCTTCCTAATACCTGTAATTACAGGCATAAGCCACTGTACCTGGCTGATTGTAGGAAGTTCTATTAGACAATCTTGCTCTGTAGCAATGTAGTTTAAATTGGAGGCTGCAAATGCAAATACTAAACATGATTATATTTTTGAATGTTGTCAATTTTTGAATTTAAGTATTTAAGATTTTTTTAAAAAATAAACATACTCTGGATCATTTGGACAACCATCTTAAAACCAAGTTTTGCTCATTGATTTCTGTTCTCGATTTTAGACCTTGAATTTTTATGTTTATAATGGAGTTCCAGTCAGACTGTGCTACTCTTAAGTGTTGAGGGCTATTGTTAAAAGAACAGAGTCAAAATCATTGCATAAACAATAGGTGCTTAAAATGTGTGTGATGCATTTCATGCTGTCTGAGTGAAAATTCAGTAGTGGAAAAATTCATTCATCACACGACTCATTAAGCATTCAACGATTCACTTTAAGCAAAACAATATTCTCTTTATGTTAAATTTAAACTCTTCATTTAACTATTCTCAATTTTATAATTTTACTGGCATTTGTAATTGCCTTTGATCTTATAGATTTTGTGTTTACAAATACATTTTAAGGTTATACATGCTTCAATATATAATAATTCTATACATAATTCACTCGTGCCACCTTATGTGAATTGGGAAACTTTACAAAGAAGAAACCTGGGGAGAATACCCCAAATTTGCCATCTGCAGTGAAATTAACCATTACAGATAAGGATCAGGCCTACAAAGGAAGTCGAGTTTTCCTTTCAGTTAACAGACTTGAATTTTAACCTGGGTCTTCAAAGAAAAGAATGCCTAAATCTGAAAGATCCTGCTGGAGGAAATTTCTTTCACATTGACACACCGGTGAATGAGGTATTTTAAAATGGAGGAACTTCTTGCACTTCACAGCATACCCAGTAGGTGGCCTCACCTACACTTTTGCTAATGCATGTGAATGCAAGTGCCTCTTTGATAATGCATTTCATTATCTCTGTGAGACACCTAACTATTGTGAAGAACAGGCTTCTAAACAGAGAAAGGCTTTTGATGAATGCAGTAGAATTATATCAAGTAATCGGCACATCTTTTGTTAGGTTGATTGTGTCCTGGTTTTTATTTGAATTGGGTGAAAAGTAAAAAGGTCTGAATTTCTCCCTCAGCTATGCACGTGTTAATTCTTTCCAACAGCACATAGAGCTAAGTCAACCCTTTCTGAGTGACACAGCTTGGCCTTGACACCTGCTGTTTTCTCCAGCTTCCTCTTTCCCTGTGTCATGGAGTGGCCTTGAGAAATGCCTCTCCCTGTTATTGATGGGAACAACCGAACAGGCTTTAGTAACTGCCAATCTTGCTTACTCTTTTCCTTCTTTTCTCCCTCAGGTCCATTTCCTTCCACTCTGTCTTGTCACCTCCCCACATTCTGCATTCTTTATCCTTGCTTCATTTCTTTCTTTCTTGAATTACACTAAGCTGTAAATATTTTTTAGCTTTCTGAGACTCTCTTCACGTTTTTCATCTTATAAGTGTTGCAATTAGTTGTTTTACTGAGTGCTACTGACTTCCCATTGATGGCATTTATTTATTTTTATTTATTATTATTATTATTTTTTTGAGACAGAGTCTCACTCTGTCACCCAGGCTGGAGTGCAATGGTGCAATCTCGGCTCACTGCAACCTATGCCTCCCTGGTTCAAGCAATTCTCCAGTCTCAGCCTCCTGAGTAACTGGGATTACAGGCAAGCATCACCATGGCCGGCTAATTTTTGTATTTTTGGTAGAGACGGGATTTCATGATGTTGGTCAGGCTGGTCTCGAACTCCTGACCTCGTGATCCCCCCCACCCCCAGCCTCCCAAAGTGCTGGGATGACAGGTGTGAGCCACCATGCCCGGCAATGGTATTTATTTAAGTGGTAGTGTTATCTTTGTGACATATGCATTCAAAGAAGAAACAGGGCTTGCCTTCATATATCTGAATAAAGGAAGTACCTGTTTTCTCACTGGATTATTTTCTGAAAATCAGAATAAATTAGATCTCAGTGAAACATAACATATTTCTCAAAGGAACAATTTTATGACTGGGGAAGTCACATAATCTGACAATGAACATTTAGTTAGGTATAACAAATTTGCATCACATCCCTGGTCAAGTGCTTACCTACCTTGTAAGAGTTAGAGCAAATATACCTGATTCTTTGGGGACACCCAAGAAGAAATTAATTTTACTGTACTTTATATACTATCTCATTCTAGTTCTTTTAAAATATTATTTTGTATGTGTGTCTTGACCACAATTGCAATAGAAACACTCAAGAGTGTTTCTAGATTAATCAAGTAGCACAGTGACTTCTACTTTGATTGTAATTTAAAATAGTAGAGTTAGGTATCAGTGCTCTGAATGGCCACAATTGCATCATACTTCTTTCTGTACAAAGTCTTTCCTATTACTTAAAATGTTAAAAAAAATAAAACCCTACCCATTTGTATAGAATTGGGTCATTAAGTAATGAGCGACCTATTGAAATCTCATATGTTAGCTAAAATAAACATCAATTTAGAATTATCAGACTGGTCTCAAACTCCTGACCTCAGGAGACCAGCCTGACCAACATGGTGAAACCCTGTCTCTACTAAATACAAAAAACTAGGTGGGCGTGGTGGCACATGCCTGTGATCCCAGCTACTTGGGAGGCTGAGGCAAGAGAATCCCTGGAACCTGGGAGGTGGAGGTTGCAGTGAGCTGAGATTGCACCATTCACTCCAGCCTGGGTACCAAGAGTTAAACTCTGTCTTAAAAAAAATAAAAAATAAAATTATAAAATTATCAGATTATGTTTTCCTTGATATTTAAAAGACAGAAAGTTGATTTTAAAAGGGTTTATCTTTTTGTTGTCAATTTCTTTTTAAAGAAGTATCCAAGGAAGTTTATATAGATAATTTCCTCATAACCAATATTCAAAATCCTTTCACGGATCCTTTAGTGACATTCACATCTGTTCTCAAGCCACTGGAAATAATTCCTGAAAGACTGGATAGATTATTATTTTAACAGTTAATGTAAGTATTTTAATGCCTTTTAGCAATGAACACTCTTACATTTTGCAGTTAAACTGATATTCAATTCATTAGAGTTACAAATTCAATAAACATGTTTGCCTTAAGTTTTCAAGCTATTTTTTATAAATTTTATGTCATTCAAAAATCTGAATAAATTTTATTTGGAAAAGAACAGTCACTTCTACTCTTTTACTTACTCTTTATGAGGCAGGAAAATAGGGTGAGGCAGGGAAAATAGGGTGAGGAAGCAGGAAAATAGGGTAAGGAGCTAAGGTGGATTAACACTTCAGCTAGGACAGGAAATATCCTCTCCATAGGGTGTAGGCTGTAAACGACTTTGTAACTTTACTTCATTCTCTCCATTTACATAGGGCGTACCCCAACTAACCAATGGAATCCTCTTGAGGGTTTTTAAACTCCCAAAAATTCTGTAACGGGGCCTGCTCCCACACTGTGCAGTGTACTTTCGTTTTCAATTGGTCCCTTCATTCCTTCCTTGCTTTGTTTGTGAGTTTTGTCCAATTCTTCGTTCAAGATGCCAAGAATCTGGACACCTTCTACCGTTAACATTTAATTAACATTTGATCAGCTCAAGTTTAATGGTTTAAACTCTCAAACAATTAATTCCTTGAATAAATTAGTTAATTAAATCCCCTTAAATATTTTAAGCTGAATTTCTAAACTTAATGTTTTAAGTACTTCAATTTTTTTCAAGTACTGGCCTGACAAACTATTAGCATTTGAGAACCTCAAAAATGATCTCCGTGCTTCTTGTCTGAATTTGAAATGTAGTTATTTATTTCATAATTGATTGATGTAACAGTTTCACAGTGCTTACTCTGTCTCAGACTGCCCCACTGAGCTGGCCACACAGCCAGGCAGATCTATTGTTCCCAATATTACCAAGTAGCTAATTCACTCCTCCCCTGAAGAGGAGGGAATGGAACAGTTATCTACAGGAACCTCTGCATATGCAAAGATAAAACCAAAGAAAAGATGTGTCTAATTTGCCCAGCCAATGCATCTGCATGTGTGTGCATACACACACTCACACAAACACACACAAACACCCTCTAGTTTTGCGTTCTTGTTACCCTTGGGGCCTAATTATTAAAACGATGGCCCAAATAGGGCTGTGACTATCTCCATCAGTGGAGAGTATCAGTCCGTGACTTGTCAAAGAAAAATTGCACCGGATGCAATTAAACAGGCAGAGAAGACTTCATCAAGTCTTCTTCTGTTGCAACAGTAGTCAAGACCATTGGAATAAGGAGAGAGAATGAATTCAATTCCACCGTAACAAAAGGCAGAAGAGTTGTTAAACACTGGAGTGAGCTATTGGGAAAATACCTGAAGACCTGGGATGGGGCATTGGGCAATATGATTAGGCCATCTGTGTTTGCTAATTGTCATTTTCTCCCAGGTTAGGCTCTCACACTCTCACAAAGACTTGGAGACTGGGGCTCTGTTTTTCTTGATGTTTCTATTTCCCAGATCTTAGAGAAAGCCATGTCTGGGTTGTAAAACATTTACATTTCAAAGGGATAGAGTAAAAATTAACAATTGCAAGTTTTCTAAAGTGAATAAGAAAAGGGAGGTCAAAGGCCCATAGTCAGGGATTAACCTGTCTAAAGCTGAGAGAAACATTAGAGTCTTCTTGGTCTGACCTCAGTTGGTTGATGTCAGTTTTGCACCCAGAAGACTCAGATATAGATAAAAACATTAATCTGAGGAATCAAAATTGAGCTACTCTGAACCCAAGAGAGAAAAAATGAGGAAAAGGCAGTCATTCTCTCGTCTAGGCTAATATTTGGGGTTGTCTGAGAGCTATTTGTGTAATAGATCAGACTTAGATCTATTCTAATCTTTTCTTTAATGTGCTTAAAGGTATAATTACATCCTTCTGCTTCTTCCTCCCATCTCTCGAATGCTACCTCCTTTAGGAGGTACTTAAAGGACATAATAAGCACAGAAATGTTTATTGATGCTTGTTATTCTAATATATTGAACGAGCATTATAAAGGATAGAATTTTGCTTTCTGATTGTAATATAGTTAGTATTACAGATCACCTTACAAAATTCCTTTCCAAAAAAGAGGATGAACAATTCATATTAAAAAACTCATGCTTGGAGAATTTTATTTTGTTGAAAAATATAGATTTACTTAGTAGTCTTTTTCATGATGATCTGAGCTTTTATACCAAATACCAACTCACAATTTAATTTTCCGATTCTTTCTAAGGCTCAGCATCTAAACCTAAGGGGAAGTTTACTAGCTTTGATTTAATGAAAGCGGTGAGTGTTACGTAGAAGGTAAGACAAAATGGACTCTATTATAAGGGAGGAAATTAAATTTTCACATTTTGATTGATTCTGGAAATCCATATTTTTGGTGATAAATTGATAAGGTATTTTATGTGATGAAAAAATGAATTTTGAAAAGGGCAAATGTAAGTATGCTAACTGAAAAAAGTTGGAGAACGTTAGAAAATCATTTCATTTTGTAAGTGCACTGATAAACAAAGGTGCTGCAAGGGGATTTATGTAAATGTAGTGAATTAAAACATTTATCTTGCAAACTTGATAAACAGCAGTAGGTACTTTAGAGGGTGAAAATAATTAGTTCCTCAGCTCCCACGTGTACCTGAATCATTGTTACAATTATATTTGTTTATTGCTTCAGAATGACTTCATTTCAGTGAAACACAGACTTAGAAACCTATAATGGGATGATCTTTTCTCTACTAACTTTTGTTTTCATTTACTGTAGGGGATAGATTCTCATCTTTAATAACATTGTTATCCCTTTTCTCTCTCTCCTTAAGACACAGTAACCCTGAGAGTTATCTTATTGTAGGCAAGATAATTTTAGAAACAACTATTCCTCTTCCTAGCCCCTCTCTAATATATTATCTAAATTGCAGTCTCTGATTAGATTTTAGAGTGAAAATATGACCTTGTCACTCTTTTTCTTAAAATCTTTCAATATCTCCCCATTATCTAGTATAAAGTTCCCATGAGGCGTTTTCTAATCAACTCATGCAGACTAATCTAAATTCATTCTACACTAATTGCCTCCACATTGAACTTTACATTTTCAGTCACGTTGAACTCTTATTGTCCCCTTAACATGTTATGTGTTTTAGGCCAAGGTTCTGTTTTTGTTATTTCCTCTGCCTTGAATAATCCCTAACGAACTTACATTGCTGATACCCCAAATTCTAAAACTTCCTTTAATTCTGATTAAATTCCATAAGCTACTTCCATCATGAAGCCAGTATTGTTGAGTACCTACCAGAGGCCAAGCAGTATTCTGGGTCCTAGGATACAGTGATAAACACCCTCTCTTCTCCAGTACACACACACATATACAGGTTTTACCTACAGAGCTCATATTCTACTGGGAGAAAGACAATACTTAAGTAGGTCAGTTACACAGAGTTAGAAAAGAAATAAAGCAGGGAATGGGAAGTGAAGTATGCATTGTGACAGATGACAGATAGAGCCAGGGAAGATTGAACTGGGTAGGGACTTTTGAGTTAAGACCAGAGAAGTGGCTGGGTTAGTCATGTGGATACACAAGGCTAAAATCTTCCTGGCAGAGAGAAGAGCAAGGGCAAAGGCCTTAAGGTTGGCAGTATGCCTAGAGGATGCAAAAGTAGAAGGAGGGAAACCTAGTAGGAGGTGATTGCAATAATCCAGAAGAAAGATGGTGATAAATTAGACCAGAGCGGTAAGTGGAGTGGATGGAGTGGGAGAGTGATTGTATTTTGGGTCAAGGAAAGTCAAGGATCAATCCTGGAATAGTTAATTTTATGTCAACTTGGCTAGACTATGGTGACCAGACATTTTGTCAACACTAGTCCAGATGTTACTGTACAGGTATTTTTTAAAAAGTGATTAACGTTTACAATCAGTTGACTTGAAGGAAATTACCCTCCATAATCTCGGTGGTCTTCATCCAATCAGTTGAATATCTTAAGAGCAAAGACTGAGGAACTCTGACTACAGACTGGAATATAAACATTCTCTCTGGCCAGGCACCGTGGCTCACGCCCATAATCCCAGCACCTTGGGAGGCCAAGGCAGGTGGATCACGAGATCAGGAGATCGAGATCATTCTGGCTAACATGGAGAAAACCCGTCTCTACTAAAAATACAAAAAATTAACCAGGCGTGGTGGTGGGAGCCTGTAGTCTCAGCTACTAGGGAGGCTGAGGCAGGAGAATGGCGTGAATCCAGGAGGCCGAGCTTGTAGTGAGCCAAGATCATGCCACTGCACTCCAGCCTGGGCAACAGAGACAGACTTCGTCTCAAAAAAAAAAAAAAAAAAAAAAAAATTCTGTCTGAATTTCCAGCTTTCAGACTCAAAGACTAAAATATCAACGCCTACCTGAATCTCCAGCCTCTGCTAACTTGTCTATAGAATCCAGACTCACCAGCTGCCACAACTGCTGCTGAGATAAGCCCTTAAAATCTCCACCTCTCTCTTTTCCTTTATATTTACATACACACACACACACACACACACACACACACACACACACAGTGTCTCCCTCTGTCTCTCTGTGTGTGCCTTCTCTGGAGAATCCTGACTCCTGACTCATACAACTCCAAAGGTTTCAGCCATGTAAAGATGAAATGTGAAATGATGACACTACAGCTAAGCAGTTGACTGATGGGTACTATTAGGAGTGTAAGTTTGACATATTAATTTTGAGATGTTTACTTGACATTGAAGTGGAGATGTGGAGGTGACATGTATGAGTCCGAAGTTCGGGAGAGTGGTCTCATCTGGAGATTACGAAATGAGGCCCCCTTCATTCAACAGAGTTTCATATAACCAATTTTACACATTAAAACAATCACACATAACAGACAGATCCTCTGTTTTAATCACGTGGTCATCTTGATCATTTAAGTAATGTTCAATCTCATATCCTTTTTTTATCTGAAAAAATAATGTGCTTTCCCCCATATTTTCAGTTGTATATTTGACTACTTTTCAGACTAATGCTTTCTTTCAAATAGTCTCTTTAAAATCTATCTGGCCGGGCGCGGTGGCTCAAGCCTGTAATCCCAGCACTTTGGGAGGCCGAGACGGGCGGATCACGAGGTCAGGAGATCGAGACCATCCTGGCTAGCACGGTGAAACCCTGCCTCTACTAAAAACTACAAAAAACTAGCCGGGCGAGGGGGCGGCGCCTGTAGTCCCAGCTACCCGGGAGGCTGAGGCAGGAGAATGGCGTGAACCCGGGAGGCGGAGCTTGCAGTGAGCTGAGATCCGGCCACAGCACTCCAGCCCCGGTGACAGAGCGAGACTCCATCTCAAAAAAAAAAAAAAAAAAAAAAAATTAAAAAATAAAATAAAATATATCTGTGAGTTCAAGGCCCTGCCTCTTTTGTGAGTCATAAAGCAATCCTGGGTGCATTTGTGTGTGGGAAGTAGCTAGGTAGTGAGAGATCTTGTGCATCAAAGAAAGCATAAAATTTTTGTGTGAGATAGATACCAGCTTCTATATAACACAACATTTAAGATTTAGATCAAAATGTGGGAGTTTTCACAGGGTAGATGGTGCGTGAAGCCATGCCACTGGATGAGCTCATATAAAGAATGAGTGAGATAGAAAAGAGATGGAGTCCAAGGACAAAGCCCTGGGGGACTCCAAGATTTAGAGTTCAGAATAGGCAAAATATATTTAATAAGTGAATATAAAAAGGTATAAAGAATACCAGGTAGATGCCAAGAGAAGAAATTATCCTAAGAAAAATGTGATGAATAGTATTAAATGCTATTGACAGTTTGTCTTCCATATTTCAGTGGTAACTCAACTTCATGATTAACCTTCCTAAGTCTTGTGCATTTCTCCCATTTCCATATCTCTGTGAAAGGAGCCTCCAGCAATATAGTTGCTCAAGATAGTAATGTGGAACTCATTTTTCATTCCTACTTCTTTCTGTATCCAAGTCTTGTCCATTAGTGAGGCCTGCCAATTTTATCTTTTACATTTCTCTTGAATTCACCCACTTCTCTCTATGGCCACTTAGACTACTAGAATAACATCTGCTCTATCAGTGGCCACTTTACAAATTGATTCTCCAAGTTGATCCTTTGGAAATATAAATCTAATTCCCATTATACCCTCAATTAGCCATCAATAGCTTTTACTACACTTTCAAGATTAGGACAAGACTAACATGTACTACCTCTACCTCCAGCCTCATCTTATAGCACTCCATTATGAGTGTCACTGAGTAAAAATGAATGAATGAATGAATAACTACCCTTGTTCCTCTGTAGATTACCACAGAATGACATGTTATCAGAGGAAACAGGACATTTAACATAAAAACTCAATATCTTTGATTAAATCCCTCAAAACCAACTGTATTAGTCCATTTTCATGTTGCTAATAAAGACATACCTGAGACTGGACAATTTATAAAGGGAAGAGGTTTAATTGACTCATAGTTCAGCATTGCTGGGGAGGCCTCAGGAAACTTGCCATCATGGTGGAAGAGGAAGCAAAAGTGTCCTCCTTCACATGGTGGCAACAAGAAGTACAGAGAGAAGGGGGAAAAACCCCTTATAAAACTATCAAATCTCGTGAGAACTCACTCAGTATCACAAGAACAGCATGAAGGTAACGGCCCCTATGATTAGACCTCTCACTGGGTCTCTACCACAACATATGGAGATTATGGGAACTATAATTCAAGATGAGATTTGGGTAGGGATGCAGCCAAACCATATCACCAACCGCAATGATTTTGCCAAATAAGGCTTTTTATTGATTTTGGAATTTTTGTTGGCAATCAAAACTAGATGGCATGTGTGTGTGTGTCTATACACACACACACATATATCCTTGTATCTCTAGTATTTATATGTACTTGATATTTATATATAAGTATATCTATTTATATATGTATATATAAATACTAGAGATACAAGGATATATACATATATACAGGGATATAGATATATATCTCTAGTATTTTTATATATATACTTGATATTTATATATACACATATATAAATACTAGAGATACAAGGATATATATACACACACACTATATATATACACAATTATATATATAAATATATACACACAATTATATATATAAATATATATACACAATTATGTATATAAAAATATATATGATAGCCTTCACTCTCAAAATACCACTGATATTTATATATATACATATATAAATACCAGAGATACAAGGATATATATACACACACAAATATATATATATACAAATATATATAAATATAAATATATTATATATATAAAATAGCCTTCACTCTCAAAATACTAAAATACAAAAGGAAACAGTTATTTGAAGATAAAGTTTGGACAAAGCACTGCTATACTTAGCACAAGAGAGGTAAAAAAATTAGTGTTGTGGGAAGGGATCAATTGCTTGCAACTGGATTCATGAAGGGTTTAAACTAATGGTTGTTGGGTCTATACAATCATATCTGTTGTTGCTGATGTTTTTAAAGTAAATCTCATAGTTTATTCAGATTACTATGACTTTTGTTGTTTAAATCAAAGAAGGTTCATGCAAACATTATAGCCCTTATATAATACTGTATTTGTTCGTGTGCCTGTCTTTCCATCAAAGTATGAGATCCTACTGACTGTATTCACATTTTCCTACCCATGTTTTTACAATTTTATTATTTTTTAATTATTTTTTATTTTTATTTTATTTTATTTTTTTGAGACGGATTCTTGCTCTGTCGCCCAGGCTGGAGTGCAGTGGCTGGATCTCAGCTCACTGCAAGCTCTGCCTCCCGGGTTTATGCCATTGTCCTGCCTCAGCCTCCCGAGTGGCTGGGACTACAGGCGCCCGCCACCTCACCCAGCTAGTTTTTTGTATTTTTAGTAGAGATGGGATTTCACCGTGTTAGCCAGGATGGTCTCGATCTCCTGACCTCGTGATCCGTCCGCCTCAACCTCCCAAAGTGCTGGGATTACAGGCTTGAGCCACCGCGCCCGGCATTTTTTATTATTTTTAAGTGAATCAGTAAATGATTGTCTGTTGGGGAAAAGAAAACCGAGCAGGAGGGTAAGAAACTTGGACAAATTTTGGTCTTCACAATTTTTCCTAGTTCCTAAGCTAGTCCTATCACCAAACATGTTTGCATTGTAACACTGGCCCGTATTGAATCAGGGAATGTTTGTTGGAACTCATTTAAGGTGAAGGTACTTTGGCTTTTCTTTCTTTTTTTTTTTTAATTAATACTGTTGAATCCCTGGTGAAGATAGAAACGTGCGAGAGGCCACAACAGATGACAAAAGCTGTAGAGAAAGGCATGAAGAGAGAAATGAATTAGAAAGTTGGTGTTGAAGATTCAAAATGAGAAAATAGATACATGCTGGTGAGTAAACTCTTCCCACTCTCTTTGATGTCATTCCGAGATTCACAGAGAGTAATGTAAAAGGGACTTCCAGGCAGAGTGAGACAAGAAGTTGAGTCATAGCACAATAAAATTGAGAGCAGTAACAATTATTACCAAATAGGAATGTTTTCTTCTATTTCTTCTGTCTACATCTTTGTATTTTTAATTAAAAATTTCCCTAAATTGCCAGACGCGGTGGCTCACGCCTGTAATCCCAGCACTTTGGGAGGCCGAGGTGGGTGGATCACGAGGTCAGGAGTTTGAGACCAGCCTGACCAACATAGAGAAACCCCGTCTCTACTAAAAATACAAAATTAGCCGGACGTGGTGGCACATGCCTGTAATCCCAGCTACTACGGAGGCTGAGGCAGGAGAATCACTTGAACCTGGGAAGCAGAGGTTGCGGTGAGCCGAGATCATCGTGCCATTGCACTCCAGCCTGGGCAACAAGAGCGAAACTCCGTCTCAAAAAAAAAAAAAAAAAATTTCCCTAAATTTCAAAGCATATCTTAATTCTTAAGACAATAAGATGTCACCATTTTGTATTAAAAGAAAGAGAAAAGATCACATTGGACCCATTTTAAATTTTTTCTTTCAATAAATTTTCTACTTGAACATGGAAACATTAAACCTTGAAATAGAATTGAAAAGTCTATCCTTTAAGCTAGTCAGTGTCAATTATGTTTCTTTGATTACATTCAAATAGAAATTCACTTCATTTGTCTTGAAAAAAAAAAAGATGTATTGGATAACTATGGGATGGCTGTACACACACTCAAAGAAAAAGCTGAATAACTGGACCTTCTAAAGGGTGGGTCATAATGTAGTTCCAAAAGTAGATCATAGTGTAGTTTTGAAATTTTGGGTGGCAAGAAGAAACAATTAGATTCTTTAGGGCATTACTGTTGAGAAAAATCAGACTTCACCCTTTTTTAAAAAGGTTTTTAAATTTGAAATAATTTTAGACCTACAGAAAATGTACAAAAATAGCACAGAGAATTGTCATACAGCCCTTATTTATAACCCTTAACTGTGTTGCAACTATCAAATCTGGAAATTAACATTGGGGAAATACTATTAATAGATGCATGTGAATTGTCTTTTATCCCTTTCTTACACGAAGGTAGAATACTGTAGATACTTGTTTTTTTAAATTTAGTAGTATATCCTAAAAATCCTTATCAGTTTATAGAGATTGTCTTCATTCTTTTATTATAGCTGCACAGTACTCCATTGAGTGGAAATGCTAGTTTATTCACCCACTTTCCTATTTGTAAATACTTAGCTGGTTTCAATATTTTGAAAATTTGCAAGTAATGTATCAATGAATGATGCATATTTGCATATGTATTTCTGCATTATTGGACATGTCTTCAGGGTGAATTCCAAAAACTGATTGTTGGGTTGAAAGGTAATTGCATATGTAGTTTGTTAGGTGTTGCTAAATATCCCTCTAGAAGGGCTATACTACTTTGCATTCCTACCAGTAATGCATGAAAGTAATTTTTTCCCCCAGAGCCCCAATGACAGAATGTTCTGTTGTGTTTCTAATTTTTTTCCAGTCTGATCGGTGAAAAATGGTACCTTAGTATTGTCTTATTTGCAATTCTCTAATTACAAGTGACTGAACAGTTTTTCCTGCTTGAAAACAATTTTTGTATCATTTTTATGAGAATGGTTAGTTCAAATATTTTTGACATTTTCCTTTGTTTTTTATTTTTCTCCCTCAATTTTAAGGGTTTTATATATGCTAGAGATTGTAGTCATTTGTGGTATATGTTTTGATAAATTCTTCCAGTTTATTAAATGCCTTAAGACTTAGTGGGTTTTTATGTGTATGCAAACGAAAATAAAAATTATATATTGTCATATTCACCAATCTTGGGTTTTACTTCTAACTCTTCCATTTATTTATTGTTAATTTTGTTATCTGAACTCTCTAAAATTATTAGAACCGATTACCCAATATCCTCCAGTTTTTGTAACTCATAGTCTCACCTTTAGTCAGTGGGCAGAGTTTTATAAATCATGTATAGAGTTAGATATCTATCATAGGCTATGTTCCTTGAAAAAGTCAACCCTGAGATAAGAACTTGAATCTAAGTAGTTTATTTGGGGCAGGGGATGCTCTTAAGAAGCGATGATAGAGAAGTAGAGAAATGAAACAGGGAAGAGCAAGAAGTCAATACAAAATGCATTCATGAGCAAGTTAACTCTGAACTAACATGCATATTTTGCACATGAGGACATTGAGATACCATGCATTGAATAGACTTGCTTAAAGGGAAGTTTAAGAATAGATTCTGTAATTGTTAAATTTAAGCAAAAAAATGTTCTCTGCACACCAAGCTGCCGTCCTCCACGTTAGTGAGGAAGAGAAGGATCTGCAGAGTACATGGTCCATAAACACTAGAATGAGAGTTCTCAACTACTTAGAAAAGAGGCTAGCACCATAGGAGGTGCTGAAAAATGTTGAATTAGTATTGAGAGATTCATGTACACATGAAAACTGCAAAACACCTGATCTTCAGGGCACCAAAAACAGGTGGAAATTGCAGGCCAGTAGCTCATATGCTGGTTGATATCTGTACCACCTGCGCAAACCACTTCTAAAGCTTCCTGCTCTCCCTATACCTAGATTTTTTTCACTTCTGTTTAATGCCCTCCCTTTTGCCCCAAAAGACAAATCCCTTCCTGTCAAATGGTAACAAAAGCTTTGTTGGAGACATGGGGTTAAGCTAAGATTACTAATCAGATAAGTGGTTTAGGATTTGCTCAACTGGTTGTTTTGAATATTTATTAGACCAAGGAAACTCTCTTAAAAAGATCCTGAGGATTAGGCCCTGCAGCAAAATTCATCTAGATTTCTTTGTTGATTCTTCTATACCTCCGAAGAGCATGGAATGGGGCAGGAAACATGGTTGTGGACAAGGGGGCAGAAGTAACCAAATAATTGTGAATTTTAAGCTACAGATTTTTTACTCCCTCCTGAGGTTTTAGTGGCCACCTTAAGTACACAAACATATGTAGCAACTCTCCAGTCATTAAAATTGCCTCTTCTCACTTGTTTGGGCACTTTACTTGTCCACTGCTTACTGGGGAATGAATGCAACTAGAAATGCAGACGCTCTGTGCAGCGAGATAATACATTGAAATACTGAACCCACACTTCCTCGTGTATGATCCTTTCCCTAGGTAGTCAGAAGCATGCACATTGCCTGGAGAATTAAACTGTTGTGGCAGGAATGCAGAGAGAAAGAGACAAGGTTTAGTTTTTGACTTCCAAATTGGCTCTCCAAGCCCACATCAGACACAATAGTCAACACCAGGAGACTGCTGAACACTATTAGTCTCCCGTGCCAGGGAGCAGTGTGGGATACAAGCCAAGGCTTGCAGGCCATCAATGCCATTTGAGCAAGCCCATCGTGTTCCCAGTGCTGGAGAGCCTCATTAACAGTTCTTGTCAGTGGCAGCTGAGTTTTCCATCCTAACATCAAAAACTGCCTGCACTTACCCAGGTGGTGCCCACTGTGCTTGAAGACTTTGAGGGCACCTATTTGAATAGCCTAATGTAGACAGCCCCTCCTTTTCTCACTCCCCTTTTTAATTGCCTAGGATATTTTTACATCAAGTGTTCAAGAAAGAATGCATGCACAATAAAATCCAAAGATTTAATAATGCTGTAATAAGAATGGTACATGACTTGCAGCAGTGGTGAAATACTCAACGTCTATGTTAGAAGGCTTTTAAAAATACACTTGGAGGAAAAAAACACATTCTAGAAACCTTGGCTTTTCAAATTCTGATGATTTAGAATAGAGAAGTTTTTCACTGGGTATATGTGCTTTGGGCAGAGTAAAGAGAAAAGTCAAAAAGAATTATAACACTAGCATAAGGCTGTAGCAATGTCTGGAAAAGAAGTCAAGCATTTTAGCATTTCTAATACATTCACTTGAATGGATTCTTCACATTAGCTGTCTCTCGTCTCCAAATAAAAGCCAAAATCTTTACAAAGGATTTCCAAGCTGTAGCTCATTGGCTGAGGTACTCTGTCCCTGGACGCTCTTCCTTGTCTCTCTGACCTCATCTACTTTCTGTTTACTTGTTTTACTCAGGCCACACTGGCTTTCCTTCTGATCAAGTGCCCATCTATTGGTGCTTCTGAAGTATATCCTCAAAACTTCTGTAGTTGCCGTTCTATGGGCATGGAACTATCTCCCCCACACTGTTGCATGGCTTGCTCTTTTACAATCTGCAGTTGTCTCCATTTTGGCTTCCAAAGGTATCCAGGTTCTAATCCCCAGAACCTGTGCATAATACTTTATAAGGCAAAGGGGAGTGTTCGGATGTGATTAAGTTAAGGATTTTAAGATGAAGAGCGTAGCCTGGATTACTCAGGTGTGCGTGGGTTGCAATGATTAGCGTACTTTTTCAAGGAAGGCAGAGGGAGATGTGATGCAGAAGAAGGTGACGTGACTCCTGAAGCACCATGCTACGTTGCTGGCCCTGGAGATGGAGGAGAGTCCTGAGCCCGGGAGTGCAGCTCTAGAAACTGGAACCGGTAAGAAAAGGAATTCTCCCCCAGGGCCTCCAGAACCAAGTACAGTCCTGCCTATACCTTGGTTTTCTGCTAGGGAAACTGGTTTCAGACTTCTAATATCCAGAACTAGAAAAGAATAATTGTGTATTGCTTTAAGTCACTAAGTGTGTGAGAATTTGCTAAAACAGCAATAGTAAACCAGTACACCAATATTTGCTCATATATCAGCTTCTCAGTGAGTCCTTCTCTCACAACTTTAATCAAAATTGCAATCCACTCTACTGTATTTCTGTGTTTTAAATTTTCTCAGTGACTTTTTTTCATCATATTAAATAATGCATCGTTTTCTCTTGTTTCCCTTTTTCCACCAGTGAAGTATGTTGCATGGGACTTGACTTGTTTGGTTGGTAATTGTGGAAAATAATTTACTCAGCAAATTAGGTAGAACAAATGGACATCTCTTAGCAGAGAGGGTGTGAAAAAGAAAAGGAATACAGGACAGGAAGTCATGGAAAATATACCGGATTGTGAACTCAAGAATGTGCATGTTTTGAATATCCTGGAATAAGAGAGAGCTTACTTAGAGGAGGGTGTAAAAAACCTTTTGGCTGTAGCGTACCGAGATGGAACTGGTGAGAGGTGAGCTAGTGCTCCAACTAAGGGTTCCTACTTTTCCTTCTCTATTTTGCAAGGACTTCTGGAAGACAGAACAGACCCATGTGGGAAAGATTAAGATAAATCCTTTGGGGACAAAAACAAAACGAGTAAAATAAATCTTGATAACTTCACTTTTTTTTTTTCCATGAAAATGTGACGGTAGAAACACACAATTTCTTTAATGTCGAGTCCAAGCATACAAGCTTTATTTTGAAGTAGCAGAAGGAAGAAAAAATGTATTACATTACAGTCTGGCACAGAATCCCTCCTAGGGAGACAGAAGCCCTATTCAGTCATAAATATCAGGATACGGCCCCTTGGGCATGAGCAGATGGTTTCTAATAAAGGGCTAGCTCAACTTTTCTGCAGCACGAATTGTCTGAAACCTCGGGTGGGAGATACGGCTAAGTGAGCTTGGTCTGAGCAGAAAAAGGGACAGCAACATGATCCAAGTCTATGATTGTAGTAGGAAAATTACCACCACAAATACGCTAGGTCACTCTGAAGGCCAGGTGTGTCCAATAGGCAATGTTAGGTTGGTTGCCCTCCTGTGTAGCTAAATAAATTTACCTGTCACCTCCTCTCTAAATTTTTGTTCTTTTTTTGTGACGGAGTTTCGCTCTGTTGCCTAGGCTGGAGTGCAGTGGCGCGATCTCGGCTCACTGCAAGCTCCACCTCCTGAGTTCATGCCATTCTCCTGCCTCAGCCTCCCCAGTAGCTGGGACTGCAGGCGCCCGCCACCATGCCTGGCTAATTTTTAAAAATATTTTTAGTAGAGACCGGGTTTCACTGTGTTAGCCACATGGTCTGGATCTGCTGACCTCGTGATCCGCCCACCTCCGCCTCCTAAAGCGCTGGGATTAAAGGCGTGAGCTACCACACCTGGCCCCCCTCCTCTCTAAATTCTTAAGTACAATCTGATGTACACGTAGCCTTGAGTTGGAGAAATCTGGAAGATAAAGGCATCTGAGTATGATTCAGTGGGCAGTGGGGACTGTACACATAGGAACTGTCACTTGGAATGGAGATGGAGAATAAAGCTCAACCGACCTGGAGAAATGCAAACTTGCCCACCCTATCTCTATCCAAATAATCATAAGGAATTTGAAGAATTCAAGCCAATTTTATGCAAATATTAAATATATTACCACCACAGCCAGCTGGAGAGATTAAGTCCGTCCAGGAAGCAAATGTTTGAATTACAAATTTAACAGGAAACGTTTCTATTACATTTCTTTATTCCTTTTCTCTCCCCTTTTCTCCCCTTGGCACCAAAAAAATTCTGGCCTGTATAGGAAGACATACCTGGAGTGAAAGTCAAAAGGATTATGAAACCTTGCATTGGATATTTTAGTCGACATTTTTCCTTTGGACCTTTCTTCTTAAAAACTAAGCTCTGGGACATTGTTGTGGGTTGTTTTCTTTCTTTCTGTGGCTCTGTGCACATGCTGTTGCTTTTGTATTTATTCTCAGCAGTGTGTTCTCTGACACCTATATCAATCAGAACCTTCCTTTCAAAACAGAGCCAATGTGGAAAAGATCTGGAGGTCTGTACTGGAGTCTTGCTTTGAGATGGTCTTGGAAATCAAACAAGAAATGTAAACCGTATTATTAATCAAAATGGGCTCAAAGGAGATTTGTCTGACAGCACTGCAGAGAGCAGTAATAAAATTAAATAAGTGTCTGTGAGTAGTTACACTGGAAAAAAATGTTTCTTTACTTGTAAGACGACAGATAAATGGTAAAGCACATTAAGGTTTGAAAGCTGCTTTTGGAGGAGGGCTGTCAGTGGCCATTTACATACTTCAGTTGGGCGCCAGAGTCTTCTGTGCATCCTAATAGCTCCTCTGCTGTGCCTGCCAGGACCGTCATTCAGAGATCATAAAATAAGCAAAGAGTCAGCATCTCTTCATAGTTTCAAATCAGAGGCTAAACATTTTTACAAGCAATGGAACTAACTATCGTGCCTGGAATTTGGAACATAGGTGGTTTTGGCACTTTTGAGTCTTTCGTTGGTACATTCATTTGGCCAACAGATTTTTACTGAAGTCATGGGAGGTGCACACTATGGCATGATACAAAAATGATTTAGAAATATATTCTCCCCTAAAGAATTTTCCATTTTAAATGAGTGAAAAGGCATGTACAATGATAGTAAAAATAATATAGGCCAAGAGTGTAAATGCTGTGAAAATGCTACTTTAAGTACTTCGCTATCCTTATTCTGTCCTTCAGGAAAGGCAGTGGATAAGGCACTATAGATAAGAGTGCCTTATCAATACTTCTTGCCTCTAATTCTTCACCCCTTACTGTTCAACTCACTATCATCTGATATTCACCCCCACTAACCTGTAGAAATGGTCTTTGCAAACATCACCAGTGACATCCTACTGTTGAAAAGTTTAATAAATGTTCAGTCTTCAAGCAACTTGGTATTCATACATCCTTTTACTTCTTCCTTTATATCCTATTCACTAAGATGGAGCAATACTCACATCAAGAAACTGAATTTAGCTCAAACTTCTAAGACAGGCCTTTCCTGGCTTGCCTCCTGCCTTGCTGACTTCCTTTTCCCTGGTCTTCTCTTGCTCCTCTTCCTCTGCCTACACCATCAATGGGGATGTCTCCAAGGTTTTATCCTGGCCTATTTTTCTACGTTTTTGTTAACCCCCTGTCCTTGTAAAACCATACACATAAACATAGCTCTTATCAGCTTTTCGTTGTTGACTCCCAAATTTCTATCTTTAATTACAACATTTTGTGGGAGGTGCTCTTTATATAAAAGTGAATATGTGACTTTTGTCTATAAGACTAGAAGACTTGTCACAAAAGTGACTGACTATGACCTCTTGGAAATTTCTCAGACATTCCAAACTTATATTTCTGAAATTAAATTTATTAAATGCATTCCTATCTCCCAAAGTCAGTCCTCATCCTGTCTTCTTTATCTCAGAATAGTTCTATAGTATAATGGTGTTCAGTGGCTCAAGCCAGAAACCTAGGGGTTACCCTTTCTTCCTTCTGCTGCTTGACATTTTCCAAATTCTTAACTGAACTCACCTCTTCGTCTACAAAGTTAACTGTGTCACCCGTTATATTTTACCTACACTATTAAAATAACCTTCTATTTAGTCTTTCTATTTTTTAGCGTGTCTTCCAATCCATCCTCCATACTGGTACCATAATTATCTTTGAGCAACTAAAGATAGTTGAAGACAGTGTGGCTGTCTATGTCCCTATCTGCCAATATTCTCAAAAAATGGCACACATCAACAAAGAGGGAAAAATAAAACTTCACCAAAGCCATATTGTCAGCATAATTTAGAGAAATTGAAAGCTAAACTGTACAACACCTGAGAAAACAAACTGCAAAGTCAGCCCAGGATCTCTCACACTACCTTGCATCCCCTCTGACAGGAAGGTCTTCAGTGAGAAAAGGGGGCATGTGCCATTGACAGAGAAAGAAGAGGGACCCGGGATTGGCCTAGAGTTGGTCTAAAACTACCACCAGAAAGACCAGGTTACCGTAGCAGGTCTGGAAATACTAAAAGTGTGTCTGGTAGGTAAGAACATGAACCACAGGAAGGAATTTAAACATAGGTAGAATTTGAAAGTGCTCTTAGTCTTTTGTTGAAAGGCATAGGTTCTGAGGAGGAAAGGAAAGGCAAAAAGGAGGAAAGGAGAAAGTGCCAGCTGGCAATTCGGTGGTAAAGGGGGAATAAGCAAAAGGAAAAATAAGACAAGAGACAATCAAAACATCAGAGGACACACAACTCTACTCCCCAACCTAAGGCAGCAAATTCACCAAGCAGACATGTTTTTGTCCTGCATAGAAGCCAGACTCACAGTTGCCTACGTGTTAACAGCTACACTCAGCATGACATTTTGAGACTCCCCACAACCTGCCATCTCCTACCTCTTCATGACACATGAATCTTTTCAGGTTTTCTCAAAGGTAATTCCTTGGTGGGATTACCACATTCCAGGAGCTTATTTCCACTTAGATGGTTTAGAGTTACATTTTAAGCCCCTCTTTATATAATTAGGTGTGGTTAGAGTCATAGGTAAATTGAGTCTCTTCATTCAAATTCATAAAACACTGTTGGACAAAGTAAAAACAAAACCAGAAAACCTCAGAATACCCAAGTAATTATACTGGTTGCAGGCAATAACAAATTATATTATTTTTATTGGTGAATCTATATGAAGATCAAGTTACAAAGTTGTATATAGAAATGGTGAGACCAGCCGGGCACGGTGGTTCACGCTTATAATCCCAGCATTTTGGGAAGCCGAGGCGAGCAGATCACCTCCTGAGGTCAGGAGTTCAAGACCAGCCTGGCCGAATTGGTGAAACCCTGTCTCTACTAAAAATACAAACATTAGCCTGGTGTGGTGGCCGGTGCCTGTAATCCCAGCTACTCACGAGGGTGAGGCAAGAGAATAGCTTGAACCTAGGAGGCAGTGGTTGCAGTGAGCCCAGATAGTGCCACTGCACTCCACCCTGACTGACAGAACAAGACTCCATTGTAAAAATAAAAATAAAATAAAATAAATCAGAGTAAGAGGAACATTTCTTGGATGATTTCAGTGATTTGTGATTTCAAAATGTGGCATAAGCAGATTCATCTACCTCTAATATTGCAAAATTAACTAGATGCTTATATTAATGGGTCAGAATGTCCTCTTCCCTGGATACACTTGAAGTCCAGCTCTCAACATCTGTCTCTCCGGACACCCATTTCAGAGCTGCAGTTCAGACCATCTTCCTATTGTGCCTCAGCACATGACTTGAAAATTATTAGTCAAATTATTATTAGTCAAAATTATCCCCAAAATTTGCAAATGAGTTCATAGAGTACAATGATTTTGAATATGTGCATATATAAACACTACTGTATTAGTAAAGCATAAATACAACAAAGAATATATGTACAAAATATAAATCTGCAATACCATCTTTTGATGACTCATACTTAGTTGCTTTCACTATGAGAAGCATGCCAGAACTGAGAGCTACTGAGGGTTCTACAGATTCGTATCTCTCGTTTGAGACTCTCTGTGGGCTCATCCTCATTGAATAGAATGATGAGCAAAACCACCTGAACTATTCAAATTATTTTGTTTCTCACTAAAGGAATATAATAAAATCCACGTATACTCAATGTACATAGGCTGTCATCAAATATATATTTCCTTAAATAATAAGTCTGCTATGGCAGTTATTCAACAAAAGTTGGGGACGGAACAGATAAACAGATAGATGGATGTGTATAGTTATATTCTCTGTAGAAGTGCACAGTGGAAAAACCTACACTTCGAATTTGCATAGAAATGGATTGCATTCCAGGTTTCCTATCACTTAAGAACTGTATGGCTCGTGAGTCCTTTAAGCTCTAAGTATCTGCGAAGTGAAAATATGAGTATATTACAGACACTGGCAGATATTAAATCACATATATGTTAATTATGAGCTAGACTTATCCCGTCTCTTGGGAGTCTTATCAGAAGATTTACTCACAATTTGCTAAGTTATTTTATGGTACTCTAAAAGAATTAATATTTTCATGAATCAGGACAGAAGAATGTGATTGGAAATCAAAATGAATTTGGCTTTATAATAGTTTGAAATAAGGTGGGCATTCATGTGAATTTTAGAAAGGCTTTTTGCTATTTAGTTCTACAGAAGAAAGATAATTACTGCATTTCTTTTTAAGTCATTTGTGAAGGTTGAGATGTTGGGTATAAGTAGCCTCCTAAAATAAAGGATGATGTCAACACTAGAAGTGAGGAGAAAAAAAATACATGCATCCGTTGAATCAAATTGTCAACTTTGGTTGTGGGTTGTAGAGAAGCTAAATTTTCTTCACGTTTTTGTGACTTTCAGCTATATGATAACATTTCGATTTTTTATGGTATATATACAAATTAACCGATACAATGTATATTTTTTCCGAATGAACTCTAACTGATAAGTATCAGGAGGTCTATCTGTGAATCTCTTGAAATTGTAAAATTTTCATATGAACATGCATGTGTACTCTTCAGAGACAGAACAAGTCCACATGTACATTCATTTTCAGCTGCACTTCTCATCAGATTCTCACGAATATCCCTTAGCCAAAACCATTTAAGAACCTTTGCTGCTGATAGAGGTAGGAAAAGTCTGTCAAGATATGTCAGTGCCTTGGGAAAAAGACTATTAGACAGAAAAACACCACATGTGCTTTAGAAGGCAGTGAATGAGTGGGAGCTTTTATTTCAGATGGTCAGACAAAAAGTAAACACAAACAGACTAATTAGACTAACGGTGTTATCACTGAGAATTAACATATATAGAGTACCTGATAAAGTCTGGATTATTCCTTCTAGAGGATAATGAATCATGAGGAAATAAAATTTCAAGCTCCAAGAAAAAGAACTAATTAGGTGATATGTTCTTAGGCCAAATGATGGAAGGTTAAGGGAAGGCATCAGAGTCCTTCACACCGAAAATGTGTGCCAGTATTTGCTATTGGACTAGTCACAAGGACAGACTTGGACACTTTGCAGTACTCTACCAAGGAATGGATTTTATACAACAGATGAATCAAACATAACCTATTTGTTCCTGAGTTTTTGTTTGTTTTACTTCATGTGGAAAGTTCTTACTGATCTAATAGCATTGTAAAATACTTATTATTTAACGATTTTAAAAATATTATTTAACAACATTTTGTAGATACCAAAAGCTTAACTGTAGAACTTCTGTATCTAGTTTTATTATAATATTAACAGAGCTAACATTTATTTGCTTCATGTTCCTACTCGTATAAACTGTGGGGTTTATATATCATCAGACTGAATCCATAAGAAAAGCCCTTATGTAATATATGCCATTATTACACTAGTTTTAGGAAATAGGAAACTGAGGCCAAGGATAATTGCCTAAGATGATGACACACCTAGATCTGCGTGTTGCTGAAACCCATTCTCCTATATTTTCAGCAGTGTATTTCCATTTTAAGCATTAAAACAGAATTAGCATTAAGAGAACCTGGCATCATTTTCTGCCTGGAAGCAGTGATTCAGGATAATACACATTCCATAAAAGAATAAAAACATTGATTATGATTTGCATCAGACCTCAAAAACATAGCAAAGAGAAAACAGCGACGGGAAAGAGAAAGAAAAGTAAATGCTGGCCAAAATAGAGGAAGGCAAATCAGAAACCAGAGACCAAAGACTTTTAAAGAACAGGAACACCCCCCTCCTTCAATCTCCAGCAGCACAGGTGCTTGTACTGAACTATGTACAAAACTGTGAAGAATTAAGTACCCACCTTCTATTACCATCTCTTCTAATACGTTTGAGAATTATTCTAGAATTCAAGAAAACTTTTCCTTTCCTGTAAGTGTAGTTTTCTGTAGTTTCCTAGCTTTAGATCTTTCATTTAGTGAATCAATTTTTTAATTCACGTATAAACTGTCCAATCTACGATTTTTAACTACTGGCTTAAACTTTTTTCTATGTATTTTGTCTGACTTTTAAAATTCATTTCCTTCAACATTTAATCAGTTCCAAGTGGAATAAAGAAATTTTCATTTTCCAGAATCATAGGTAATTTCTTTTTAAATGTGATTGTATATTTTAAATAATAGAAACTAATGTCTCTGGCAATTGTCTAAAAATAATAATTGTAGCCTCCTAGTGCTGACAATGTATCAGGCACTGTGCTAAGATATTAAGAGGTATTAACTCATTTAATCTTCACAATAATCCTGTGAAGAATATTGTGGCAGAGATAGCTGGCTGCCTACCAGTCTATTTCTCCATTATTCCTTATGACCAAAATGTTATGCAAAGTGACATAGACTCCATTTGCAGGTGTGTCTTGGAGCTTTTTGCAGTCATTTGACTGAGTACTGGCCAATGCGATGTGCACAGAACAGTTGTGTGGGACTTTGTTGGGAATTATTTCCTTTGAACCTACCCCCCGACCCCACTTTGTCCTTTTTACTATCTGAAATGCCGATATGATGCTTATTGATTTGGCTGCCAGCATGGTGCATGGTGGCTTGAGGATGGAACCCAGTGCTGAGCATGGGGAAGCAGAAACACAGAAGTAGCCTGGGTCCTGGATGATTTCCTGGAGCCACCCTGCCAGCTTGGACTGCTTAGATCTGTACTTTGTTGATGAGAAAGACCAAACCATATGTGTTTAAGCCACTTTTATTTTGGATAATTTATGCTACTCCACAGAAAATCCTTAACTGTCACACAGGTATAGTTACTTTCTCTATTTTATAAATGAAGTATCTTGCAGCTTAACCATGTTAGGTAACTTTTATTACAGTTAGTAATTGTCAGTGTTTGGGTTCAAACTGGGATCTGACCCTAGAATGCAGTAATTTACTAGTAGATTAAGATTAATATATTGATAGAGTAATTTTATTGTGAATATCTAAATTATGTGGCATGCAACATAATTTTTTTAAATTATACTTTAAGTTCTAAGGCACATATGTATAACGTGCAGGTTTGTTACATATGTATACATGTGCCAAGTTGGTGTGCTGCACCCATCAACTCATCACTTACATTAGTTATATCTCCTAATGCTATCTCTCCCCCCTCCCCACAATAGGCTCCGGTATGTGATGTTCCCCTTCCTGTGTCCAAGTATTCTTATTGTTCAATTCTCACCTCTGAGTGAGAACATGCAGTGTTCGGTTTTCTGTCCTTGTGATAGTTTGGTCAGAATGATGGTTTCCAGCTTCATCCATGTCCCTACAGAGGACATGAATTCATCCTTTTTTATGGCTGCATAGTATTCCATGGTGTATATGTTCCACATTTTCTTTGTTTTTGTCTTTTTTTTTTTTTTTTTCATTTTTGTGTTGAACGGGGTCTTGCTATATTACCCAGGCAGGTCTCGAACTCCTGGGCTCAAGCTATCCTCCCGCCTCTGCCTCCCTGAGAACTGGGATTACAGGCGTGAGCCACCGCGCCCGGCAATGCCACATTTTCTTAATCCAGTCTATCATTGGTGGACATTTGGGTTGGGCTCAAGTCTTTGCTATTGTGAATAGTGCCACAATAAACATGTGCATGTGTCTTTATAGCAGCATGATTTATAATCCTTTGGGTATATACCCAGTAATGGGATAGCTGGATCAAATGGTGTTTCTAGTTCTAGATCCTTGAGGAATCACCACGCTGTCTTCCACAATGGTTGAACTAGTTTACAGTTCCACCAACAGAGTAAAAGTTTTCCTATTTCTGCACATCCTCTCCAGCACCTGTTGTTTCCTGACTTTTTAATGATTGTCATTCTAACTGGTGTGAGATGGTATCTCATTGTGGTTTTGATTTGCATTTCTCTGGCCAGTGATGATGAGCATTTTTTCATGTGTCTGTTGGCTGCATAAATGTCGTCTTTTGAGAAGTGTCTGTTCATATCCTTCACCCACTTTTTGATGGGATTGTTTGATTTTTTTCTTGTAAATTTGTTTAAGTTATTTGTAGATTCTGGATATTAGCCCTTTGGCAGATGGGTAGATTGCAAAAATTTTCTCCCATTCTATAGGTTGCCTGTTCATTCTGATGGTACTTCCTTTTGCTGTGCAGAAGCTCTTTAGTTTAATTAGATCTCATTTGTCAATTTTGGCTTTTGTTGCCATTGCTTTTGGTGTTTTAGTCATGAAGTCCTTGCCCATGCCTATGGCCTGAATGGTATTGCCTAGGTTTTCTTCTAGGGTTTTTATGGTTTTAGGTCTAATATTTAAGTCTTTAATCCATCTTGAATTAATTTTTGTGTAAGGTGTAAGGAAGGGATCCAGTTTCAGCTTTCTACTTATGGCTAACTGGTTTTCCCAGCACCATTTATTAAATAGGAAATCCTTTCCCCATTTCTTGTTTTTGTCAGGTTTGTCAAAGATCAGATGGTTGTAGATGTGTGGTAGTGTTTCTGAGGGCTCTGTTCTGTTCCATTGGTCTATATCTCTGTTTTGGTACCAGTACCATCCTGTTTTGGTTACTGTAGCCTTGTAGTATAGTTTGAAGTCAGGTAGCATGATGCCTCCAGCTTTGTTCTTTTGGCCTAGGATTGTCTTGGCAATGCGGGCTCTTTTTTGATTCCATATGAACTTTAAAGTAGTTTTTTTCCAATTCTGTGAAGAAAGTCACTGGTAGCTTGATGGGGATGGCATTGAATCTATAAATTACTTTGGGCAGTATGGCCATTTTCATGATACTGATTCTTCCTATCCATGAACATGGAATGTTCTTCCATTTGTTTGTGTCCTCCTTTATTTCATTGATCAGTGATTTGTAGTTCTCCTTGAAGAGGTCCTTCACATCCCTTGTAAGTTGGATTCTTAAGTATTTTTTTCTCTTTGAAGCAATTGTGAATGGGAGTTCACTCATGATTTGGCTCTCTGTTTGTCTGTTATTGGTGTGTAGGAATGTTTGTGGTTTTTACACATTGATTTTGCATCCTGAGACTTTGCTGAAATTATCAGCTTAAGGAGATTTTAGGCTGAGACAATGGGGTTTTCTAAATATACAATCATGTCATCTGCAAACAGGGACAATTTGACTTCCTCTTTTCCTAATTGAATATCCTTTATTTCTTTCTCCTGCCTGATTGCCCTGGCCAGAACTTCCAACACTATGTTGAATAGGAGTGGTGAGAGAGGGCATCCCTGTCTTGAGCCAGTTTTCAAAGGGAATGCTTCCAGTTTTTGCTCATTCAGTGTGATATTGGCTGTGGGTTTGTCATAAATAGCTCTTATTATTTTGAGATTCATCCCATCAATATCTACTTTATTAAGAGTTTTTAACATGAAGGCTGTTGAATTTTGTCAAAGGCCTTTTCTGCATCTATGGAGATAATCATGTGGTTTTTGTCTTTGGTTCTGTTTATATGCTGGATTACATTTATTGATTTGCGAATGTTGAACAAGCCTTGCATGCCATTGATGAAGCCAACTTGATCGTGGTGGATAAGCTTTTTGATGTGCTGCTGGATTCAGTTTGCCAGTATTTTATTGGGGATGTTTGCATCGATGTTCATCAGGAATATTGGTCTAAAATTCTCTTTTGTTGTTGTGTCTCTGCCAGGCTTTGGTATCAGGATGATGCTGGCCTCGAAAATGAGTTAGGGAGGATTCCCTCTTTTTCTATTGATTGGAATAGTTTCGAAATGAATAGTACCTGCTCCTCTTTGTACCTCTGGCAGAATTCGGCTGTGAATCTGTCTGTTCCTGGACTCTTTTGTTTGGCAGGCTATTATTGCCTCAATTTCAGAGCCTGTTATTGATCTATTCAGGGATTCAACTTCTTCCTGGTTTAGTCTTGGGAGGGTGTATATGTCCAGGAATTTATCCATTTCTTCTAGATTTTCTAGTTTATTTGCTTAGAGGTGTTTATAGTATTCTCTGATGGTTGTTTGTATTTCTGTGGAGTCAGTGGTGATATCCCCTTTATCATTTTTTATTGCATCTATTTGATTCTTCTCTCTCTTCTTCTTTATTAGTCTTGCTAGCAGTCTATCAATTTGTTGATCTTTTCAAAAAACCACCTCCTGGATTCATTAATTTTTTTGAAGGGTTTTTTGTGTCTCTCTCTCCTTCAGTTCTGCTCTGATGTTAGTTATTTCTTGCCTTCTGCTAGCTTTTGAATATGTTTGATCTTGCTTCTCTAGTTCTTTTAGTTGTGATGTTAGGGTGTTGATTTTAGATCTTTCCTGCTTTCTCTTGTGGGCATTTAGTGCTATAAATTTCCCTCTACACACTGCTTTAAATGTGCCCCAGAGATTCTGGTATGTTGTGTCTTTGTTCTCATTGGTTTCAAAGAACATCTTTATTTCTGCCATCATTTTGTTATATACCCAGTAGTCATCTGGGAGCAAGTTGTTTGGTTTCCATGTAGTTGTGTGGTTTTGAGTACTCAGTTTCTTAATCCTGAGTTCTAATTTGATTGCACCGTGGTCTAAGAGACTGTTTGTTACAGTTTCTTTTCTTTTACATTTGCTGAGGAGTGCTTTACTTCCAACTATGTGGTCAATTTTGGAATAAGTGTGATGTGGTGCTGAGAAGAATGTATATTCTGTTGATTTGGGGTGGAGAGTTCTGTAGATGTCTATTAGGTCTGCTTGGTGCAGAGGTGAGTTCAAGTCCTGGATATCCTTGTTAACTTTCTGTCTCATTGATCTGTCTAATGTTGACAGTGTGCTGTGAAAGTCTCCCATTATTATTGTGTGGGAGTCTAAGTCTCTTTGTAGGTCTCTAAGGACTGACTTTATGAATCTGGGTGTTCCTATATTGGGTGCATATATATTTAGGATAGTTAGCCCTTCTTGTTTAATCCCTTTACCATTATGTAATGGTCTTCTTTGTCTCTTTTTATCTCTGATAAAACAGATCTTAAAGTCTGTTTTATCAGAGACTAGGATTGCAACCCCTGCCTTTTTTTTTGTTTTGTTTTGTTTTCCATTTGCTTGGTAGACGTTCCTCTCTCCCTTTATTTTGAGCCTATGTCTGTCTCTGCACATGAGATGGATCTCCTGAATACAGCACACTGATGGGTCTTGACTCTTTATCCAATTTGCCATTCTCTGTCTTTTAATTGGAACATTTGGCTCATTTACAATTAAGGTTAATATTGTTACGTGTGAATTTGATCCTGTCATTAAGATGTTAGCTGGTTATTTTGCTCGTTAGTTGATGCAGTTTCTTCCTAGCATTGATGGTCTTTGCAGTTTGGCATGTTTTTGCAGTGGCTGGTACTGGTTGTTCCTTTCCATGTTTAGTGCTTCCTTCAGGAGGTGTTGTAAGGCAGGCCTGATGGTGACAAAATCTCTCAGCATTTGCTTGTCTGTAAAGGATTTTATTTCTCCTTCACTTATGAAACTTGGTTTGGCTGGATATGAAATTCTGTGTTGAAAATTCTTTTATTTAAGAATGTTGAATATTGGTTGCCTCTGTCTTCTGGCTTGTAGAGTTTGTGCTGAGAGATCCGCTGTTAGTCTGATGGGCTTCCCTTTGTGGGTAACCCAATCTTTCTCTCTGGCTGTGCTTAACATTTTTTCCTTCATTTCAACTTTGGTGAATCTGACAGTTATGTGTCTTGGAGTTGCTCTTCTCGAGGAGTATCTTTGTGGCGTTCTCTGTATTTCCTGAACTTGAATGTTGGCCTACCTTGCTAGGTTGGGGAAGTTCTCCTGGATAATGTCCTGCAGAGTGTTTTCCAACTTGGTTCCATTCTCCCCATCACTTTCAGGTACACCAATCAGACATAGATTTGGTCTTTTCAAATAGCCCCATATTTCTTGAAGACTTTGTTCGTTTTTTATTCTTTTTTTCTCTAAACTTCTTTTCTCACTTCATTCCATTCATTTGATCTTCAATCACTGATACCCCTTCTTCCACTTGATCAAATCGGCTACTGAAGCTTGTGCATGCATCTGGTAGTTCTCGTGCCATGGTTTTCAGCTCCATCAGGTCATTTAAGGTCTTCTCTATGCTGTTTATTCTAGTTAGTCATTCGTCTAATCTTGTTTCAAGTTTTTTAGCTTCTTTGCTATGGGTTTGAACATCCTCCTTTAGCTTGGAGAAGTTTGTTATTACTGATCTTCTGAAGCCTACTCTGTCAGCTCATCAGAGTCATTCTCTGTCCAGCTTTGTTCTGCTGCTGGCGAGGAGCTACATTCCTTTGGAGAATAGGAGTTGCTCTGATTTTTGGAATTTTCAGCTTTTCTCCTCTGGTTTCTCCCCATCTTTGTGGTTTTATCTACCTTTGGTCTTGGTGATGGTCACCTAGAGATGGGGTTTTGGTGTGGATTCCTTTATGTTTGTTAGTTTTCCTTCTAACAGTCAGGACTCTCAGCTGCAGGTCTGTTGGAGTTTGCTGGAGGTCCACTCCAGACCCTGTTTGCCTGGGTATCACCACCACTGGTGATACCTGGTGATACAAATGTTGCTGCCTGATCCTTTCTCTGGAAACTTTGTCTCAGAGGGGCACCCAGCTTATGAGCTGCCAGTTGACCCCTACTGGGAGGTGTCTCCCAGTTAGACTACTCGGGGTTCGGGGACCCACTTGAAGAGGCAATCTGTCTGTTCTCAGAGCTCAAACACCATGCTAGGAGAACCACTGCTCTCTTCAGACCTGTCAGACAGGGACGTTGAAGTCTGCAGAAGTTTCTGCTGCCTTTTATTCAGCAATATCCTGCCCCCAGAGGTGGAGTCTACAGAAGCAGGCAGGCCTCCTGGAGCTGCGGTGGGCTCCACCCAGTTTTAGCTTCCTGGCTGCTTTGTTTACCTACTCAAGCCTCAGCAAGGGTGGATGCCCCTACCTCAGCCTTGCTGCCGCCTTGCAGTTGGATCTCGGACTGCTGTGCTAGCAGTGAGCAAGGCTCTGTGGGCGTGGGACCCTCTGAGCTAGGTGCGGGATATAATCTCCTGGTGTGCTGCTTGCTAAGACAGTTGGAAAAGCACAGTAGTAGGTTGGGAGTGTCCTGATTTTCCAGGTACCATATGTCCCAGCTTCCCTTGGCTAGGAAAGGGTATTCCCTGACTCCCTGCACTTCCCGGGTGAGGCGATGCCCCACCCTGCTTGGGCTCAGACTCCATGGGCTGCACCCACTGTCCAACAAGCCCCAATGAGATGAACCCGGTACCTCAGTTAGAAATGCAGAAATCACCCATCTTCTGTGTTGTTCATGCTGGGAGCTGTAGACTGGAGCTGTTCCTATTCGACCATCTTGGAACCCCAAGAACAATATAATTATTTTCAATGCAGCAATAGTAATTCATAGAGAGTTAGAGACCAGAGCTAGTCAAACTAAAGTCATAAATGTGTTTCCCAAGGGAGGCATATTTATTTCTATAGCCACAATCTAATGGTTGCTCTGGCCATTTCTTGGATACAGCTACATGAACAGTGACCACACAGGGAGCTGGATTAGTATGTGTACAACTTTTCACGACCAATGAGAAGTGACAGGGAATACTGCCCATGATTGACTGCATATGTGTGTACACAAAAACACCTCTATCCTAGACATGCCAATCAGTTCACCTGCTACAATTCCCTTTTTTTTTTTTTTTTTTAACTCATCCTTCCTGACCACAGCCAAAGACATTTGCTTCAAGATACTCCCTACTCCACCTCCCTGACAAACCTTGCCTCAAGTTAATTAGGCCATTAGTGGCAACTAAAAAGCCAAAGCCTCCATAGACCAGACTAAATCAGTTAGATTCTCCATTTTAACAACAGAGACATGTGTATGTTTATGTAATATCCAGATTTGAAGTCATGTATATTTTAGGTCTGTAGAAAAACTTATGAGTAGCCAAAAAGAGGCTGATGGAAGAATTGAAGCAGTTATACCAAGTGATTTAAACACAGTTGTATGAATTTAATGCTCATAGCAGCACTTGTCTAATTATTTTCTGTTTGTTCTTAAGATTTCAACCTCACCATCACTTCTCCTATGAAGCCTTTACTATTCTCGAAAAATTAGTTGGGTTCTGCATTAATATATCACCTTTGTTCAATTTTACTATTTCAAAAATTTTTTAATAATTCGTTTAATGTTAATAATGTCTGTGCTCTGCCCTAAACTGTAAGTGCCAAAAGGGCAAAGACAATTTGTCATTTATTTTATGCTGCTTAGACAGTGCCTGGCACATAGATATCATTTAATATATATTTGTAGTCAACTCTGACTTAAGAAGAGCTAGTTGCCTTAATCCTGAAGGCAAGTTCCTGACATGGCCACAGTTGGATACAATCGTACTTTGGATTTTATATCTAAGTGTCCAATAAGTTATGTTTTTCATTATAATCTCACCATTTATTTCTTGGTTTTGCTTGAATACATTTGTTTCTTGAAAATGAAGAAAAGATTATTAGGGAGAATGTGGTGAAAGTAAGTGGGTTAGGTGAACACAGAAGGGAAAGGGCAATAATTTAGAACAGTAGAAATGGGATCAGGTAAAATAATAAAAGATATTCAATCATTCATTGCTATATCTTCTTAAAATACATTCAGTTATGGTTCTTATGATAATATTATATCAACTTTCTATTTTGACCAGCAATTAGAATATCCCTTAACACAAAACAATTTTTTAAATTAGTGGTGAAAGTTCAAATTGAATAATGATGTTTTTTTCATTGACATTTGTTTTTAATCCAAAGAGGAAGAAGTATAAGATTTGGCGTTGCCAGAAGTAAGTAAAGAAAACTTGTGGGAAGGAACATTTTATTGAAAAGCTCATTTAGGTGTCTGGCATATTCATTAGAACCTCCGGATTAAGGAAAATAATGGTTTTAAAACCTACTGTTTAACCTGTCAACTCAAATGCACATTTCCCCTATGTTTTGTGAATTTATTCAGATGTAAGATATAAATAATAAAGATCATAAACAAATCATGATGGTAGATGGGGAATAAACAGGTTTCTGTCTAGCACTTTGGAAGCGGTGGTTGCCTAGAACAATTTAAGCGAAGAGATGCCACACCATTGCTTTCCCTGAAATCATGCTTCATAGGTGACAGATGGCACAAAATCAATAACTGATCAGAGAATAGCACTTGGCATCTTATCCTGTGGGTGGATAGAAAAGGGTGTTTAAATTTTAAGGGAAAAACATAGTGCACAAGCAAGATTGTCATAGAAAGACTGAGAAATAAGGCTAAGGAAAAGAGCCATTTTCTTTCCATTGAATGACTAGGAAAGCAGTTGAACTGAAATCTCATTTGCAGCTTGTCAGAGTTCAAGTCAAAATAATTTTATTTGGCCTCATTTCCCTAGGATGTACTGTTTAATTTCAAATTACTGCTACTGTTACTCACATATTCCCTCCTTTCTTGGGTAAATATCTATGACCATTTCTTTATGTAACTTTATGTGTGGTAGAAAAATCAAGGGCTGAGGAGACAATTGTTGTTCAAGCCTCATCTAGGTCATGATTGATGTTTTACTAGCATTCTCATAATTTATTCATCATCAGGAGAAATAGCCTATGCTGTCTTCTCTCTGTCCTTCTCATATCTCAGGCTATTCATGCTAAGCTGATGCTGTCCAGGGCCTGCAGGTCTGTTGCAGTGGTGCCACTTCATCCCTTTGCAACTTGCCTAGATCTGAGTGCCCTCACCTGTGCTCCAGATCCACCATGGCAAAGCTTCTTCACTCTGTACTGGGTAGGCCACGAGGATAGTTACCAGACATCAAATATAGGAGAGAATATTCAGAAACATTGAGTGAGAGATGGCCTGTGGGCTCACTCATACATGTGTGTGTGTGCACATATATGAAAAGACATGTGTGTGGTGTGTGAATCTGAGTTACCAACAAGCACTGACATTAGTTGATGTTAACGATAAAATTCAGCAAAGCTCAGAAGCTCTTATATAAATGAGGAACAGTTTATACAAGGACCTTGCAGATGCATATGGTTAGCATAGACTTCATGAAGAGAACAATCATTACACCTGTGCAAGGCATAAATCACATTTCCAATCTAAAAACATGACAAGCAGCCAGCTGTTTGTCTGTAACATGGTGATGGGATATTCATTATGGGAACCAAGACCAGTAAAAACAAAAGTACAATAAAAATGTGCATGAATATGCATGCCTCCGTGTGTGTGTGTGTGTGTGTGTGTGTGTGTGAGTGTGTGAGAGAGAGAGAGAGAGAGAGAGATTGAGAGAGATTTTGTTACTGCTGTTATTCCCTTTCTTCAGAGAAGTTTTTGTAACAAGCTGTTAAGGCTACAGGAAGGGATAAAGAAGAGGGTGGGGGAAAGCAGTACAAGTTACTGAAGCTAGTGGTCAGAATGGGGGTCTAGGACCAGTCCATGTTAAAACATTCAGCTTTTGTTGGGAGACAAGAAACAACGTTTATAATCTGTCCTGGCAGCAGATCTTCCATTATATTGAAGCAATTATGAGATTTGACCCCACCTCTAGTTGAAGGGTATTTGAAAATTCCTAAAAGTACCTGAAGTTCCACTTTACATGGGATTAGGTTCTAAAGGTAGGATTTAAAGTGGAATGCACATATATTCAAACTTAGCCAAAATCTTTTTAAATCTTTGTATCAGTTAACTTAGACTATGCTGTCCTACAGTAGTACATAGCTCCAATGTTTCAGTAGCTTAAACACAAAGGTTTCTTTTTCATGTTAAATGTTAGCTGGATTTGCCTGCTAGAAATCCAGAAGTTAAGAATAATGTATATCCCTATCTCTTTCCTTATCATTCAGATTCATTTATTTCTCTTCTATCAGTAAACACTTTTATCCATCTCCACTCCCACTACTTTGGTGAGCTGTGAAATCATCATCTTCCTTGGCAAAGGGAAAATTTATCCATGGTGCCTCTGCTTCAACTCTCCCCTGTCAATCAATTCTCCCTATAGTGGCAAGGGAGATTTTCTTGAAGAGGTAAGTCTGTAACAGCATCTCTCTGTTTAAAACCCTGAAATCCTCCAGGTGGCTGAAAAAGCTCTGCTTGATCTGGCCCTAGCAGCCCCATGTGATGTTCTTTGTTCTTTCTCTCTCCACCTCGGCCACAGTGACTTCATTTTGTTTCTCAAATTCTTTGTACCACATCTTTCCTCAGGACCTTCACATCCAGTGTTTGTTATGGCTGAATCATGTCATGGCCTTCCTTTCCGTTTCCACCTGCCCCATGCCTTAGCTGGTCTGTCTTTATTTAGAAAGCATCAGATTGAAAGTCAGTTCCTTAGAAAAAGCTCCCTCCCTGCCAGGCCAGGTGCCCCTGTTCAATTCTACTGGGGGCTTCTTGGGACTTTTTTTTTTTTCCAGCACTTACACCAGGGATATGCATCTAAGTACTTTTGAAACTTACTGGATATATAAGTGTGGCCATTTTTGCCATGATCTAAAACAGCTACATGGGGAAAGTGAAGCCCTCATAATACACTCAAACAATTTTTCCACTTTGGATATAAAGCTCTTCTTATGGAGCATATAAGGGTTTACACTGAAGATCACAGGGCTTCTCAAAACAAATATTTAGTGGGGTCACAGATGTAAACCTGAACCGTCATGCTTATTTCAAAATGAGTCTTCTGGTATAGCAGTTTGAAGACAATTAAGATATAGTAGTAAGCACAAGTAATTTGCACACAGGCATTTTTTCCTCTCCTGATAGTGTTTCAATGCTCAGGAACAGGGGACAAATTAAAGCAGGTTTAACTTGTAGAACTACAGCATCTCCTGGGCTTGTCTCTGGACTGTGAAGGGAATCATCTGGGTATATTCTGGATTGTCTAAGGAATCAAGTGGAATAAGATCTTGGCTGAGTTTCTAGGCACGTAGCTGCATTAAACTCTTTTAACTATTAGCATTAACTTTTCTTCAGGCTTCTTATGAGGTATGTATGTACATTAACCAAATACACGAATATAATTTGTAAGCATTTTGTATGCCTACATTTTGGTTCCCAAGTAATAGAGCATTCTTCTTGTTTAAGAGCTAACAGAAACATTTAAAGACCAACAGCAACAATAGAAATTTATTCTTGCTTTGTCATGTCTCTGCCAGGTTTCATTATCAGGATGATGCTGGCTTCATCAAATGAGTTAGGGAGAAGTCCCTCTTTTTCTGTTGTTTGGAATAATTTCAGAAGGAATGGAACCAGCTCCTCTTGGACCTCTGGTAGAATTCGGTTGTGAATCCGTCTGGTCTTGGGCTTTTTTGGTTGGTAGGCTATTACTGCCTCAATTTCAGAACTTATTATTGGTCTATTCAGGATTCGACTTCTTCCTGGTTTAGACTTGGGAGGGTGTATGTGTCTAGGAATTTATCTATTTATTCTAGATTTTCTACTTGATTTGCATAGAGGTGTTTTTAGTATTCTCTGATGGTAGTTTGTATTTCTGTGGGATCAGCGGTGATAATCCTTTTATCATTTTTTATTGTGTCTATTTGATCTCTCTCTCTTCTTTATTAGTCTGGCTAATGTCTATCTATTTTGTTAATCTTTTCAAAAAACCAGTTCCTGGATTAACTGATTTTTTTTTTTTTTTGAAGGGTTTTTGGTATCTCTATCTCTTTAATTCTCCTCTGATCTTAGTTATTTCTTGTATTCTGTTAGCTTTTGAATTTGTTTGCTCTTGCTTCTCTAGTTCTTTTGTGATATTAGGGTGTTGATTTTAGCTCTTTCTTGCTTTCTCTTGTGGACATTTAGTGCTATAAATTTCCCTCCAGAAAAAAATGTATGTTTGCGTAGTTCTGGAGACTAGAAGTCCAAACTGATTTTTTTATACACAACAAAATATTAACAATAGCATGCTAGAAATGAAGTGTGAACTGGCAGACATTAATGCTTGTACTCCCTTTCCCCTCACATCTCTCTCCTTTTGTTTCATTTTTAGCCAACGGAGACATCAAGAAATTTATTTTTTTCATTGTATCTGCAAGTAGAGGAAATGCCAGTCTCAAATGCAGTGATTTTTCTTTTTTGCCAACATAGAAGTAGCAATGATTACGAAAACACTTTTTACCTTCTGAGAAACCACTACGTCCCAAGACATGGCAGTAAAAAGAAGATAAAGCATACCAGAAAACTACGTTTTTAAGTCATGAAACTTTAAGTTCTCATATACTGGAGGACAGCTGACAAATGGCCACTTTTAGGACATATCCAACTGAATGGAGGTTTTATACCCAACTGCCATTTTATTTAAAAATTGTTTTCCCCAATATTTGTTGTTTATGTTAAGGGAGCCTCAGTATATCCTTTTTTCTCTTAAATAGAATACGGAGTTGATTAACTTTTTGACTAAATGAGTTAATCGTTCTTGTGAAACAAATCGACTAAAGCCTGCAAGAATCTTTATTTGCTTAAATTCAAGCAGCTGTCTTTCCACAAATAGCCTGGGCCCCAGAGAACATGCCCAATGTGATGCTCAGGCTTTGTTCAAAGCATCCTCTCCCTACTTTATTCCTAGAGCTAAGATTGGCACGTTTTTCCTAAATAAACCTCCTCTTTCCAAACAAAACAAAACAAAACAAAACAAAAAAGTGAGAAACTTCTAAAAAATGCCCATCCTGTTTATAGAGCTGAAGTCTGTCCTGGCTCTGAAACATCAGATCCCGAGTTTTGTACCTGCAAGCTAATGGTGGACAGAATTTAGCCCTTAAGGACAGAAGATTTCAAGAGTTTACTGTTATTACCTTCCTTTTCATTGTAGAACATTTATAAGAAAACTCATTAAAAAGCTCTCTACTTAGTATGCACTTGTTTTTGCTGCCTTTTGACTGGCAAAGAATACTTTTAGTATTTATATAAATCACGTTTTGATTGTCTCTAGGTGTAAATCATATTGACTTAGGAAAGAATTTCACATAGTCATGGGATTTGAAGAGGTTTATTTCATCTTGCTGCCCTGAAGTGAGATTATAGCTCACTGCATTGGGCTGATAAAGTCTCTATTGTTTTAAAGATCATTAGCAAGAAAATCCCAAAACACGGTCTATACCAGTGCATGCTCTGAGACCAGCAGGGATTTTTAGAAATGCAAATTCCCTGACCAACAGAATATCAGGCTGTAGGCCAGAATGTGTGTTTTAATAAGTCTTCCAGGTGATTTGTATGTCTGTGAAGTTTGAAGAGCATTGAGCTATACAGTAGAAGCAGTTGAGAGTGTAAAATCTGGAGTCAGACTGCCCAAGTTTAAATCCTGTTTGGAAGTCTTACTAAGCTATGTGAACTTGAGTGAGTTCTCTCTCTGTGCCTCAGATATTCTCATCTATAAAAATAGGATTAAAGTGCTATACTCATAGATTTATTTTTGGGGATTAAATGAGTTAGTAAACATAAATATTTAGAATTGGACTTGGTACATAGTAAGCACAAATGCGTATTCTTCTCTACTATTAGAAACTTTATTGTATAAAATTTTCTGCAACAGTTTTGTGTTCACAAACATTTTAGAGGACTCACAGTCAAGCCAAAACTTTACTGGAAATCCAAAGAAACCAGATTTTTGAAGTAGGAATAATGTTTTGTCATTACTTATTCTATTCAAGAATTGCTTTGCTTCTGACATATTCTGAAGTTCACATGAATTGAGGAGAAAAAGAGAAATACGAGAGAAAACAGATAATGTGTAATGTTACAGATTTTGCCTTGGCAATCAGAGTGCCTTTGGATACAAGTTCTGTAATTTATTGGCTGTAAGACTTTGACCTTTTTTCCTTTATGGGAAGTGCCTTTTATGTCTGTACTTGTTTATCTTCTAGGTTGCAAGTATTTTCTTCTAATAATTTTATAGCTACAGCTCTACTTTTAGATATATAATCAATTTTGAATTAATTTTAGTACGGGGGTGAGATACAGATATTTTTCATGTTTTTTTTTTTTTCTTAAGAAGGGTAGTTCTTCTAGAATAATTTCCTGAAAAGAGTATCCTTTCCCCACTGAAAGATGTTTGCACTATTGTACCCTCAGTTGACTAAAGTACAGCACAATCGCTGAACTCTTTGTTCTGATTATATATATATCCACTTTACACGAATTCCACTCAATCTTTATTATTTTAGCTTTATACTAAATCTTGAAATTCAGTGGTATAATTCCTCCAACGTTGCGCTACTTTAACATGGTTTTAGCTACTCAATGTATTTTATCTTTTTATATAAATTTTAGAATAAGCTTTCCAAATTCCATTTTTAAAAAAGCCTACTGAGCTTTGATTGGGTTTAGTTTTAACCTATAGATCAATATTGGAAGAATTGATACCTTAATAATGCTTTATCTTCTAATTCATAAACATGGCCATTATCTTTATTTGGGTCTTTTCTAAGTCTCTCAGCAATGTTTTGTATTTATCAATGTATGCATCTTTCACATATTTTGTTAAATTTTTCATAATTTATATTTGGGCCACTAGAAAATAGTAATTTTATAATTTTATTTTCAGATGTTTTTACTAGTTTACAAATAGTTTTTTTTTTTTTTTTAATATATAGATGTTTATCCTGCTAACTTCTTAATCTCATTTATTAATGCTAGTAGCCTTTTGGAGATTCCTTAGAATTTTCTATAAATACAAAAATATCATCTATGAAAAGATAATTTTATTTTGTTTTCTTTCCAGTATGTAATTTTTTTCTGGCTTGCTGCACTTTCTAGGACCTTCAGTATAATGATCAATGAAATGGCAAACACATACCCTTGGTATTCGTACCTTAGGGCAATTTTTTTCTCACGACTAAGCATGACATTAGGTCTAAAATATTTTAAAGATACCCTTATCACATTAAGGGAATTCTCCTTTGTTTCTGGTGGAGACTATTCAGCATGAATTGATTACATTTTGTAAAATTCTTTTTCTGCCTTATTGTAATAATCTTATAACTTTTCCTTTCTCTTCTGTAAATATAGTAAATTATACTTATTGATTTCCCAATGTTAAACTAACCTTGCATTTCCGGGATAAACCTAACTTGTTCATGGTATACTTTTACTAATCCTGAAGTGTTCCAATGTGTGCTAAAGTTTAATAGATTGGCAAAATTTACCCCCTGTGATGTATCTTTTCTTTTGATGAAATTTTGGTAACTGAAAGCGTAAATTTTCTCTTTGGTAGAAATGTTTTTAAAAAGAAGCTGCAATCAAAAGTCAAGCAAAACGAAAGGTGGCAACAATTTATCATGTATTCTAGAGCAACAGTTACTAACACAGTCTCTGCTGACACCCACTCATGATTCTACTCTCTTTGATCTTTTATAAAGAGAAAATGATTTGAAAACTTCAGACCTCTAAGTTGTTGCAGGCATATAACATTCAACATACTTCAAAATCAATTAGGACAACCTAATTAAGCGATTGCAGTTGATAATTGCAATTTAAGATAGGAATTAAATATTCATGCCATAGAGTATTTGTAAATTCATGACAGGCCGTGTGGTTAAAGAGAAAAATATAATTTTGGTATATTACTGGTAAATGTGGTATATAGGTACTACTATATTGCATATTAAATTCTCTATCCTCAAAGTTTTTTATGTAGAAAAATGAAACTCAACTTTATCATTTGAATCTGTTCTCAAGCCATTAAGAACAAATAATAAACTCTTAATAGACGAAGACTGTGCAATGCAGTAATTTAAAAAAAGACACACCTCCCTTCAGATTGATACCATTAATCTATATGTTGTCATGGATTTGCTGAATTCAGTGATATTTCTCTTTGACATTAAATAAAAAAGGACCCCCTCAAAGAAATAAAGTTAGCTCTCAAATAAGCAGCCTGTTGTGACTTACGTAGTCACAAACCACCACTTTCTGTAGGTTAAGTGATAATCCGATTATAAATGCCATGAAGGTGGTAACTGGATCTTCTGGGTCTTTCTTTTCATGGCTGTTTCTTCAGCACTCAGCACAGTGTGTGATATATCCTGGAATTATAAGTATTTGTTGAAAAATGAAAAACTATTTATTCTTTTATGTTTTAAAATGGGAAATCATTTGCTTTCTGATTTTACGTTCCCAGAATCCCTCCCAATCACTATAATTCTATTTTTTTTACATTTGTAATATTGAAGTGCATGCACACAAAAATATAATATGAATATCCATGTGCCTACCTTCAAGAATATAAAATATAACTTATTTAGCTTAGTTGAAACTGAACCAACAACTGTGTTGAATAAGTTTTTAAATTTCATTCATTTAAAGATAGTTTTACTACATACACAAATACCTATAAAATAAGCATTATTATGAGTGGCTGAAATTTAAAAAAATTATAAAACTGTATAAAATTTTACAGTCCTCAAGCAACTTACTTTTATTCCCTCTCAACATATTTGAAAGATTTATGTGTGTTTGAAAGCATGGATCTGTTTCATGAATTTTTATAGCTTCATACAATGCCTTTGTATGGGTATTCCACATGTATTTTATGCTTCTCTCATAGGTTGCACTTCATTTCTTTGCTGTTATAAATAATGCTGAAAAAACATTCTTATACATATTTTCCTAGTTTAAGTGTACGAAGGTTTCGCTAGGCACTTTTAAATGGATATTATTGCTAAGTCACTCTTCAAATAAATTGTCCTAATTTGCACTTCCACAAGCACTCTGAGAGTCTCTACCTTCTTAAAAACGTATAGAATCTTCAAATGGCTTACAATTTACCAAATAATTATTAGTTTTCATTCATCATCATTAGAAAATTTGAGTAAGCCTTAATTTATTGATTGATCATTTTGGTATTCCTTGTCTTCAATTTCCAGTGTGTAGTAATTGTCCATTTCTCTATTTTATTTTCATTTTCTTATTAATTTGAAGGCTTTATTAAAATCTATTTCTGATAGTGATGGATTAAATGAGTCCTTGCATATGCCTTCTACACTGTTGCTTGTGACTTCTATTTCTTTGGTTTCTTTGATTGTACAGAAGTTTATAATTGTTAATATAGTACAGTTTATCAGTCTTTTCCTTTATTCCTGTGCTTTTGTTTCTTGCTGAATTAACACCTCTGTTTGGTTTTGATATGTGATAAGACAAGACCCCAAACCTTGTTCATTTTATTCCAAATTTGTCTTGGTTATTCTTGGCTTTTTGCACTTTAATATTAATTATGGAATTAACTTTTTAGGTTCCAGGAAAAATCTTATTGTAATTTTGATTAAAATTTTATTTAATTTATATATTGCTAGTGGAAAAATTATTTACTTTATGATATTAAGATATCATATCCATTTGCCATTTCTCCTCATTTACATAGACTGTCTTTAATGTCTCTCATAAAATGTTTTCCATTTGCTCATAAAGGTCTCGAACATTTTTGCTGCGCATTTCTATATACTTCAGATGACTTCTCGCTAATGTACATATTGTCTTAAAAATCTTAAATTTTTATGTTTGATATATGGAAGTATACTTTTTATTTATTTATTTTGAGACAGAGTCTTGCTCTGTTATCCAGTCTGGAGTGTGGTGGCATGATTTCAGCTACTGCAGTCTCAAACTCCTAGGCTAAATTGATCCTCCCACCTCAGCCTGCTGAGTACTACAGGTATGCACTATCATGCCCAGCTCACTTTTATACTCTTTGTAGAGATGAAGTTTCACCATGGTGTCCCAATATAATTCATATTTAATATGCTACTCATATTAAGATCATTGGCATAAATTTTAATATTTTTGTTCATTCTATAAGATTTACTTTGTAAGCAATCATATCCCCAAACGAGAGTTCCCCTCAATTCTTAATATCACTATCATCATTCTCATCCCCTTCCTCATCACAATGTGATAGGCAAAATCTCAAATACAAACTTGAAGTGGCCATGACAGATTGCTACAAAATGACCCCCAGTTAAAGGCACATCTCTATATCCATGCCCTTTGGTAATCTCCCACACTGAATCTGGCCTAGCATTTAGCTCCATTTAAGCAAAAGAATAAAGTAGATGTGATGGTGTCTTGAGTTTAAAAGCCTAAGCTTTATGACACATAGCAGTTTCCACTTTGGGCTTCCTGAGATCCCTAAGATGCGATGTAAAGGAACATGAGCTATCCTATTGAAAAGACCACATGGAGAGAAAGATCCAAGTAAATGAAAGAATATCAGTGGAGAGAACTCCTAGAGGATAAACATCTAAAGAAGAGAAAGATAAAGGACCCAACTATCCTAGCCTAGAAACTAGACATGTGAGAGAGTCATCTTGAATTTCTCAGCCCAAACTGAAGCCACATGAGCAAGCTCCAAAGGATTTAAACAAAATGGACAGGTTATCCCATCTGAGTCCTGCCGAAACAATTCAGAGACTCATGAGAATTAATAAATCATTGTTTTTATAAAATGCTGAGAAGTTTTGGAATAGTTTCACAGCAATCGGTAACTGTCACAGTGATGATAGAAAGATCCTTACCTTTTATTGACTTTAAAAGTAATTCTTCTGATGTTTTACTATTAAGCGTAATGGTTTTATGTAGTTTTGTTTTCTATGGTTAAATGTTTTCTGTAGATTTTCTGGTAGTTTGTTTTTAAAGTCTCACAGGTTAAAGTTTTCATTTGATAGTTAATTTTTTTTTGAGTCCTTTTTCGTTATTTGTTGTAATGATGTTAATTTTTTCTTTCATCCATTAGCATGATTAATTTCATTTTAAAATGTTAAACAATCTTTGCATACCTAGATAAACCTTAATTTTATGCTATTGTATGTACAATAACATGTTCTCTTTGCTGGTGTTTTATTTAGGATTATCTTTATGATCACAAACACAATTCTTACAGAATTTCTCTTTCCTTAATTGTTCATATCTATATTTCTATTAGGTTTTATTGTTTTATATAATGATTATAAATATATGCATCCTTTGTTAGAAATATTTAATGTTTATCTGAAAATATATTGAACAGCAAATTTTACATATTTTATGCCTATTATATTTCACTTTTTAAATAGTACAAATGGCATTCTTAGGCTGTCTAATGCTCTCACCCAGTTTCTCTACTTATTAGTAAAACTTTCTTAATATCACTGTTTTATGTATAGAAAGCATTTAAAGCCATTCTATGATTTCTCACTATAAAATAATGCTGCAGTATCAGATATAAATGACATTTGTATTATGTACATAAAAAGAACATGTCTGTCACATAAATAACCAATTAAATTGCAGAGTAAAAATACTAATTTCAACCGAACCCAGGTTGGTGCTATGCTTATTTCCTTAACAGCAGCAAACCCTGGGGCCCAGGGAATAGGTGGGAATACATAGTGATAATGTAGAATCCTTTAAAATTACGAGATCAAAATACTGTTTAGGGAGGAAATCCAGAATAGACTAAAGTCACATTGCATTTTTTGGCCCTGGGTCATACACAAATTCAACATTTTTTTCTGGTATATAAATGTATATTTGTAATAGGAAGTTTCGATTCATAGAGCAAATTTGGATATTTGCAATTCATCATATTAATTATTCACATCAAGAAAGGTTGGGTAGTGAAGGATACTTGTAATGCTTACTGGTTTCACTTGTTTAAACATGCAGCATTTTCACATTTGATGATTCTAAGTTTATTCTAATTTGTTACTTTTTGAGTTACGATCTATTTAGAAATGCTTTTTAAATTTTTCTTTTCACTTTTTTGAGACAGAGTCTTGCACCGTCACCCAGGCTGGAGTGCAGTGGTGCGATCTCGGCTCACTGCAACCGCCGCCTCTTGGGTTCAAGTGATTCTCCTGCCTCAGCCTCCCTAGAAGCTGGGATTACAGGCATCTGCCATCACAGCTGCTAATTTCTTTATTTTTAGTAGAGACAGGGTAATACAACATTGCCCAGGCTGGCCTGGAACCGCTGACATCAAGTGGTCCTCCTGCCTCGGCCTCCCAAAGTGCTGGGATTACAGATGTGAGCCACCTTGCCCAGCTCACCTTTTCAACTGTGTTTCTTCTTTTGTTGTTTTGTTTTGTTTTTGAGACAGAGTCTCGCTCTGTCCCCCAGACTAGAGTGCAGTGGCACAATCTCGACTCTCTGCAACTTCTGCCTCCTGGGTTCAAGCGATTCTCCTGCCTCAGCCTCCTGAGTCCTGGATTACAGGTGCACACCACCATGTCCAGTTAATTTTTTTTTTTTTTTTTTTTTTTGTATTTTTCTTAGAGATGGGGTTTCACCCTGTTGGCCGAGCTGGTCTTGAACTCCTGACCTTGTGATCCTCCCATCTCCGCCTCCCAGTGTGCTGAGATTATAGGCTTTGAGCCACCACGCCCGGCCTTCTTTTGTTATTTTCAAAATTAACTACACATTAATGAAATGCTTTATTATTCAAGAATATGCTTTATATGTTAACTATCTTTTGGTTTTTGAAATGATTTTAGTGCTTGGTGCTTGATGAATTGTTTATAAATGAATCACATGCACTTGAGAAAACTATGCAATCTTTAATTTTGGCATGCATGATTCTATATATGTAGTATCATAGCAAGTTTGGTAATTAATAATGTTCATGTTTTTTATGTTCTTACTATTTGTTGAATGTGCCTATTCAAAGGGACGTAAGCCACTGTTTTTAAATTTCCTACTACGAAAGTAACATTTTTAATTTCTCTGAATAATCATTTTAATTATAGGCTATTTATTCTTGCATATATGCTGGTTTAAAATGTTGTGTTTTCCTGAGTATTATGTTCATTAATAAGTAGAGACCCCCCCCTTTTTTTTTTTAACTAACTGTTCTTTTTACTTTAAAGCATAGTGTGCTTGCTATTCATAAAACCATGCCAGCTCTCTTCAGGTTAACATTTTCATGATACTTTAATATCATTTATCTGGTTTTGTATTTTATTTGTTTTGTTCATCCAATTCCTCCTGATTGGTCAAAATCAGGTTCTAAATAATTTCCAATGGTAAATCCTACCCTTCTCTGGGACTTCAAATTTTCAGGAAAAATATGTGTAGAACTTGTCATGAACTCTGTTTTGAGTCAAATGATTCTCTAAGTATACTATTGTACTTTGCTTTCGTGCAAATCATTTTTTTTTCCTTATTTTATGTTCAAGGGTATACATGCATATTTACCAAACAGATAAATTGCACATTGCTGGGGTTTGGTGTACAGATTCATTTCATCACCCAGGTGGTGAGCATAGTAGTAGTCAATTAGTACTTTTTCAGCTCTCATCCTCTTCCCACCATCCCCCATCAGTTAGGCTCCAGGATCTATTGTTCTTATCTTTGTGTCCAGGTGTACTCAATGTTTAGCTCCCACTTATAAGTGAAAACATGGTATTTGGTTTTCTGTTCCTGCATGGATTCACTTAGCATAATAGTCTTCAGCTCCATCAGTGTTGCTACAAAGGACATGATCTTGTCCTTTTTTATGGCTGCATGGTATTCCATGGTGTATATGTCCCATATTTTCCTTATCCAGTCTACTGTTGATAGGAATCTAGGTTGATTCCACGTCTGTGCTATGGTAAATGGTGCCATGATGGACATACACATGCATGTGTCTTTATGATTGGATAATTTGTATTCTTTTCAGTGTGTACCTAATAATGTGACTGATGGGTCAGTTGGTTCTAATGTCCTTGAGAAATCTCTAAACGGCTTTCCACACTGGCTAAATTAATCTACATTTTCACTATAAACATTCCTTTTTCTCCTCAACCTCTACAGTAACTATAATTTTTTGACTTTTGATAGCCATGCTGACTGGTGTGACATGGTAGATCATTGTGGTTTTGATGTGCATTTCGCTAATGATTAGAGATGTTGAGCATTTTTTCATATGGTTGTTGGCTGCGTGTACGTCTTATGAGAATTGTCTATTCATATCCTTTCCCCATTTTTTAATGGGGCTGTTTGTTTTTGCTTGTTGATTTCATTTCCTTATAGATTCTGAATATTAGAACTTTGTTGAATATATAGCATGCAAATATTTTCTCCCATTCTGAAGATTGTCTATTTAATCTGTTAATAGTGGTGGGATTTTTTTTTTTTGCTATGTTTAAGTTTTTTAGTTTAATTAGGTCCCACTTGTCTATTTCTGTTTTTGTATCAATTGATTTTGGAGACTTTGTCATAAAATCTTTGCCAAGCCGTATGTCCAGAATTGTTCTTCCTAGGTTTTTTTCTAGTTTTTATAGTTGTAGGCCTTACATTTAAGTCTTCAATCTATTTTTAGTTAATTTTTGTATGTGTTGAAAGGAAGAGGTTCAGTTACATACAATCTCTGTACACAGCTAGCCAGTTATTTTAGCACCATTTATTGAATAAGTTCTTTCCACATTGTTTGTTGTTGTCAACTTTGTCACAGATCAGGTGGTTGTAGGGGTGTAGTTTTAATTCTGGGCTCTGTAACTTGTTCCATTGGTCTGTGTGTGAAACTATGTTCTTGATTTGGCTCTTGGATGGATGTTATTGATGTATAAAAAACGTTACTGATTTTTGTACACTGATTTTGTATCTTGACATTTTACCGAGGTTGTTTATCAGTTCTAGGAGTCTTTGTGCAGACATTATGGGGGTTTCTGGATATACAATCATATCAGATAGTTTGACTTCCTCTCTTCCTACTTGGATGTCTTTTTTTGTTTATCTTGACTGATTGTTCTGGCTAGGATTTCCACAACTATGATGAATAGGAGTGGTGAGAGTGGGCATCCTTGTCTTGTTCTGGTTCTCAAAGGAAATACTTCCAGCTTTTGCCCATTCACTATGATGTTGGCTGTGGGTTTGTCATAGGCTCTTATTATTTTGAGGCATGGTCCTTTGATGCCTACTTTGTTGAGGGTTTTTAACATGAAGGGATGCTGAATTTTATTACAACCTTTCTTGTGTCTGTTGAGATGATGATGTGGTTTTTATTTTTAGTTCTGTTTATGTAATGAGACACATTTATTAATTTGTTTGTTGAAGCAGTCTTGCATCCCAGTAATGAAGCCTTCTTGATCTTGGTGCATTCGCTTTTTGATGTGCTGCTAGATTTTGTTTGCTAGTATTTTGTTAAGAATTTTTGCCTCTATGTTCATCAGGGATATTGGCCTGAGTTTTTTGTTGGTGGTGGTGTTGGTGGTGATTTCCATTGTGTCTCTGCCTGGTTTTGGTATCAGGATGATGCTGTCCTCACAGAATGAGTTAGGAAGGAATCCTTCCTCCTAGATGTTTTGGAATAATTTCAGTAGGATAGGTACCAGCTCTTCTTTGTACCTTTGGTAGAATTTGGCTGTGAAATCTGCCTCCAGGGCATTTTCTGGTTGGTAGATTTTTTTATTACTGATTCGAGTATGGTTACTTGTTACTGGTCTGTTCAGGATTTCATTCTTTCTTTTGGTGACTCTTGAGACATTGTTTCCGGGAATTTATCCATTTTTTTCTAGGTATTCTAGTTGGTGTGTATAGGGGAGTTTGTAGCAGTCTCTGAGTTTTTTTTGTTTGTTTGTTTTGTTTTTAATTTCTATGGGATCAGTGGTAATGTCACCTTTGTCATTTATAATTGTGTTTATTTGAATCTTTTTTCTTTATTAATATAGCTAGTGGTCTGTCAATCTTGTTTGTTCTTTTGAAGAACAAACTTTTGATTTTAGTTATCTTTTGTATGGATTTTTGCAACTTTACTTCAGTTAAGCTCTTATTTTGGTTATTTCTTTTCTGCTGCTAACCTTGGGATTAGTTTGCTCTTATTTTTCTAGTTACTGTAGGTGTGATGTTAGGTTGCTAATTGAAGATATTTCTAACTTCTTGATGTAGTCATTTAGCACTCTAAACTTTCCACTTAACACTGCTTTAGCTGTGTCCCAGATATTCTGATATGTTGCGTCTTTATTTTTTTGTTTCAAACAATTTCTGGATTTCTGGCTTAATTTTATTCTTCACCCTAAGGTCATTCAGGAGCAGATAGTTTAATTTCCATGTAATAGTATGGTTTTAAGAGATCTTCTTTTTATTATTTATATTTTTATTGCACTGCAGTCTGAGAGAGTGGTCAGTATGATTTTGGTTTTCTAAAATTTGTTAAGAATTGTTTTATGGCCAAGCATATGGTCGATCTTAGAGTATGATCCGTGTACAGATGAAAAGAATGTATATTCTCGTTTTTGGGTGGAATATTTTGTATATGTCTTTTAGGTCTGTTTGGCCAAGTGTAAAGATTTGGTCCTGAATACCTTTGTTGGTTTCCTGCCTTGATGATCTAACACTGTCAGTGGGGTGTTGAATCTCCTGTTATTATTGTGTGTTTATCTAAGTCTCCTTGCAGGTCTCTAAGAACTTGTTTAATGAATTTGGGTAAGCCAATGTTGGGTGTATATATATTTAAGGTAGTTAAGTCTTCTTGTTAATTGAACCCTTCATCATTATGTAATGTCCTTCTTTGTCTTTTTTGATCATTTTTAGTGTAAAGTGTGTTTTGTTGTTGTGGGAAGTCAGGGATCCCAAATGGAGGGACCAGCTGAAGCCATAGCAGAAGAACATAAATTGTGAAGATTTTATGACATTTATTAGTTCCCCAAGTTAATACTTTAATAATTTCTTACGCCTGTCTTTACTGCAATCTCTGAACATAAATTGTGAAGATTTCATGAACACTTACCATTTCCCCAATCAATACCCTTGTGATTTCCTATGCCTGTCTTTATTTTAATCTCTTAATCCCACCATCTTCGTAAGCTGAGGAGGATGTATGTTCACCTCAGGATCCTGTGATGATTGCATTAACTGCACAAATTGTTTGTAGAGCTTGTGTACTTGAACAATATGAAATCTGGGCACCTTGAAAAAAGAACAGGATGACAGCAATGTTCAGGGAATAAGGGAGATAACTTTAGATTCTGACTGTGAGCCAGACAGAGCAGAGCCATATTTCTCTTCTTTCAAAAGCAAATAGGAGAAATATCGCTGAATTCATTTCTCAGCAAGGAACATCCCTGAGAAAGAGAATGCGTCCCTGAGGGGAGGCCTCTAAAATGGCCACTTTGGGGATGGCTGTCTTTTACAGTCGTAGACAAAGGGATGAAATAAGCCCCGATCTCCTGTAGTGCTCCCAGGCTTATTGGGATGAGGAAATTGCCGTCTAATAAATTTTAATCAGACCGGTTGTCTGCTCTCAAACCCTGTCTCCTGATAAGATGTTATCAGTGACAATGCTTGCCCGAAACTTCATTAGCAATTTTAATTTCGCCCCATCTTGTGGTCCTGTGATCTCACCTTGCCTCCATTTGCTTTATGATATTTTATTACCTTGTGAAGCATGTGATCTCTGTGACCCACACCCTATTTGTACACTCCCTCCCCTTTTGAAAATCGCTAATAAACCTTGCTGGTTTTATGGCTCCAGGGGCATCATGGAACCTGCCAACATGTGATGTCTCCCCCAGACAACCAGCTTTAAAATTTCTCTTTTATACACTTTCCCTTTATTTCTCAGATCAGCCGACACTTAGGGAAAATAGAAAAGGAGCCACATTGAATATTTGGGGTGGGGTTCACCTGATATTTTGTCTAAAATAATAATAGCAACTCCTGCTCTTTTTTGTTTTCCATTTGTTTCATTCTTCTCCATTCCTGTATTCTGACCTTGTGGGTGTCACAGCATGTGAGATGGGCCTCTTGAAGACAGCATACAGTTGAATCTTGCTGCTTTATCCAACTTTTCACACTGTGCCTTTTAAGAGGGGCATTGAGTTCATTTATATTCAAGGTCAATATTCATATGTGAGTATTTGATTCTATCATCATGATGTTATAGCTGGTTCTTATGTAGCCTTGATTGTATAATTGCTTTATTGTGTTAGTGGATTGTGTACTTAGGTGTGTTTTTGTGATTGCATGTATCAACCTTCTGTTTCTATGTTTAGCACTCACTTAAGAACCTCTTGTAAGATAGGTCTGGTGATAATGAGTTTCCTTAGCATTTGATTGCCTGAAAAGGGTTTTATTTCTCCTTCACTTATGAAGCTTAGTTTGGCAGGAAATTAAATTCTTGGTTGGATTTTTTTCTTTAAAAATACTGTATATAGGTCCCAAATCTGTTATGACTTGTAAGATTTCTGCTGAAAAGTCTAATGTTAGGTTGATGGAGTTCCCTTTGGGTGTGACCTACCCACTTCTCTCTAGCTGCCTTCAAGACTTTTTATTTTATGTTGACCTTGGTGAATCTAATGACTATGTGTCTTGGGAATGATCATTTGTATGGTATCTCACAGGGGTTCTTTGATTTTCCTGAATTTGCATGGCAGCCTCTCTAGGGAGATTGGGGAGTTTCTGTGGAAAATATTCTCATATATGTTTTACAAGTTGCTTCTCTCTCTCCACCTTTTTCAGGAATACCAATAAGTCATAGATTTGGTCTTCCTATAATCCCGTATTTCTCAGGTTTTATTCATTTTTAAAAATACTTTTTAAAAAAATTTCTGTCAGTGTGCTTTGATTTGAAGGAATTGTTTGAGTTCTGAGATTCCGTCTTCAGCTTGGTCTATTCTGTTATTCATGCTTCCAATTACATTACAACATTCCTGTAGTAAATTTTTCATTCCTAGAAGTTCACTCTGGTTCTTGCTTAAAATGGTTTTGTCATATTTCAACTTTTGGATCATTTTACTGTTTTCTTTGAAATGGATTCAAACTTCTCCTGGATCTCATTGAGCTTCCTTTCCATCCATGTTCTGAATTCTATGCTGTTATTTCAGCCATTTTAATCTGGTAGAGAACCATTGCTGGGGAGTTAATGTGATCATTTGGAGGTGAGAAGACACTCTGATTTTTAGATTTGCCAGAATTCTTGCACTAGTTCTTTCTCATCTATATGGGCTGACGTTCCTTTACTCTTTGAAGTTGCTGTCCTTTGGATGGCTGTTTTTGCTTTTATATTCTTTAATGTCCTTGAGGGTTTGACAGTGGTGTATGTTGAGTGAAATGCTTTGGTAGTGTCCCCACCCAAGTCTCAACTTGAATTGTAGCTCCCATAATCTCCACATGTTGTGGGAGGGACACAGTGAGAGGTAATTGAATCATGGGGGTGGGTTCTTCCCATGCTGCTCTCATGATAGTGAAAAAGTCTCATGAGATCTATGGTTTTATAAAGGACAGTTCCCCTGTACACACTTTCTTACCTGCTGCCATATAAGATGTGCCTTTGCTCCTCCTCGCCTTCCACCATGATTGTGATGCCTCCCCAGTCATGTAGAATTGTGTAAGTCTGTTAAACCTCTTTTACTTTATAAATTATCCAGTCTCAGGTATTTCTTTATAGCAGTATGAAAATGGATGAGTACACTAAATTGGTACCAGGAGTGGAGCACTGCTGTAAAGATACCTGAAAGTGTGGAAGCAACTTTGGAACTGGGTAACAGAAAGAGGTTGGAACAGATGGGAGGGCTCAGAAGAAAACAGGAAAATATGGGAAAGCTTGGAACTTCCTAAAGACTTGTTGAATGACTTTGACCAAAATGCTGATAGTGATGTGGACATAAAGTCCAGGCTGAGGTAGTCTCAGATGGAGATAATGAATTTGTTGGGAACTGGAGAAAAGGTTACTGTTGGTATGCAAAGAGACTGGTGGCATTTTGCCTGGCCCTAGACATCTGTGAAACTTTGAACTTGAGAGAGATGATTTAGAGTATTTGAGGAAAGAAAATTCTAAATGGCAAAGTTTTCAGGAGGAAGCAGAGCATAAAAGCTTGGAAAAAAAATTGCAGCCTGATGATACAGTAGAAAAGAAAAACCCATTTCCTGGGGAGAAATTCAAGCCAAGCTGCCTGTAGAAATTTGTATAAGTAACAAGGAGCAGAATGTTCATCACCAAGACAATGGAAAAAATGTCTTCATGGCATGTCAGAGACCTTCAAGGCAGCCCCTCCCATCACAAGCCCAGAGGCTTAGGTGGGAAAAATGGTTTTGTGGGCCCAGGACCTGCCTGCTATGTGCAGCCTTAGTACTTGGTGCTCTAGTGCTCCAGCTGTGGCTAAAAGGGGTCAAAATACAGCCTGGACCTTGGCTTCAGGGATGCAAGTCCCAAGCCTTGGCAGCTTCCATGTGGTGTGGAGCCTGCTGATTCACAGAAGTCAAGGTTTGGGAACCTCCACCTAGATTTCAGAGGATGTGTGGAAGTGCCTGCATGTCCAGACAGACTTTGCTGCAGGGGCAGGGCCCTCATGGAGAATCTCTGTTAGGGCAATGCAGGAGGGAAATACGGGGTTGGAGCTCCTCCACACAGAGTCCCTAATAGGGCAATGCCAAGTAGAGCTGTGAGACTCTTCTCACACTCTGTGTCTGAGGCCACTGTCCTCCAGACCCCAGAATGATAGCTCCACCAATAGCTTGCACTGTGTGTCTGGAAAAGCCACAGACATTCAATGCCAGCCCATAAAAACAGCTGGGAATGAGACTTTGCCCTGCAAAGACACAGAGGTGGAGCTGCCCAAGACCATGAGAGCCCACCTCTTGCATCAGTGTGACCAAGATGTGAGACATGGAGTCAAAGGAGATCATTTTGAACTTTAAGGTTTAATCACTGCCTTATTGGATTTTGGACTTACATGGGGCCTGTATCCCCTTCATTTTGGCCAATCTCTCCCATTTGGAATGGGTTTATTTATCCAGTGCCTAGATACTCCCATTGTATCTAGGAAGTAACTAACTTGCTTTGGATTTTACGGGCTCATAGGTGGAAGGGACTTGTCTTGTCTCAGATGAGACTTTGAACTATGGACTTTTGAGTTGATGCTGAACTGAGTTAAGACTTTGTGGGGCTGTCAGGAAGGCATGATAGGGTTTGAAATGTGAGGACAGAAGATTTGGGAGAGCCAGGGGTGGAATGATATGGTTTGGCTGTGTCTCCACCCAAAATTTATTTTGAATTATACCTCCCATAATCCCCACATGTCCTCGAAGGGACTTGGTGGGAGGTGATTCAATCATGGGGGCAGGTTTTTGCCATGCTGTTCTTGTGATAGTAAATAAGTCTCACAGGATCTGATGGTTTTATAAAGGGCAGTTCCCCTGCCCATGCCCTCTTGCTGGCTGCCATGTAAGATATGTATTTGCTCTTCTTTCATCTTCTGCCATGAATGTGAGGCCTCCCCTGCCATGTGGAACTGTGAGTCAATTAAACCTCTTTTTCTTTATAAATTACCCAGTCTTAGACATTTCTTCATAGAAATATGGAAATGGACTAATACACATTGGGTTTAGTCAGTTGGCTTCTTTTCTGAATGCTTTCATGGGGCCGAGGCTCAGCTCAGCACTCCTTTGCTGTGTGCTCTACCTCTGGGGGCTGAGCCCAGGCTTGTGGCATTGTTCTCTGGCCCCTGCAGGTCAAGCACCTGGTGCACTGGAGGGACCGAAGTATTTCGAGTCTGTGGCAACAACCCTTTAAAGGGGGATGCCAGCAAAAGCACTGTGGCAGCATGGCAAGGGTCTGCGAGAGAATGTGCTTCAGTGGAAGGATCAGAGGCAGGTGAATGCATACCAGTGGGTGAGCGGAAGGCCACAGGTGAGTGTGCACCAAGAGGGAGTCAGAGGAGGTGGGAATTAGAAGGTAGCTGCAGGTATGCATGTGTACACTAATGTGAGGCATGCCAATAGGGCAATGAGAGGAGTCTGTAGGTGAGTGTGCACCAGTGGAGGAGGGCATGCTATTGGGGGTCCATCTGCAAAAGTGCTCTAACAGGAAGGCAGGGGCTTCCAGCCAAATGCTATAGTAGTTGTCTCTAGGAACTGTTTTGATGGGGCAGCTGAGGCTGTGCTGCATGTGGGAGAGGCTAGGCAGGGTCCCTGGGAGAGTCCAGCAGACACTGGGGTATTTAGATCAGATTGGCCCTGTCCTACAAGCAAGACAGCCCTGACCTCTTCAAGTATGGCAGTCAACAAAGGCTAAAGCCACCTAGAAAGAAGTATGGCAAACCTCGGGGGATAGGCACCCATGGCTGGGCTCCACTGCATTTGTTCATTCGCCAGACTCTCTGGGCTCCACGCAGACCGAAGTTCTGACTCTGCCAACTCTCCAGGTGGTTCTCACTGCGAATGTCTGTGGGGGTCACAGGTCTTCTGCAGCTAGGATACTGGAGTTTGTGCTTAGAGTGTGCCGCTCCATGCCTGTCTCACTTATCCTTTCAGTGAGAGCCACTCCAGGGCCAGAACGAGTCCTGGCAATCCTATGCAGGGTTTCCAGCTTTCTCTCCTTTTAGTCGTGGGATCTGCATTCTTTCTCTATCCACCCTCAATGCCTTCTTTCTGAAGATCTGTTCAGAGTGTGCTAGTCTACACGACGGTCTAGTCTCCCAGGGGGAGAAACTCTTCCTGACTCCATCTAATTGACCATGTTGGCTCTTCCCTTTGCAAATATCATCTTATTCCCTATTTGGTATTCCCTAATCTTAAACTTTACCCCCAGAATAACCCTCACAATAACCCTAACCATGATACAAGCTCTAACCCCATAGCAAAATGTATCAGCTTAACCTTTTCTTTTTTAAAAAGTAATTCCCTGGTCTCCAGTAATCTTTACCTTTCAGAATATTTGGTTTCTAGGTAGACATAGTATTTATCACTCTATATCACTCTTCTCTATTTCTTAATAGGTCTATCTGTCCTTCTGACATTGTGATCTTTTTTTACAAAAATCCAGCAAGTCTACATTTTAAAAATTGCTTTTTCTCTAAAATGTAAGATTCACATTACTTAGAATTTATATAAGGATGTATATTTGCATTTGGTGTCATTAAGCATTATCACTGGTTTTGGGTTCAATTGTTTTCTCATATGACTCACTGGTACTACCCACAATATTTTCCTCTTTGAATGTTATAGCTACTGTTTTCCATAGTAAATTGATTTACATATTTATCGGGATGTTTTTCTCCTCCCTCATCACATTTAGTTTCAATTCCTCTTGATTAGTTTAGCTTGCCTCCAGGCAAATGCATTCTCCAAGGAGAAGATAGTGTTTGAGCTAGACAAAGCTTAGAAAATAAGATGAAAATAAGAAAGGCATTCTAGGTAAAATGAATGATGCAGAGATAGAAATGTAAATATGTGACTAGGGAATATTATACAGATAATTGTAGGATTTGTGATAGAAAACAATGAGAATTTAGGTAGAAATTGTAGGCATAGGCCACAAAAATAGCTTCGAATTTCAAGTTGAAAAAGTTTGGATTTCATTTGTAGGGTGTAGATGTTTTTATCTTATCTGAAGTTGATCAGTGTTTAAAGTTACATAGTAAAAGTACTTGGGGAATAAAGGATGCGTTTGTGTTACACATGGTGGAGTAGAGGTACATTCAAGTAAGCTTGGATAAGAATTCTGTTCAATGAAGACACTGTGATTAATAGACACTGAGAGTCACAATCAGGTCTTTACTAGTAAAAATGTGTGATAGATGAAGAAGAATGCTACATTACTATGTTTCCAGTTTTAAATTACAGGAACTGAACTTGAATTAATTTAAGCAATAAAGAAGATTTATTGGAAGAATATTGCTATAGCTCAGACTTGGACAATTCTAGGGGCTTAAGGAACAGGAACTTGAACTTGGTCAAAGCCAAAACTCTTCCTCTCAGTCCCTCCAGCTCTCTTTGCTTATTGTTAATTGGCTCTACAGTATTTTCTTCTATGAAAGGCAAACTTTCTCCATGTGTTAAGAATTGTGATTGCTGAACCACTTTGGAATCACATCATTAGAGAGTTTTCTAAAGAGGAACTTATAGCCCCAGTTACATAAAATCTGTGTAAGAGCTGTGATTGGTCTGGTCTAGGTCATGAATCTAGTACTGAACCACTCACTGTGGTCAGAGGCAAGGGTCACTATGGTTAAGATTCATTTCCTATGGATAGGAAGGTGGGATGTATTACTAGAAGTATGGTAGAAGAAAACAGTGTGACTATAGAGAAAAGAAACCACAGTTTTGATTATACCTCCCAATTTTATTATTCAGTAATGATTAAAACATACATTTACAACAGTACGGTTGTGCTGCATGCTAACACTGATACGTGCTATACCAGTAAACTGGCCAACATCGTCAGTGATGATTAAAAATAAAACAAGGCTGGGCAGGCATCGTGACTCATGCCTGTAATCCCAGCATTTTGGGAGGACAAGACAGGTGGATAATTTGAGGTCAGGAGTTCGAGACCAGCCTAGGCAATATGGTGAAACCCATGTCTACTGAAAATACAAAAATTAGCTGGGCATGGTGGCAGGGGCCTTTAATCCCAGCTACTCTGGAGGCCTAGGCACAAGAATTGCTTAAGCCTAGGAGGTGGAGGTTGCAGTGAGCCAAGAGCATGCCACTGCACTCCAGCATGGGTGACAGACCGAGACTCAGTCTCGGTAATAACAAACAAAACAAAAAATTGTTGGGTTGAAACTGAAGTTAAAAAAACTTTAAATTCCATACAGGCATATTGTGTCTTATAGGGAACAATATGCCTGTAAATGAAGTAAATATATCATCAAAGGCATTGTCTTTCTCTGAAATAATTGGAATAAAATATGATGAAACATCAAAAGTGAAGTTTCAAAATAAGCAAAGGAAAATCTGATTGCTTTAGGAAGAAAGCTGCTTGGTATATACCACTGGAGTAGGATAAAATCAAAAGGATGAACACAATAAATCATCACCTATAACAACTTGAGTCTAAGTTGGAAAGCTAATGATGTTTTAAGTTGAGCTCATCTACAGCAAAAGTCATAAGTCAATTGATGTCTGAAGAAAGCAGAATTCATGAAAAAGAGTGAAGGCAATCAGGAGCAGAATAGGAAAAAAAAAACACACACATGAAGAGAGAAGCAAAATAAAGCTCTTGAGTCATCATTATGGCAGGATAGAAGATGTTAGAATTAATTGGGGTGCTGCTGAGAGGGTAACAGGATAACTGGGCTTTCGAGCTGCACATGGCATAGCATATCAGTTCTCCATAAGATTTAATTATGCGGCAGTTGGAACTGCTTCCAATTTGTATTACTTTCCTGTAACTCTTTAAGATGGATCCCAAATAACTGAAACAATCTCTCTGCATCTCTATTCCTGGAAATGTCAAAACATAAAGGATCCTCATTTTACATTTATCTTTTAGATGAATCTTTTGTTTAAAGACAATAGGCTCCTAATAATATCTATGAATTTTGCAGTGCTGCATCCTTGATTAATTTGTGTATATTTTTTACATATTGGTAAGATTTGACCAGCAAATTCAAATTGAATAAAACTGAATTAATTTCCCATATAATGTTCTAGTTTAACAAGAGCATTCTTGCAAAGACAATATAAAATGTGGTTCCAGAGCACATGGACTCTGAGGTCAAACAGACCTATCTTTCAATCCTGTAAGAGTTCTGTGTCCTCACACAGGGTTTTAAAGCTCGAATGTTAACATTTTTAAAGTAGAGATAATAATAGTTCCTCTCCTAGGGCTGTTTTGAAAATTAGTTAAGACAATATGTTTTCAGTAGTATTAGCACATAGTGTTGCATAAATATTAGCTATTAACCATCATTTGCTTAATATGTTAACTCTTATTACCTTATGTTAATTTATTGCTCTGGGATAAATTAACTTATGCTCTGTTATATATTTAAGCAGGTTATTAATATAATTTCTTTGTTATACTAAAGCACTTGTTAGGCTGACTAGTTAAAAATGAACCTGAGAAAAAAATGGGTATTAAGTTACTTGATTGTTCCAAACATACAATGATGATCTTTGGATTATCTCTTCTATTAAGTGGTAGATGAATTAAGAAAAGATAATTTCTTCAAACATGCTGGAGAGGGAGTCTATGAAATGAAACTATCAATTCCCTAACACTGTTCTGAACAACTGAAATGTAAGACAAAAGACTAAAACAGATGAAGATAGATAAATAACGTTGCTTATTGATGATGTTCATGCTGCAGATGGTGGCTTATATTTACAGGAAAATGGTACATCTAGTACAGAATCAGACAGGTCCAGCCACAGGTCGTTGTGGCTTGGGGCTAGATCTTCATGCTTAGGGTAACAGCATAGATGAATAATGCTGAATATATCTTTCCTTCAAATACCCTGTCTCCAAAATGAAAGAGAAGAGGAAGTGACTGCTCTCCCCAGTTTTTCACGGCAAAATCATCAGTTAGTTAAGTAAATATCCTTTGGGGAAAGTGAGACACAGAAAGCCTAGGCTGTTAATCACACTGGAGTCCCCTAAATAAGAGATCGGAGTATCATTCCCAATCTCTTCCCCAAAATAAAACACATTTACTGTTTTAGTCTTATTAGTTTTTTTTTAAAAAATCTATTCAGTCTATCTTGTACTATAGACATCAGTAATTGTCAGAAAATATTAGTGTTTTTAGACCAGTCTGAAGGATTAAGTCTAACAAAGTAGTAAGCATTTTTTAATTTAAATTTTTCAAAACATGCCTACTTTACTTGTAGACAGAAAGAAAAAAAGAAGAATATGGTTTAGAAAAAATAAAAGAGGATAATATTGTTACTGGAAGAAAATCATTGCTTTTGCCATGTAGACTTTGGAAAGATAAAGAAAATAGGACCAAAACATAAATAGCCTTGGGACTAATATGTCTCCATTACAAAGGAGGGTAAAAACTCATGAGTGAACCAGCTCATGGATTCTGCTGGGCTCCTACATGGAGGTTTCAGAGGGTAAAGCTAAACCTAGATCATATGGAGTATGTAGTATGGTAGGAGTGTTGGAGAGATATCCTTGATCTGAATTTTCTCCTTAGTAAAATTCCTTTAAACATAAATTTTAGGCTAATCTTTATTTCTCATCAAAAGCTGCCTAACTCTCCCTTTCTCCTAAAGCCAGGACTCGCAGTAGAGTAGGTGGCTGCTAATAGGATTCTGGATGAAATGGATAGCAATTTGCATACAAACAGAGGTAATATTTTAAACAGACTGGTATTCATGCAATGGCAAGTGGCTGACAACTATAAATTGCTGCTTCTTTGATGGTGACGTTATTAGACTCGGAAAAGCTTGGTGCTTCTTCCACCTAACAAGCACTGTCTTTTTTATAACTTGAGAAAAATGTGATTAGATGGTGAGATGGCAGCTGAATAAGGTCTAGCTTCAATGAAATAAACCTAGTGATGTGGCATTTCCGTTTCAGACATTGGTGGGAATCATTAATAGGTCAACCTCTGTACTGGTGGTTAATATTATTATTGCACCTGGCCATAACAGCTGAAGTTTTAGTTCTCCTCCAGTGAGCTCATATCTAAATGGCAAATTCATGGAGAGGAAAATGGAAAGGTTCTAAATTTTGAAATATATAAATATATAAATTAAATATAATTAGTAAAATAAATTATTTTAGTAATTTGTAATAAAATAAATAAATATATAAATTAAAATATAAATTAAATTCCATAGGAATATGATGTGGAGTGAATTTTTAATTTTAAAATATTAAAATTTTAATTTTAAATCTTTAAAAATATTTTAATATTTAAAAATATTTTTGTTGACAATTAAGCTGTTAAGTAAATGCTATATTCTAGCAGAATGATATTGGTACAATGTGCTTCCCAGAAACTGGTGTTTATTACAGAGGACATTGTGGCCACTGTAGAAAAAAACATTACTAGAAAGCATTTAAATCAGAGAAGTAAAGGAAAAGATTTGAAAGCCTCTTTTTTTGAAAAAAATACAATATGCTTTTCACTTGTATTTTTCTTTGCTGAAGAATTCTAGTTCTTTGGTATGATTCATAATTTTTATTTTAGTAGTATACTCTGTTTAAACATAGAATGCAGAGAATTGTCTTAAACTAGCTGTCGTTAACAATTGCTTTGATACTGAGAATTATGACTGCTTTCTTCAACTTTAATTTTGATAATGTTAAATGTTTCTTTTTCTTCCCTGCCGCCGCCCCCCACTGGCCCAGAACAAATAGTGAATTAAAATATAGCACAGCAGGGACTCTCCCAGGAGCCTCATGAGGAATGGGGCTGTGTATTTGTTATGCATCAATTCTAGTTTTATGAAAGAATAACAGACACTATTTTCAATGTAATAATTATTTAGTTATGCAGTATTTGGGGTTATTTCAATGTACTGGAAATGTAAATTTCCTAGTGTCTAAATATGAGTCTCTAGGTTCACAATGCCATATTGAAATAAATGAGAGTGCTTGGCTGATGAGTAGTGGATGAAACATGCCTCTTTATGTATGTCTAAAGCATTCTATTTGATACTACTACTCATCAACGTTGGTGGAGAAGATATTTAGCACTCAGTCTTCTAGTCTTTAAAATTGAAAAAGGCTTTTATTTTGGAGAAATTTTTAAAGAAACCTCAGAATATAACTTTGCCACACTGATGTGTTGTCTCAGGGGCCAGGTGAAATAATTATGCTACAGAGAATACTTATTTATACTCTTGTCTCATTTTGTGAATCTTCCAAAGGTAATTGGAAGATTGGCCTTTTAATAAGGCCAAAATGCAAAACTGGGATGGGTGGGTGGATTATCATCCTCTACTTGGTGTTCATTCACTCATTTATTCATCAAATATGTATTGAAAGTTAAGGTAGAGAATCATAAAGATGGAGATAAATATACTATAGCTTTATTAATAAGTAAATTAGAAAATGTATTTCAGATATGTAGCTATAATCAGGCTTCCTAATATTTTCCCTGTACAATAAAATGCATATGCTCAGAAATGCAGGCATTAACAGATAGAGTCTACTATCAGCAAAGCAGAGGAAGCATGCACCTTGAGACACAATTGCTTTGAAGAAATACAGAAGCAGGAATTTATAATCTCAGGTCTTTCCCCTAATTAATCATTTGATGTCTCTCTTTCTTTTGGGGGAAGGAGAGGGCTGCATGTTACCACATGCTTTTTTCTTCTAGAGTGCCCACATTTTCTCTCCTCCATATGAAAAGTATGGGATGGAGTATTATCTCCACCTTCCTCCATTCTCACCATTCCCACAAGTATTTGTTCTGGGTGAGCAATTTGCTAGAATGCTGTAAGATATACACAGGTAGAAGGGGAGCTGATACCCAAAGTGCTAAGTGCCAAAGAGATGTAAAGTATATCATTTCTTTTGGTCTAGTTCATAGGAAGAACATTAAGGTTGGGAGAATTGTCAAACTGGGCTTTGAAAAATAGTAAGATTTATCCAGGAAGACACAGATGGAAGGGCATTAAACGTAGGGAAGAACATGAGGTGATGAAAACATAAAATAATACTACTTGAATTAAGAAAAAAAGATACATGCAAGACATTTTGAAGGAAAAGTAAAAATGGAGAAGAGATAAAAATAAGAGTGATATTTTAGAACCTATGCATTTATGAATTTAATATTCCTCAATTCAGCTATTTAAGAACCACTCAAAATTTCATGAAAAAATTTAGAATGTTAACTCAATTGTATAGTTTATTCTGAGGTTGATGTGTGCTTATATATATAAAACTACTTAAATATTGATTGTGTGGGCTGTGAGCTTGGGTTCAGGTCATTTAGCTAGGGTTCAAGTCCAGAGTTCATTTTCAAAATAATCATTGGTGTGAAAGTGAAGAGTCTTAAAAGTCTTGATATGTATCAGTTTTAAGATGTAAAAAAGTCTACTATACTTGCAGAAGAACATTAGGATCTTAGTGTCTCAAAGGATCTAAGCATATTAAGTCTTCGGTCCTTAGTGGCATGAAAGAAAGAAAGAAGACAACACCTTATTAACTTCCTTCAGTTTCTTGAATACCCCAGTTTTGTTTCCAGTTTAAGCACTTGCCTTCTTCACGAGGTGCTCTCATCTGAACGTTTGCTTGTCCAGGTTCTATCATAATTCATGTCATAATTCAAATGACGTTTTCTTAGAAAATCCTGCCTTGTATATTCTAAAGTAGTTTCTCTTCATCCTTAGACACTGAATTATGTCATGTTTCATTGTTATTTAAAACACTAATGGAATCAATGCATCTATGTTTGCTAAGTTATATATTTTCTGTTTTATCCTCTAGATGGAGTTTCTTTATCTTCTTCCTTTTGATGGAAATTTTCTGGTGTTAGGAACCATTATTTTCCCTGTGTATCATTGTCTTTTTGGCACATGAAAGCATGCTTAAGAATCAACATGTTATCAATAAATATTTGTTGAATAAATGAACGAATGAACATATTAAGGGGCCATGCTGTCTATTTTGAAGAATTTATAGGTATATAGCCCAAATCTTGACCAATTTAGGGTAGCAATAAACCAATCTTTGATATATCTTTGTGGAAAATACAAATCTCTAGAGTAAATATCTTTATGTGCTCGATTTTGTTTTCAAATAAGAATAGTGAAGTAAACCAAAAAGCAAAACTGAATATATTTCTATTGCTGTCACTCTTGTGTGATTTTTCCGTTTCTGTTTGTCAGAGCCTTGCTTTGCTTTGGCATAGGTAGTTCCTGTCATACATGTAGAATTGGTGAGTTGATGGCTATATCAGGGAGTACTTGGCTAGTAAGAGAAGAAGCCACAAAATTAGTTGCTTTCTCAACATGATGCCACACCACCAGGGAGCGGAATTTTACCTATAGTGGCCACAGTCCCTCAGTCATTAGAGCACTGCTACTACTTTGTGCTCTCGGAGAACATCTTCCTCTGAAAAAACTATAAGAAAACATGTGAAAATAAAGGGAAAATAATAGCAACTAAACTGTGCTGAGCTTTCTAAAATTTCTCTCTTGTATTCTATCTCTTGAGATAATTATTTAAAAATCTAGTAATTTTATGAAGCTTTTAGACATGTATTATGCATTTTTGAGCACCTCTACCCTGACACCAATGCCATACCTATGTGAAGAAAACACAGATTTGAAAAATCAGTATGCCTGGCATCTTCAGCTATTTTTCTTTCAGTTGCTTGATTTTTATGAAAAGCATTTGTGTAAAAAAGTCCTAACACCCACACTGACCCTAAGTGGGTCAATTCACAGTCACTATCAGTCTCATGTTGTTCTTTACATTGTTTGAGAAATTGAAGATAATGATTGTGATACTGCAGCTACCGTAAAAAGTATCTAAAGCTAAACTTTCATGAAAAAAAATTCCTTTTCACATTGAGTACAAAAATATAAGAATTTTCTGTTAACAAAGCATATTTTTAGAAAATATTCATAGTAGCAACTTCACAAAAACATTTTCTGATGCCTGCAGTTTTTAAACTTTTTTTCTTTTTGCCACTATTTCTCAAGTCTTTTGATTGGTCACTGAATGTCTGTTCTACCAAATTCTACCAAAATGCTAATTCTCACAAATTCTACCAAAATGCTAAACTATCTTGATGTGTCATGATGTGAATCCACATCTCAGAAAAATATTATCTCATACATATATGAGCTAGATTGATAGGAAGAATATATATTTGAAGGAATAGAAAGAAATGTTCACATTAGGATGCTTGAGGTGATTTGAATTTGATTTTTCAAACCAGAGAACACTGAAATATGTATTCTTGAAGTATAAACAACAAGAATAATGCATCTAAGTGTAAACATTTCAAAAAACAGAAAAGATAATACAAAAGAAAAGATGACAAATATGTTTTTGACCAATGTAATTTCAAAAAGCAGTAATGGAATTACAAGCATTTATAATAATGGGATATTATGTGTAATTTCACCATTTATTTTATATAACAAGGAGAATAAGAAGGCATGATTTCTGTTTTTTTGTTGTTGTTGTTGTTGTTGTTTTTCTTTTGGTGTCTTTTTGAGATGGAGACTTGCTCTATCGCCCAGGCTGGAGTGCAGTGGTGCGATCTCAGCTCACTGCAAGCTCCGCCTCCTGGGTTCACGCCATTCTCCTGCCTCAGCCTCCTGAGTAGCTGGGTAGTACTACAGAGAAGGCATGGTTTCTAAAGCGAAGAAATTTATTTTATTCATAGAATAATTTAATTGCAATATGTTTGCTAAATTCAAATTTACTGAGAGCTAAAGTTAGCTTTTAGTTGTTCATACTCAATATCTATGATAATCTCTTAAATCAATTGGAATTGTAATTCTTAAGCAAGAAGAATTTGCTAGGAAATGCAATTTGGATGAGAAGTCTAGAAATCAATATGCTAGCATTAAACCAGGTCTCATCTCTCTTTTCTTAAAATTTTCTGTTTTATTTCCTGTTCTCCTGAAATTTTTAGTTATGGTTCTTATTTTATTTAGACTTTTTGTTTACTTATGGAAACAATATTATTAGAAGAAGCCTTGCTATGTACATTATGCACTCCTGATTCAGTTACACATGCTTTAGAGTCAGCCTGTTCTCAGCTCTAAAATTACATTTGCTTCACTGAATTATTTCTCTTTCACAAGGCCCCTGATGCCAAAGTACAGCCCCAAAATGGAAGTTTTGAAAGAGCTAATCATGAATCATAGTGATTGGAATAACTTGGAATACATTGATGAAAAACATAGAGCAGCTCTTTAGCGTTACAATAGAACCAAAAAAAAATGGTCTTTGATTAACCAGTTTGATGCCTGGTTTCAACATTGGTAACAGAACAGTCATATAACTAGAGGAAAAAAAAAAAAGACAAAGGAAGTTTTTCCCATAAAATCTTGACAACTTCAGGGAAGAAACTTTGTATTCCCTTTCAGCATACATGAGAAGGGATCCTGACTTGTTCAAAGACTGGTTTTTATTTTACAATTCATTAATCATGGAGTACTAATAGGCTGTGGAGTAGAATGAAGCTGGAGTCAGCCAGCCAGAAGACTGCCCATGATTATGACAGCATGGCAGAGGTCTTCAGCTGAGGGTGGCCAACCCAGTCACAGGGAACCTTATCATCGGTCATCATAATGGGTTTAACTTGACATACCCTGAGCTTTCAAGGGAAGCAGTGTTGAAACTTTTAAGTCCCCTGGTGTAACTATTCAATGCAAATGACATATTTTTCTAGATTTTTCAGTTATGAAAGGTGAGAAGAATACAAGATAGCAAAATCAAAATGTACAATAATGTTCCCTCTTCCTAAATAATTTTCAGTTAATACTACAAAAATAATATAGATTTGACAGAAAAAAATATTACTTTTTTTAAAGTAATATATTTTTAAATTTAAACACACATTCACATTTGGTATACTACCGATATTTTTCTTTTTTTGGTTGCCCCCCAATTCTCTTCCTCTTATTCCTCCCTGAACTCAATCTGCAGACATTGGCAATAATAAATGTTACATAAACTTGCTTTTCAGAATTCTTATGGTTACAAATCCTGTCTGTAAATACAGCACAGAAGAGTACTGAAACATGATCCATATAATAGTTGAATATTGCTTATAAAAACAACTTTAAAAATCTAGTGCTTTCTCTCCTTGTAAGAAACATATCTCTTCAAATGGAAATTATTTATAAGTACCAGAAAAGTGCCCAGAATTGAATGCCTTTCAAACAATAGAAACAATTTTCTGATATTTGACAGTTTTATTTAATGGTTTTGGTTATAGTTTCAATGTTTTAAAATTTTACCACCAATAATTTCTATTTTTTTGTCCTTACATAAAGATGAAGAGAAGACATTCATAGAAAACTTCGTATTTAAATTTTAACATATTTAAGTTGAGATTTTATTTAGAATATATTGTCTTTCATATAGTACCTAACAAAGCTTACTTTTGCAATCTATGATTACATGTTCGGTACACAAAATGAAATGCCACAAGGTAGATTGACAAGAAAATATTCTAAAATAATTAAAATATAAAAAAAGATGCTTTGGGAGATCCTTATGAACTTTGGAAACATCACATACCTATACATAATTTATTTCCTAATTATAAACCATTTTCCTATTCACACAAATACATCTAAAAACCTATAATAGACCATGTTAACCTTTCATTTAAGATACAATTTTTGATACATGAAAATTCTGACATTTCTCCTATTTGGATTAATCTTCCTCACTGAGCATCCCACTAATTAGACTATCTAGAACCAAATTTGAAACTTATTTTGATGTTTTGTGAGGATGACTTGCTCCAGATGAAAACCAAAACTAAGAAACTGTCAATTTAGGTTTGTTTTGGTTCCCCTTGAGAAAATTTCGTCGACTATGACAGTGATAGTTTATATTATCTGGTCTGCATTTTAATTGTCCTTATGTAACACCACACAGACCCTGGAGGACTCTATTTGGGCAGTATCAAGGCTTGACTCAGATCTTCCATTTGCCAGATTTTGACTACGCCCTAATCCACATGAAGGCGGGATCTGATAAAATGGAATCTGTACTTAAAACTGAAAACTTCATTGATATAAGGAGGACCATAAACAACCAGAAGAGATATAGATTTACATAGGGGGTGAGCATTACATAGACCACGGGTCCCCAACCCCTGGGCCACGCCTGTTAGGAATTAAGGCTGCACAGTAGGAGGTGAGCTGTGGTTGAGTGAGCGAAGCTTCATCTATATTCATAGCCACTTCCCATCACTTGCATTACTGCCTGAGCTCTTCCTCCTGTCAGATTAGTGGTGGCATTAGATTCTCATAGGAATGTGAACCCTATTCTGAACTGCGCACGTGAGGTGTCTAGGATGCATGCTGCTTATGAGAATCTAATGCCTGATGATCTGTCATTGTCTCCCATCACCCCCACTTTGGGACTGTCTAGTTCCTGGAAAACAAGCTCAGGTCTTCTACCGATTCTATATGGTGATGTATTGTATAATTATTTCATTATATATCACAGTGTAATAATACTAGAAATAAAGTGCATAACAAATGTGATGTGCTTGAATCATCCTGAAACCATCCCCCCGATCCCCCTGCCACCCCCATCCATGAAAACGTTGTCTTCCATGAAACTGGTCCCTGGTGCCAAAAATGTCGGGACCTCTGACCCAGATTGTAACGTGGCCTCTAGACCCTAGGCAATGCTGGTCGGTAGAGCAAGTGGCTTCCAGAAAAAAACCGCCTTGTTTACTAAAATTCTTCACTGGAAGAGTTTAGGCTTATTTTTTTTTTTCTCCCCCCAGTGTTACCTTTTACCTCTCTCATCTCCCTGACAACTATTTCAAGTGCTTTTGGACATCCTGGTTAGAGCTTATATAACTCACTATTGCAAGTGCTGGTATGTTACAAAGTCTGCCTAAAACAAACTCAACAGATAAATTATAGGTAAATAAAGGAATAATTGTTATATTTGTGAAAAGTTTCACTACAGGATTTCTCTAAATATTTATTTAAGGCAATTGAAATAATTCAATTAACTTAAAAAGACTTTCAGAAAGATATCCATAGTTAGTTATAGTTAATTCTTTTCATGTTGCTATTAGCATAGTGGTGATATTTTGAAATATCATTAAAACTAAGTGAGAGCTTTCCAAGTCCTCTCAGTTTATAATTTGTCAGAATTAGATATTTCATGCTATTACTCAAAATTGTTCATGAGTATCTACCAAAAAACAGTGACAGAATACAAAGCAATATGCCAACATTAACATCTGTGTAGTACTTTATATATTATTTTCACATCTAATAACTTGACCTCTTAGAAATACATATATATATATGTGTGTGTGTGTATGTATATGTGTGTGTGTATGTATATAAAATATGTATATGTTTTATATATATATATATGTATACACACACATAGAGAGATTAGAATATTTTTGGCAGAAGTGGGTTTTTGCCATGTTGGCCAGACTGGATTCGTATTCCCGTGCTCCAGCAATTCATCTGCCCAAGCCTCCCAAAGTGCTAGGATGACAGGTGTGAACCACTGCACCCAGCTGATTTCAGGTATCTTAAAAAACTGTAAGTTAATATTGACTTTTGGCAGAATTTTAGGAAAGACTGTTAAACGTAATTTTCATATATGTTAAGATGGCTATAAGTAATAGAAGTATAACTATTGTTAATCCAATAATACTTCATTTTTTAATGCAATAAAAGAAGTCTGAAAAAATGAAAAAATACTTCATTTTTTAATGAATAAAAGAAGTCTGACTGTATGGTGCCAAAAGTGATCTGGCTCCTCATTTGTGGTTCCTTCTTTATATTTATAATATTGCTGCTCTACTTCCAGGCATCATGTCTGTAAACATTGCTTACCAATTCAGTGGGCCCCTTTTTATCAGGAAAATAAAACAGAAGTAATCTGCATGCATGTTGTTAGCCAAGACAACATCACATGGCCACGCTTCTGACACACATCATAGCTTCTGAATAACAGCTCACAATTTCCATTTCTTAACCCCTGCTTTGTCTTGACCAAACTTTAGTCAGGCTTCTCTCTTTTCCACATGCCATTGTACATCAGCTTGCCCCCAACCCTGAATGAGCCCTAAAATGCAGAACATGGCCCCTTGTCAGTGTATCCTGGGAACTAACTGACCATAACAAGACGTATTTCCAGTCAAACCTCCAAACATGTGGTACTTACTCTCTCCTTTGCCTCACTTCCCCTCACCTACCACTTAGTCCTCCCTATAAACGATGAGACTTTCTTTTTGATCTTGAGATTCTTGCAGATTTCTGGAATCTGGGAGTTCTCCATTTTGCAATAGTCTTTCTTCCAAATAAATTTTTTCCTTATCTAAGTTTGGATTTGCTTTTATTTGCCGCATCAATTTCTGGTCTTGAGAGTAAGGAAAAAGGGGGGAATCATAATTGGATAGTAAAGAGTTTCCACGGAATGTCTCAAAGTTTGTAAGAACTCAGCAGGGTTTAAGGCGAAGCTGCCCCAAGTATTTGCCAGCATTATTATGTAAGAAAGTCATCTATTCATTGGAAAGAGGCTTGACCTAAATCACCTGAATGTTCTGCTCCAAATCTAGCAGAGTGTGATTCTAAGCATGGTTTACACAAAACCTCAACTGGGCTTGCTGGTAGAGATCATGTTTATTTTATTTTATTTTAATTTATTTTATTTTATGTTATGTTATGTTAATTTAATTTTTGAGACAGAGTTTTGTTCTTGTTGCCCAGGCTGGAGTGCAATGGTGTGATCTCGGCTCACCACAACCTCCGCCTCTCAGGTTTAAGTAATTCTCCTGCCTCAGCCTCCCAAGTAGCTGGGATTACAGGAAAGTACTACCACACCCGGCTAATTTTTTGTATTTTTAGTAGAGACACAGTTTCTCCATGTTGAGGCTGGTTTTGAACTCCTGACCTCAGGTGATTCGCCTGCCTCAGCCTCCCAAAGTACTGGGATTACAGGTGTGAGCCACCATGCCTGGTCTTTTCATATCTAATTTTAATCAGACAGTTTAGAAACAAAATTTAAATTGTGCTTTAATGACATATAGAATTTTAATAGTTGTGATAATAGTGATAAGAATTTAAATAGAAAAATATTCAGGATTTGCAGTTTATTGTGATGCTGTCTGTGGATTTTGTGTTTAACCACCAATGCTTTTTCAAGTCCCCAGATTTTATGAGGGGAACAACTAAAGTCACGATTCCCATATGTGTCGGCTTTGAACCCAAAAGACATCTTTTTTTTTTTTTTAATTACTTTATTTTTTACACTTTATTTATACTTTACTACTTTATTGTTTCCATTTATTACTTTATTATTTCTATTTTAGTTTAGTCTAGACTTGGCAAGAACATAAAGCTAATATGTAATTTTCTCTTTTTTTGATTCAGGATGCAGTGTGATAAAACTGTTACCTTGAGCTAATCAAAAATAATTTAAGTCATCTAGAAGTGTCAAATATCTAATAATATTTGGAAATAGGGTAAGAAAATAATCCCTCACTAATTATGAAAAAAATAATCCTGCCTTATGGATACTTTGAAAGGTGCTAATACTATATTCAGATAGAAAATATATATGAATCCAATATTCTAGAATATAAGTGACTGCTAAAGAAAATACATTAACATACTTGAAAAATATTATTTTCCTCAAAATTAACCTCACTTTGCTTCATACATATTTTTTAGTCATGTTAGCTTATGGCTCTATTTAATTGCTTTCCAAATGACTGAAAAAATATTGGTCCCAATTTTATATACCTATCTTGATATGTGTATGTTGATATAATTATGTTAATAAAAAGGGGAGCAGAAAATTATTGTAATTTTTAAGGATTTTAATCCCACTGTATGATTCTCCTGTATACTTTTAAACAGACTTTAGTATTTCCTTGTCAAACAGCAAATGATTTTAGTCAGATACTCTACGTGAAAAACTTTGGCTTTGGTTCGAAGAAATTAATACTTGTGGCAAACTTTTACTTATGAAAAAGCATTAAGAAGTTTATTTCATTGATTCATGAAGGAAGATGTATTTTTCTCTGCAGAAAAACACAGTTCTTTGTATTGATTTGTCTTTGTTTTGAAAAGTTAAAGAAAATACAGAAGAGTACAGTAAATATGACAAATACCGGTGTACCCACCACACAGAATTGGCCAGTATTGACATGCTATTGTTTTGCTTTATATATAAATATGAATCTGATATATTTTCCCACTTTGTTACATTTTGTGTAATAACATCTTACAATTTTTTCTTTGGTGGTCTCACAGTTTTTGTTAGCTTTATTCCTGAAAGTACTACAAATAAATCTAATTTTCATTGCTATTGTGAATGTTTGCATTTTGCATAGCATTTTCAAATTTGTTACTGCTATGTGCAAGAATTGTAATTTCAACATGTTGAGTGTTGTTGTTGTTGTTGTTGTTTTGTTTGGAGACGGAGTCTGGCTCTGTCACCCAGGCTAGAGTGCAGTGGCGCAATCGAGGCTCACTGCAAGCTCTGCCTCCCGGGTTCCGGCCATTCTCCTTCTCCTGCCTCAGCCTCCCGAGTAGCTGGGACTACAGGTGCCCACCACCACACCTGGCTAATTTTTTTGTATTTTTAGTAGAGACGGAGTTTCATCATGTTGGCCAGGATGGTCTTGATCTGACCTTGTGATCTGCCCACCTTGGCCTCCCAAAGTGCTAGTATTACAGGCGTGAGCCTCTGCATCCAGCCAGTATGTTGGGTTTTTTATACAGCAGAGGTACTAAGCTCTTTTAGGTTGAATGCTGTCTATAATTATTTTAGATTTTCTATGTAAATAAAAATCTATTTTGCTAATTCTTTTACAATTTGTATGGATAACTTTTATTTTTCTTGAATTACAATAATGACCAGGACATTTAATGCAATGTGCAATCATTGAAAGATAATAAAACACTTGTTTCATTTCTGACATTAGTGGGAATCGTTCTTATGTTTTACTTTTAAGAATAATATTTCTATGGATTTTCGGTAACATTTTATCAAATAAAGATGTTCCTTTTGATGCCCAATTTGATAAGAACTTTTTCATAATGGAATGTCAACTTTTTCAAATGATTTTTTCTCTAATTTTTTAAAATCATACATTGATTCAGCCTAATAGATTAACTTTTATATGGATTTGCTAATTTAAACAAATGATGTACTAATTTTGCAATCTTAGAATAAAGACTTTTTTTGGTATTTTTGAGGTTTCTTTTAATACTACATTGTATTGAATTTGCTTTTTATGTTTTTAAAATTTTTATTTCATCTATTTTTAAAGGTGATATTTGACAATGATTTAATTTTTATACTGTTGCTGTCTAATTTTATCACATATGTTAGGTTCATAAATTAAAATAGTTTTCCATAATTTTCTTGCCTCTAAACTATATTGGAGTTGTTCCATGGACCTGAAGTTTTAGTTGTGTTAGATGAATAAGTTTTGGAAATCTGACGTACGACATAGTGCCTTTGGTTTACAATGAAGTGCTTTAGCACACTTCAAAGTTTGTTCATTTTGAATGTCAACATGTTCTTAGAACAAAACATTCACAAAAACACAAGTTTTATTTTTTTTTATTTTTTTATTTTTTTATTTTTTTTTACCATGAAAACAAAGACAAAGGGACCCAAGAAATCTCTAGAAAGTATTGGATATATCCATGACCTGGATTGTAGTGATGTTATCACAGGAGTTTGCATATGTCCAAATTCACTAAATTGTACACATTAGGCATTGCATGTGCAGTTTTTGTATGTCAATTATACCTCCACAAACATGTTAAAAATTTGTTTTGGTAATACTAGGGTTATTTGTGCTTTTAAGACATGGTAAAACTTACCTAAGAAATGATCTGGGTCTGTGGCCTATGTTAGAGGAAGTTTTTTATTCTCTAACTGGTAATAATGTTTCAGAGAATACTAGTCTATTAGTTTTTCTATTTACTAAATCAGTTTTGGTAACTTATTTTTTCCTGCAAAATTGCCTATTCTTATGTTTTCAGTTACACTGGCATAAAGTTATTTATAATACATTTTTATAATTAAAAAATCCCTAATATACTGTCATTGCATTGACCCTTTAAACTGCTAATACCATTTATTTGTACCTTCCTTTTTTGTTATTATTACATATTTTTTTCTTGATTAGTCTTACTAGAGGAACCCAAGTCTAAGATTGTTACACATGAAATTCTTCCAATTACAATAATGACTTCAGGAATGGACACATGCCCTAGTGTACAGCAATGATTAAGGGAGAGAAGTTTTCTGGAGCTTCTGGAAATTGTGGCCTTTCCTATAAGAGATGGACACAAAAGGAGATGGACTCTTTTCTCTGAGCATTTTTTAGTACAAATCTGTGCTCCCAACCTACACTAACTTTATTCATATCATCCTAATGAGAAAAGATACCCCAAAAAGATTTTTAAAAGCTAGGTGTAATTCAGGGAGATTTAACTTCAGTTACTAGATTAAATCAAATATCTGCCTTTGAACTCTAAGATACATAAGTCAAAACGTTATTTATTGTTTGAGCTATTTTGTGGTAGGTTTTTGCTTAAATTCTAACTGTTCCATCTATATTATTTCCTTTCTTATATGTTCTTTACATTTACTTTATATTTCTGTCCTCAGGCTTCTTTGGTAGTGTTTTCACATAGTTTATTGTCTATATAATAAATGTGCACTGAGAATTTGGTCAGTAAATGTTTTTCATGAGAATGAAGAAAACCATTATTTCTACTTCTCTTTAATGCTCACATATTTGTAAATGCTACTTCAATACCTCTCAAAGCCACAGGCTGTTCTCCTTACCCTTCTAGTTGAGGCCGTTGCAATCTAGTTTGATTGATTGTAAACTCAGAAACAAATTCCTTGACTCCAAGATAGCTACCCTCCTCTCCATCATCAATGCTGCAGGTAGACAAATTGTTCTGAAGTACATATATGTATCTGCTACTTTTCTGCTTAAAATCTTTTAAAGATCAGGTTGTCAGGGAATTGTGTTGAAAATAAGAGAAACCAACTCTGGCTAACTTGAGCAGAAATTGAATTCATTTTAAGAGTATCAAACAGTTGATAAAATCAAGGCTCAGAAAATGTGTGGAACAAAAGGAATAAAAAGTGGAGTCAGGGCTATGTCACAGGCACAGCCTTCCCAGATTGACTGAGTTTTGACCTATTGTAGGACACTAGCTATTCAGGGTTTAGGAAAGGGAATATCTTCCTGCTGTTCATGTTAGACATAAGAGTGCTTTATTTGTCAAAATGGCAAATAAAAATTAACAGGTACTCATTTTCTCCAGTCCAAACTCCACAACGTGGCTTATAGAAGAAACATACTGAATCACCCATGTTTTCCTTTCTTCTGGAATGTTCTTCTAGCTGACTGTCACTCATCTTCCAGTTCTGAACTTAGAATTCACTTCCTCTACTGTAAGCTTTCCCCATCCCTTGCATTCAGATTGGGTGTTCTATGTTCTCATGAAATAAACTGTAGTTAAAATGCTTTATTAGCTGGGTGTGGAATCTCATGACTGTAATCCCAGCACTTTGGGAGACTGAGGTGGGTGAATCATTTGAGATCAGGAGTTCGAGACCAGCCTGGCCAACAGGGTGAAACCCTGTCTCTACTAAAAACACAAAAATTAGCCGGGCATGGTGGCAGGCACCTGTAACCCCAGCTACTCAGGAGGCTGAGGCAGGAGAATTGCTTGAACCCAGAAGGCAGAGGTTGCAATGAGCTGAGATCGCACCACTGCACTCCAGCCTAGGTGACAGAGCAAGACTTTGTTTCAAAAAAAAAAAAGTCTTATGTATAGTTTGACATTTCTTTCACTGGACTTGATACTCTCCTCTATTCTGCCTCATTTTATTTTTTGCACATAAAATGGTACATGGCACAAGTAGACACTGAATAAACGTATTGAATGAATAATGTGCGGACATCTAATGGAATTCTTAGGAAACATCTGGTATATAATAATACAATATTTTCTTGTTCTTTTCTTAGAAAAACTCTGGTATATTATAATGCTGTATTTTCCTGTTCTTTTATTTCTTCTCATTTCTAAAGTAGGGTGTTCTTTGAGATTTGTTGACAATAGGACTTGGATTCTGATGTACTAAAGGTGAACCTAGGGCATAAATCCTGACAGTCTTTGATACTGACTGCTCTTTTACTACAGTAATAATTATATTTTTGTAATACCTTTAGCATTTCACTTTCCATTTAGCTGGAATACCTACTGTGAACTCAGGATGTAGCTCTAGTGCTTGACAGTATACATAATGTAATAGTCTCTGTTCTCTGAAATTATAGCTCCTCCTTGTGTACTGGTGGTGGGGTCCCACAAATTGTGTACAGATTTATCTAAATTTATCATTTTGATCCCAACATGTTTTGTCTTATTCATTGATAAATGATAGCCTTCTAAAATCTTACATGAACATTCAACTCTTTTAAAAGTGAATTAATTGGGATATTTCTTAGTCAAAAGCTATTATTTTTAAAATAGAACTTTTTTCTGTAACTTTGAGTGTCAGACTGTCTAGTAAATAATTATGTCATCTATTTGTTCAGCCAAGTTTTGCTTAATAGGCATAGATTGGAACAGGCATGGAATAGGCACACACAAATGACACCAAGATAAATAAGATTCAATCTCTTCCTTGAAGGAGGTTACAATGTAGTGAAGGAGACAGATATATAAACCACTTATTCAAAAACAAACCAACCAACAAAACTACGAGTCAAAAATGGAAGCACCAAGGAAGTGCTTATCTTATCTTATTGCAAGATAAGAGAAAGTGGCAATTCTGTTTTTGTGATCATCAAAGATGGATAATTAATAATAGAGGGCAATTAAAACAAATTCCTTTGATGTTCCTTAAGTTGCCTAGTGCAAAAGAGATGAGACATGCAGCATTAGTGAAAACAAATTATCAGTTGTATTTACCTGTGGAAATCAGATTACAATTGTGAAAGCTTTTACCTAGAGGTACCTAGAAAACATAATACATTTAAATTTACAGTGATTTATGGTCACTAAGGACATAATTTCTAAAGTAACTTAGTAATTATAGGTATTACTTTAGAGCCATTAGGCATTAGCTTGAGTAATTATGGAAGAAAGCATTTCCTGAGAATGACTAAAGATCCCTCTATTTCTTTATTTAAAAATGGTTTAAAAAGGGAAAAGAAAAACAAAATGACTTGTGTTAATGGACGTATTAATCAGAATGACTAGTAAAATTAAATGAGAATGATCAGAAAAATTGCTAGGAAGCAACATTTTTATTATGGTAAAACTATAACATTTTAGAGCATATATAACTTAAACATCAAATATGTCATTCAATGTTTATTTTATAATAATTTTTATGAATGCTGTTTCAGACTGTATTATTTATCTACAATTCTTCCTTTCTTCTCTCTCTTTCATGATTCATTGTGGGCCAGTTACTTCCATGCCCCATTGACTTTGGGCTTTGACAATAGAATGAGGGTACAGAGAGAACGTGCCAGTTCTGAGTTGACACTTCAAATAGCATTAAATACTTTTGCTTAAGTTTCTTGGAGATTCTTCCATCTGAAATGAAAAGCATTTGCTATGGGTATCCAGTGGACTGGGAGAAGAAACACAAGGTTTTGGACATGATCTCCGGTCCAAAGCAGGGCATTTTCTTGACAACTTAAAGACCTGAAAGCATGGAAAGTTGTTTTAAGCCGTGGAGATTTGGGGGTAGCTGTGTAACCTATGTCAGTAGAAACCTGACAAATGGAGATAGTTATTTCACTGCCTCTCAAATCTATCTGCATGAGGAAAATGAAGAGAAAAAATTACAATAGCACTTTTTCTGTGGTAGATACTGTTTTAGATATGTAATATATATTATATATTGTATAGTTTAGTGATTAAAATCTCAGTTCAATTCCCGTCTTCATCACTTACTATCTGTGTGTCCTTAGGAAAGTTACTTAATATCTTAATGCCTAGTTTCTCTTTATTAAATAGAAAAAATAGACTCTATCTTGCTGGCTTTTATTAGGGTTTCTATGAAATAAAACAAGGCAACTATTTGCCAATTACATAATAAGTACTCACCAACTAGTAGCAAATATTACATTCATACTCTATCACAGGCTAATAAGGCAAGTTTTATTCAATCATTTTTAAAGATTTACAAAATAAGGATTAGTCATATTAACTATTCTTGCATTATTTTAAACTCATTTTTGCTTAATAATTAGGTTTATACTTCTTATGCAGACCTGTGAGATGGATATATCTTTCTCCTACAGATCCTGCATTTAAAAAAAAACCTTTCAGTTTTTTTTTTTTTTTAATTTCTGGTTGTTTTGGGATAAACATTTCTAATTATACCAATATGCGCTAAAATATGTGGAAAAAACTAAAGAATGATGAAAATTTCAGATGAGGAAATGTAAGAGGAAATAATGTTTAATTTGAAGAAATAGAGGGAAGGGAAAATGTGGATTCTCTTTCTGATTACATAAAACAAGTTAAGAAACTTGTATTTTTGTAAACATACAGAAGTAGAGAATATCATAAACCAAATATGCCCATAAACCAACTTTAGCAATTATCAATATTTTGAAAACATTTATAAATTCAGAGGCTAATCACAAGATGTAATAAGACAAGTTAATTATACAATTTATGAAAAGGTAAGTTATCTATTGCTATAGAGCAAATTGCCACAAAAATTAGTGGTCTAAAACAATTATTATCTCACAATTTCCCTGGGTGTCAGATCTAAGTTTAACTTTACTGGCTGTCTCTGCTTCAAGGTCTCTCAGGATATTTTTGTCAGCCTGCCAGACAGAGTTGTGGTCTCCTCTGAAGTTTCAAGTGGGAGAAGATTTACTTCCAAACTCACTAACATGGTTATTGGTGTAGGAGTCAAAGAGTAAAGAAATATAAAAAGCAGCTCAACAGTTAAAGACAGGTTTATTTTGAAGAACAAACCTGAGAGGGGATTCTGGCCAGTTTTGTTCAGGAGTGCTCTCTCTTACATACTAAGGGTGTTTACTGGTTTTAGGGTGAGAATGCTTGTCACGAACTTGGAATGTTTCTGCATGAGGGAGAAGTTTATTGCAGGGTTGGAATGTCTTTGGTCAGAGGGGAGGTTATCTTGGGGTTGACATCTCTCTGGCTGGAGGGGAGGTTATCTCAGGGGCTGGCATGTCTCTGTTCAGGGGTGGGGTTTATCTTAGGGTTGGAATGTTTCTGGTCAGAGTTGTCATTTCTGGCTTATGGCCATGCTGACCTTAGCCATTAGGCTGATGCCCTCTGGATTTAGGCAGTTTTTGATCAAGGTGAACTTTAAAATGGCGGTGCTTGTCCAAGATGGCAATACTCCTGCTCTGTCAATTGGTAGGATTCATTCCTCTGAGTATTCAATTGCTTGACAGCTGTTGGTAGGAGATGGTTTTCATTTCCTTAGTTTCTTATCATTCTCTGGTCAGAGACCTTCCTCATTTCCTTACCACCTAGCTTTCTCCATAGGGCAGTTTGCAACATGGCAACTGGCTACCCTCAGAACAAAGGAGTAAAAGAACAAGAGAAAACAAGCACCCAGTATGGAGGCTATAGACTTTTTTATTTCTATTTTTATTTTTATTATTATACTTTAAGTTCTAGGGTACATGTGCATAACGTGCAGGTTTGTTACATATGTATACTTGTGCCATGTTGGTGTGCTGCACCCATCAACTCGTCAGCACCCATCAATTCGTCATTTATATCAGGTATAACTCCCAATGCAATCCCTCCCCCCTCCCCCCTCCCCATGATAGGCCCCAATGTGTGATGTTCCCCTTCCCGAGTCCAAGTGATGTCATTGTTCAGTTCCCACCTATGAGTGAGAACATGCGGTGTTTGGTTTTCACTTCTTGTGATAGTTTGCTAAGAATGATGGTTTCCAGCTGCATCCATGTCCCTACAAAGGACGCAAAGTCATCCTTTTTTATGGCTGCATAGTATTCCATGGTGTATATGTGCCACATTTTCTTAATCCAGTCTGTCACTGATGGACATTTGGGTTGATTCCAAGTCTTTGCTATTGTGAATAGTGCTGCAATAAACATACGTGTGCATGTGTCTTTATAGCAGCATGATTTATAATCCTTTGGGTATATACCCAGTAGTGGGATGGCTGGGTCATATGGTACATCTAGTTCTAGATCCTTGAGGAATCGCCATACTGTTTTCCATAATGGTGGAACTAGTTTACAATCCCACCAACAGTGTAAAAGTGTTCCTATTTCTCCACATCCTCTTCAGCACCTGTTGTTTCCTGACTTTTGAATGATTGCCATTCTAACTGGTGTGAGATGGTATCTCATTGTGGTTTTGATTTGCATTTCTCTGATGGCCAGTGATGATGAGCATTTTTTCATGTGTCTGTTGGCTGTATGAATGTCTTCTAGACCTAATACCATAAAAACCCTAGAAGGAAACCTAGATAATACCATTCAGGACATAGGCATGGGCAAGGACTTCATGTCTAAAACACCTAAAGCAACGGCAGCAAAAGCCAAAATTCACAAATGGGATCTAATTAAACTAAAGAGCTTCTGCACAGCAAAAGAAACTACCATCAGAGTGAACAGGCAACCTACAGAATGGGAGAAAATTTTTGCAATCTACTCATCTGACAAAGGGCTAATATCCAGAATCTACAAAGAACTCAAACAAATGTACAAGAAAAAAACAAACAACCCCATCAAAAAGTGGGCAAAGGATATAAACAGACATTTCTCAAAAGTAGACTTTTTTAGAACCTAATCTCAGAAAGGACCTTCTCAATACTTTCCTATATTCTATTTGTTAGAAACGATTCAATAAGTCTATTGAATTATTGAGGGAAGAGACACCAAGGTAAAAAAAAAACCAAGAAGCAGGGTATTGGCAGTCAACAGAGGCTGCCATCTAGAGCTTAGGAATCACGTTAAAGTAGATGTCATCTAATAAATCAGTTTTACAAATTCATGGAATGGGCAATAAGCAAGATTCTCCTCTGACCTATATAAACAACGGTATGATTGACAGATGCAACAGTGTTCTGGACCTGGTTGTGAAATTACAGTCACAAAACTCTCTATGAATAGATGATTATCATTAGTCAACTAAGCTAGTGTTTTTCAGTCAAGGATCCATAAAATGTTGGGCTTTACATAAATACTTTTAGCAAATACTAAAAGCAAAATTCTTTGCTTTTAGAAACATTGAGGCTAGATAGTCTACTGGAATTGGGAAATTAGATCATACATATGATTATAAAATTTGAAATATCCAGGTAAGAAAAATTATGATTCATAAAATCT